>NW_004955430.1:19716544-19786116 GCF_000276665.1 Chinchilla lanigera
ACCTTGCGCTTGCCAGGCAGGCACTTTGCTGCTGAGCTAAATCCCCAGCCCCTCTTGGAAGCATTTTATAAAATGTGTTTCAGGTCAGCTCAATTACAGGTGTCAAATGCCTGTAATCCCAGCTACTTGTGATGCTGAGATATGAGGGTTGCAAGACTAGGACAGGTCTGGGCACTTAGCAAGATTTTGTCTCAAAATATATGAAGGGTTGGGAATGTAGCTCAGTGGCAGACTGCCTGCCTAACATGAAGTAGGCCCTGTGATTGATCCCCAGTACAACAACAACTAATCAGCAGCAGCAGCAGCAGCAGCAGCAGCAGCAGCATCGTCATCATCATCCATTCTCTCAGGGAATAAAAAGTGGGAAAATATAGACATTGGATTCCATTTACAATTAATCAGTGTGGCTCCACAAACCTTAACCTCCCCTACACTTCTGTATGGTACATGCATGGCTACTGATAAGGTACCTATGAGTGTTCTATGCAATAGTGTTAGAAAAGTAAGTGAGAGGAGAGCATCTACATTAAGATTTTTCAAGCTTGAAAAGAACTAGTGGGCCTCCATAAGAGCTGGAGCTGATATTATTTGGTACAAGGTGCAAGAGAGGTTTTATATCTGTCTATTGTAGTTCAAAGAAGAATGAAAACACAGAAAGGTAGAAATAGAGCAGAATCTCAAAGCAACTGCAACCAGAGGTTTAACTCCATCTGTACTTTCTCATGCTCCAAACTGTACCTCCTTGAATTGACTTAATCATTTTTGTCTCCCTACAGGTGGCTTTTTCTACATGGCCTAAAGCATATCTATGAATAACTTCTAACATGTTTTACATGTTATAAGTTCAGCCTCAGGAAACAAAATGATATGCTTATATCCATGCCTAAAATTTCCTAAGGCAGAGCTCCCATTGGCTCACATTAAACCCAACATCCACTCTTAGATGAATGGGACATAATTAAAGATAGATGCTTTGTAAGGACATGAAAACACCATGAGAGCATGTGGACATTGGTTTTAATGTTCTTGTGGTCTCTATCAGTAGTGTAGGAACCACTTAAGGGAGTAATAACTTCTAAAAGAAAAACAAGATTCTGAGAAGACAATAGCAGATAAGTGCATCTCATGTTTTACTTGAGGGAATTCTTTGACTAGAAAATAACTTTTTATGCATATTGGGGGTTATGTTGGTCAGCTTTCTCTGTGATAAAATACTGGACATAGGCAGCTTAAACGAGGGAAGGTTTATTTTGGCTTGCAGTTTCAAAGTTTCAGTCCATGGTCATGAGGCTTTATTGCCTTTAGAACTGTGACAGGGCAGAATTATCCTGATGGAAAGAAGGGGTGGAAGAGAAATGCTCAGTTCATGAGAGCCAGAAAACAGAGAGAAAGAGAGAGGACCACAGAGGAAGGGGTCAGGGACAAGATATATATAGTTCCAGAGGTCACAACTCCATGACTTACTCCCTTCAACTAGGCTTCACCTCCTAAATTTCCATCTCTTCCCAGTAATACTGTGAAACTATGAATTCATCAGTGGATTAATCCACTGGTGAACTTAAAACCCTCATAACGCAAGCACTTCCCAAAATCCTACCATTTGGCAACCAAACCTTTAGCAAATAGTCTTGGGGACATTTTTGATCCAAAACAGGAGTCCAGGAGTACTGTTAGCAAAAGGTCAAAAAGATAAATAGTATCTGAATTAAGGGAGGAGTTGGTAACAGAAAAAAGGATAGAAATATTAATTAAGAATAATAATGGACCGTGCACATTGGTTTCCCATAGTGACCTTACATTCTATATTAACAGAAATATATGGAACAAGATATTTATGATGGTATATGCCAAGGGCTGTGACAGCAATGGTGCATAAAACACAGTCTCTCCCCTCAGAGAGTAGAGAGTCATGTTACCTAACAATAGCAGTATCCCATTTTTTATAGGAACACTTTCATTCAAGCCTTGGCACCCCTGGCTCGATGACACAGATTCTAGTTAGCGCAGTATTAGTCAACATTCTTTGCACTCAAGGTCTGAGTTTTTGGGAATTCTCCATTTAGACTTCATGTTTCAAGTCGTAATGATAGAGATGAGAGTCTCAGTGACATGAAATTGTTTTGTTTGAGCATAATACTAGTAATGAAAGCATTGAAACTTAATAGCAATCCTCATTAGATCTTTTATTCCCCTTTAGACAATTTAGCTATTCTAACCACATTCATGGGTCATGACCATTATCCTGTACCTATGTTATACAGTAATGCTTTGTATCCTAAGGCTCCATTTGTCTTTCTCTTGCTGAATACCTAGTTATTCTTAAAACCTAATTTAAATATAAGTATTTGTATAAAGTCCTCTGAAATTTGAATTAATTTCTTCCTCCTCTAGGCTCCCGCATCATCTTCTATTATGTTGTATTGTAATAATTTGTTCATGTATTTGTTTTTCTCTATCTAGTGGACTCTGAATTCCTTAAGGATGTGGGCCTCATCTTATTTATTTCCCCAGATGTAGCACAATGTATAGAGTACAGAAACTTTTCTGATTTGAGGGAAGAATAGATTTTTAATTCAGGACATTTGTACTCTTTCGTATCAATAGCACAAAGATATTTGTATTTTCTCTACATGAGTAAAAGTTCCCTAAGGTGTATTTAGCACAGCTGGCTATCTAAATATGTCACTAATATTTAAGATTTGATGTACAACAAAAAGCACTAGTGTATTTTGTTTGTTAACTCCTGTAAATGTTTCAACAAAGGATCATAGCATCTGGTCAAAAATAAGAGAAATTCAATGCTAGTCAAACTATAATATTGTTCTTTTTTTTTAGGTATGAGAGTCTCTGAGTCTAGAGAAGATTGTGGTCTGTCTCAAAAGATGGCACCCAGAAGACAATATGCAGTAGAAACAAAATGTAAAATATGGAAAACTTTCTGCAGAGGTGAGAGGTTATTTTTTCTCACTTTCTTTTCTCACCTGATAGGAGATAGGGCAGACTGAAAAATCTCCTCGGTTCATTTGGAGGATATCTCACATACTACTGATTTAAACATATTATTATCTAGATTTCTGTCTTGAAGGCAAGCTAGTTCTGAACACTGAAATTCTCAAAAGCTATGTACAATATAATTATAGTTCAAAAGAATGATGGATACAAAGGATAATTGTCATCATAACAAGTAATGAGTAGTCTACTGACTACCAACACCACTATCAGTGTGTTTAATAGGTTCTTTTAAGGCTGAAATTATGCTGGGTAGATTTTATTTTTACAAATGAAGAAACTGAGGCTCAGAAGGAAAAATGATTTACAGATATCACATTAGAAGCAGAAGAGTTGATATATAGATATTTACAACAACATCAATAAATCTCATAGCCATGGGGCTGAACAATAGAAGCCAGACATAAAGGCTATTCTATATGATTACATCAGTAGAAGGTTCAAATCTAATCAATGCTCAGAAAATTCAGGAGACAGTTACTCTTGTGGGGTTAGATTTTATTATCAAGGAATCTTCTGAACTATAGAAATGTTCTATAACTTGACATGGGTACTAGTGCAGAAATGTACACCTAGGTAAGAAGTCATTCAGCTACACAAATATTTGTGTTTTTTACTGCATACGCTTTACCAATAAATAAGTTACTGAGAAAAAATGAGTTTAGCTCTGTTCAGTTAGCT
Source organism: Chinchilla lanigera (assembly GCF_000276665.1). Lineage (NCBI taxonomy): Eukaryota > Metazoa > Chordata > Mammalia > Rodentia > Chinchillidae > Chinchilla > Chinchilla lanigera. Next base: position 19,720,235 of record NW_004955430.1, read on the forward strand.
CTGCTTAGTTCCAAAAGCTTTTTGCATTAGACATTTTATCTGAAGTCAGTTTCAGGTTTCATGTTAGAGATTCTTATCCATTTTTCCAAGAGAAGTCTTCATAGGTAATTTAACAAGCTACCACATGTAAGTTAATGTAGCAGAAATTGCTGAGCACAAGGAGGTTATTTATGAAAATATGATGTAGTAACCTGGGACAAGTTTATAAGTATTATCGACCTTGTTAAAGGAAAAGATTTGAGTGTTATTTATATGGGGGCTGCTGAGGATTTACTTACTTAAATTAACAAGTAAAATATTTGTGGCATTCAACATAAAATTTGGTATATCTATACTTTGTGGAATGTCTTAATTAAGATATGTATTATCTCACCTATTGATGAGAACACTTCAGCAAATTTCAAATGTACAGTATGGTTATTAACTGAAGTCACCATGATGTGTAGTAGATCTTTGAACTTATTTCTCCAGTCTAACTAAAATTTTACTTACTTTAACTAATATACCCTCCCCGCAATTTGTGACCTCTGGTAAAAACACCATTTTACTCTTTATTTCTATAAGTTTGACTTTTTACATTGCACATACAAGTGATATTTTGCAATATTTGTTTTTTTGTAGCTGACTTATTTCACTAAGCATAATATCTTCCAATTTCATGCATAGTGCTGCAAGTGATATGATTTCCTTCTTTTTGTGGCTGAATTGTATTCTATTGTGTACATATAAAATATTTTGTTTACCTATTCACTTATTCATGGCAACTGCATTGTCTCTGTAACTTGGCTATTGTGAATAATTCTGCAACGAATATTGGTCTGCAGTAATTTCTTTGATAAATTGATTTCATAAGCTTTGCATATATTACAAGTAGTAGGAGTTCTGAATCATATAGTAGTTCTATTTTCAGTCTTTGGAAGAACATCCATACTGTTTCATACAATGCTTGTATTTGCATTTCCTTCCACAACACACAAGGCTTTCCTCTACCCACATCCTCACCAATACTCATTTGGATAACAGCCATTCTAATAGGTGGGAGGTGATAGCTCACTGTAGCTATAATTTATATTTCCTTAACTATTAGTGATATGGGCTATTTTCTCATATATATTATAACCATTTGTATGTATTCTTTTAAAATTTTTTTATTAGTACATATTTGCATATATAGTGCTCACATTCATCATAGGAAATTTGTACCTGTACATAGTGTATCTTAATTATTCTTTTTTTCTATTCTCTCATCTCCCAACTCCTCCTCCCCTTCCCATGTACAGAAACTTTCTTTCCATTCTTTCCCTTACATTCGTTATTTAGCCCTTTTTCCCATCCTTTCTTTCCCCTTTCCCCACCCCTGTTCCTCTTCCCATCTGAACATATTTTTCCTACTTCCTAATATCTATCCTCTGTTTTGGTCTTTGTTTACCCTTAGCGTTTCTGATACAAGAGAAACAATGTGATATTTAAACTTTTTAAATTATGGTCTTGGGTGCATCCAATTACCTACCAATGATACAAGTTTATGCTTTTCATCTTTTTGTCTCAATTGTACATAAATATGACATTTTCTTTATTCATTCATCTGTCAATAGCCATTTGGACTCTCTCCAAGATTTAGCTATTATAAATTGTGCTGCTATAATCATGAGTATGCATACATATCACTGTGGTATGATGCTTTTAACTCTTTTGGGAAGAAGCATAGAAAGGGAATAGCTGAGTCAAATGGAAACTCTGTCTTTAATTTTCTGAGGAATCTCCATACTGATTTCCATAGTAGTGGTACCAGTTTTCATTGCCACCAACAGTAAGGAGGGAAGGCTCTTTTTTCCCTGTAGCCTTCCTGGTATTTCATATTGGTTGGTTTCTTAATGACAGCCATTCTTTCTGGAGAGAGATGGAATGTCAGCATTGTTTTAATTTCCATTTCTTGAATGACCAGTGATGTTGAGCATGTTTTCATATATTTGCTGTTTATATTTTGTCATATGGGAAGCATTTATTTAATTCAGATACCCATTTGGGGATTGGATCTTTCAACTGGGGGACAGGCTGATTTAAAAAAATTCTTTATGTATTCCAGATTAGTTTTTTGTTTGAGGAGTAGCTGGTAAAATTTTTTTTCTGTTCTATAAGATGTCTCTTTGCACTATTGGTAGTTTCTTTTGCTATGCAAAATCTTTTAATTTGATGTAACCCCAGTTGTTGATTCTTTGTAATGTTTCCTGTGTAACTGGAATTTTGTTCCTAAAGACTGCCTACACCTATGTCTTTAAGAGTTTTACCTATTCTATCATCCAGCAGATTAAGTGTTTCTGTTTTTATATTTAGGTTTTTGATCCATTTTTATTTTAGTTCAATATGTGATAAGAGATATGGATTCAGATTCAATCTTTGGTATGTGGAAAGCCAGTTTTCCCAGCACCATATGTTCATTAGAAGCTATTTTTCTTCCAGGGGAGGTGTCTGGCCCCTTTGTCAAATACAAGTTAGCTGAGTGTTCTTGGAGTAGCTTCCGCATCTTCTGTTCTGTTCCAGGTATGTTTCCAGGTTTGTTCTTCAGATTTGTTTGTTTTTTTGTTTTTACCAGTACCATATTGTTTTTTTTTTTTGTTTTTTTGTTTTTTGTTTTTTGTTTTTTTTAAATCACTGTAGTTTTGCAGTATAATTTCAAGCCAGGGACTGTAATGTCCTCTGCCTTGCCCTTGTTGCCCAGAATTACTTTTGCTATCCTACGTCTTTTATGGCCATATGAATTTTAGAATTGTTTTCTCTAGTTCTGTGAAATATGCTATTGATATGCTATTGATTGGGATTACACTAATTCTGTATAATACTTTTGAAAATATGGTCATTTTCCATCTATTTGCTCTGCCTATCCAAGAACAGGAGATATTTTTCTATCTTCTGATATCTTTTCTGATATCCTTTTTCATAGTACTGTAGTTTTTAATATAAAGTTCTTTCACTTCATTAGGTTGACTCCTAACTATTCCATTTTTTTTGATGCTATTATGAAAGGTGTTGTTTCCCTAATTTCTGTCTTAGTGAGTTTGTATTCATGTGCAAGAATTCTATCGATTTTTGAGTGTTGGCTTTGTATCTTGCTATGCTGTTAAATTTGTTTTTTAACTCTAGGAGTCTTCTGTTGGAGAGTTTAGGGTATTCTCTGTAGAGTATCATGTCATCAGTAAATAATGATAATTTAACGTCTTTCTTTCCTATTCACATTTCTTTTTTTCTTTCTTATGTCTAATAGCTCTAGCTAATGTTTCCAGAACTATATTGAATGGGAGTGATGATAGTGGGTGGCCTTGTCTTGTTCTTGCTTTTAGAGTGAAAACTTTCCATTTTTGACCACTTAGTGAGATGTTGGTTTGTCATAGATTGCTTTTATGAGGTTGGGATAAAGACATTTATTCCAATTTCCTCTAGGGTTTTCTTTTTATCATGAATGAGCATTGAAGTTTGTCAAATGTTTATTCTGGTTTTATTGAGATGATCATATGATCATGGACATCTCCCGTGACTGTCCCTCACCCACTCACTGTGATATTTTAACACTGGGAGTCCTGAGCTGAAGCTGACCTGTGGCTGCTCTGAGTCCCAGGCTCAGTTGGCCCCTTCTTAAAGTGATGTCTGACCAAGCATGCTTTCCAGGGGACATGGCAATTGCTTGGGCTGGAGTCACTCACCAGCTACTGTACTGCACAGCATCCACTGCTCCATTCCACAGGTGTATTTCTTCAGGAAGCTTTCACTTTGTCCTTGTAGATTTGATCTTACTTTCTCATGCTATGAGCCAGGAGCTAGGGAGAAAGTGCCGGTTGTCCCTTCCTTATTCTGCATTGTGGTCTGCAGTTTCAGTTTCTCTGTGGGCTTCAATTTCCCTTCCAGGTCTTTCCTGGGACCAAGGAATTCACCTTTCTCCTTCCTTCCTTCCCTAAATTGTGATTTTCCATTGTCTGTATTCTGAATCATGGAGAGTCTGATTTGTTGCTCCTTACCACCCTGCCATCTTCCCATTATCCTCTGTATTCTTTTGAAAAATATCTGCTCAGATCCTTTGTTCTCTCTTTCTCCTCATTCCTGTTCCCTCTTCACCTCCTCCATTCTTCTCTCTCATTTCCTCCCTCCTTCCCTTTCTTTTTCTTTGTTTCTTTGTTTCTTTGTTTCTTTGTTTCTTTGTTTCTTTCTTTCTTTCTTTCTTTCTTTCTTTCTTTTCTTTCTTTCTTCCTTCCTTCCTTTCTTTTGGTGTTGCTGAAGCTTGAACTTCGGGCCTTGCAAATGCTAGGGAAATGCTCTACCACTTTGTTGCATCCTAGGTCCTTTTATTTTTTAAATTAGGGTCTTTTTTTAGCAAGGAATTGAGTTCCTTATTTATTTTGGATATTATTCTGTAATCAAACATATGTTTGGCAAATATAGTTCCCATTTCATTGGTTGTATCTTACTAAGAACTTTTACATAAGAAATTTTATGATCATATTCACTGTTATAGATGTAATGGGTTAAGGAAAATCAGTAGAAGGAGGAACTGCAAGGAAATAGATCCAGTTAAAAGGTTATTATAATAATCTTTGCAAAAGTGAATAGGACAGGGACTAAGAGATATGGTAGTGAGTCTGGCAGATGATAAAGGTATATTAATGAAGGAGAAGAAAGTGGATGTTTGGTCAATCAGATATAGAGAGTGACAGGCAGATAAGAGTTGACTGCAGTAGATCTATAGACCAATCTAGACTAAAGCAAGCTTTGTTTAGCCACCAGAAAACAGAACCAAATTTTTTGTTCTAGGGAGCTAGGTAGGTTGTTAGGGTCCTAACTAAGTGATTGGTATTGGGAGAAGCATTTTAATCCTTATAAATAACTCAGTTGAATTATGCCCTCCAAAGTTTATATTTGAAGTTGTAACTCCTAGTACCTCAAAATGTGTCTACCTTTAAAGATAAGTTCTTTAAAGAGATAGTTTTATTTTTATTTTTTTTATTTTTTGGTATCAGCAATCAAACTCAGGGCCTTGTGCTTGCCAGGCAGGCACTTATGCCACTGAGCTATATCCCCGGTCCTAAAGAGATAGTTTTAAATAAAATGTGGTGATTAGGGGGTGATATAAGCTGGTATACTTATAAGACAAGATTAAGACACATAGAAACAGAAAGAAGGTCATGTGAAGACAGAAAGAGAATGTGGCTTTTATAAGGTAAGAAGAAAGATGTTAGAAGAAACCAACCCCAACAATAACTACATCTCAGGCTTCAATTGTGGGAAAATAAATTTCTGTTGTTTAAACTACCTAGACATATAGAATATTTTTAAAAGTAGACCTAGAAAACATTATAAATGTCATTAAAACAAGGGTTAACCTTGTTCTAAGTTCATTTCAGAGGGAGCCCAGGCTGTGGGGACTGGGTGTTATATCATGAGGTTCATAAAATAAGCTGGACCACTAGGAACACTCGCCTATTGATCTAGTGAAAAACTAGTTTCAGACTCTGTCTACTCATGGGGATGGAACTTGCAGTGTTTTTTTTTTCCAAAGTTAATTGTTATTGATTCAAACACAGGGTTGAGCAGAGCTACAAGTTGGAGCCTTTCATTCTTTTGCTAGGCAGAGTCAGAAGCAGGACTGACTAACCATTTAAATAAATAATGGCATATGAACATATAAAAATATGGAATGCTAAATATAGTCAGAATTGACTCGATAAACCACATATCTCATGCTATTTGCACATTCCTTGGATATTAGATTAAGAAGGACACAAACATATCAATGAGTATATGTGTTTATTTTTAATGTCCAGTCTACATAATAAGTATTGTATTTTTTTTTTTTTTTGCCTTCAAAGGCTCTTGGTTCAGTCAGTATCATTTTTCCCATGGATTACCACAATTCATTCCTACCTGGTCTTTGTCCAAGTATTGCCTCTAGTAATGAAAATCAAGGAAAAATTAATTTAGGCATTAATAGGCATAGTATCATGTTTTTCTTATTTGTCAAATTCAGAAATAATCTAGAAATTGTCTTAAGGCAGTATCTCTGTATCCTAAGCTCAATTATAAAATATATGTATATATATTTGCAATTATTCTCATATCCATTTTTTCCTTTTCCAATTTTATATATCCTACTCAGTACAGGCTCTTTTCTGATCCTGTCTGAACTACTACAAATACCTTTCTACTTTTCTCCTTCTCTTCTAGCTTTTTCCTTGCTGCTTAAGTCTATTCAGCACAAAAATTTTATAAAGCACCTTTTTGAAATGTTGACCACAAGCTATTTTTCTGTTTGTTAACCTTTAGTAAGTCTAGACTTCTTATAGCAAATGACTTCAAGCACTCCTGAATATAATGTTCAAGGACATGAGAATTGGGACTCTTCTTGCAAAACTGTACTTCTAACTACCCTACCTTTTCAAAGCCTCAGATGAACTGGAATGGTTTCAAGCATTGTCTTCTGCAGGCCTGCTCCCAGTCCTGTGCTCCCCACTCCTGAGATTTTTGCTCATATGGTCCCATTTCTTAACCTTCACTGTTTCCATGCTCCACCAATTCTTCAAGAACAGCTCAAATCCTAGATGCTTATGCTATGATTTTTCCTCCCAGCATGGATGCTTTTTACTGTGCTGTACATCAAGGGTAAGTATAATTTTAACCTATCTTTCAAATCTTTCCTAACTACCCTATCATTCAATTCTTCCAGAAAGGCAACTCTGAGTCCATTATGTGCCAAGACATTGAGCCTTAGGAGTCATGGTTGGATAATATATAGTTCCTAATATCCATTGTCATATATTTGCCTCTCTTTACAAGTTCCTACTATAGTTACTGTCCACAGAACTGTCCTTCAATAATCTGAGGCCATAGGAAATTTCTTCTGTTTTGAATTGCCAATTAAATTCCTCTGATTTAACCTTTAAAAAATGGTTTGCCTTCCTTTGTTAGATTGCAAAGTTTTTCCCAAAGTCACTAGTTTATCATGAGGAGAAGCCTTTATATAATAGGTATTGAGGTGTTATTATTTTTGATATGGCTTCTCATGGTGTGTGTTATAGTCAGGGTTTACATGGAAAACAATTTAATACAAGACACATAATTTATAGGATTATTTTATAGTAGTCACCCAAAAAGTCAAGTAAAAAGAAGTCCAGGACACTAAAGACCCAAAGAATCCAGCTGAGGGCCTGGATCCCAATGCAATGTCCTGTATGAGTCCAGCTGAAGATCTAGAGCATATCACAATAGCTCCATGAGTCCAGTTGAAGGTTTAGAGCCCACAACTTTTCATGCAGACCTGTTTCATGGATCTGTGCTGGGCAGGACCAAAGGTCAGTGGTGAAAGCTAGAAAGTCTGTGCCAGTGGGATGGTGGGTCTGTGCTAGCAGGCCAAGGGATCTGCACCGGAGTTAGGAAGCTACAAAGTGAGGACCAGAGCTCCCTTGAAAAGTACCACAGCCATCCTCAGTGATGAGGTCCCAAGCTCCTCCAACAATGAGAACAGCTGAGTTCATATCAGGAAAGCCAATACAACAAGCTTCTCTGGGAGTCTGAACAGTGCACCATCTTCCCCTCTGCAGCCAGGAAGCAATGCTCAAAGTAAGGACCTGAGCTCTCTCAAAGTGAACCATAGACATTCCCAGAAACAACAAGGTCTTGAGCTCCTTGATGATGAGAACAGCAAAGTTCACATCAGGAAAGCCAGCATGACAAGCTCCTCCAGAAGAACCAACAGTCCCAGGAGAACCAACAGCCCCAATTCCTCCTCACCAGTTCTCTTTCTTATGTTGTTGGCACCAGTCCTCAGGTAAGTCTCCCACACCCAGCACCACGCTGGTTCAGTTCAGCTGGGTGTCACAAGTTGACCAGCAGTTGTCAATCCACCACAGTATGGTATGGATAGCAATCAGTTTTATGAGGCACATTAAGTCCATGATTTTGCAGATATTATTGCTCGGGATCAGACCAGACAGTGCAAATGTAGGTGTTTTGAAAAATGAATTGATTTAAATAAAAATATTAAATAATAATGTTTCAAATGATAGTTATGGAAAAACTATAGAAGTGGTCTTTCATGTCTTTTGAATGTGTTTATATCATATTTATTATTAACAATGACCTTGTGAATTAGAAACTAAAGTCCAGGAAAACATTGGGACTTAGTCAATTCACATAGCTAATAGAGTTAAAGGGTTTGAGTGAAGGCACCCATGTCTCTCTCCGTGACTGAAGCTCTTCAAACTAACTCCCTTTCTCATGATGCCCTTTCACACAACTTACTCAAACGTGGGCGTATGGTCTATATTTTAATACCCCATCTTATCTCCTCTAAAATATTTGCTTTTGATTTCTAAATTAAATCCTTTACCTCCAGAAAAACAAAAGGTGCACTGGAGTGAATTTTTTGTGTGTCTAAGCATTTATTAAACATAGACGGAAAAGGACCCAATTTCCTGCCGGGGTGAGTGAAACATTAATTCCTCACCTTGGCACCTCAGCCTACAGCTGTAATAAGGGCCTTTATGCTCAAATAGGCCTTTAAACGGAAGACCTGCTGAGCAGAGACCCACTTTCCCAGCCCTGCTCAACTGTGTTGTCTTTTCTGCCAACTGACCAGGCGGAAGCAGCAGCAGGAGAGGAGAAACCGCAGGTAGGTGGGGAGGGGATCATTTTGAAAGCCCTAAATCTCTTGCAGGGAAGAAGCAGCTGCTCCTTGTTTTTCTAAACATCTGTCCCATCTGTCCATCTGTCTCTGGCTGTAGCTCACCCGTTGGAGCCTCAAGATAGTTAAGTGTGTGTCTGAGGAGGAATCACTTCTGAAAGCTGGTTGGTGCTTCGAAATGGACATAAATGCCACGCAGAAAGTTTGTACTGTGAGAAAAGGGAAGGTGCGGGCTCGAGAACAGCTATTCCTTTCTTTTTCTCACGACACACAGAGTTAAAGGACGGAATCAGGATTAATAACATCGCCCAAATTGGACTGTACGTCCTGGGTTCCCCCAACCACTCACATTTTATTTTAACGTCCAGGCGAGATATACTTAAAGGAGTAATAATGATACTGCAGACACCGCACCACCTTTACCGTAGAATGAGCTCTGCACCTGTTGCACCCGTGGAATTTAACAGCCTGCGCCTCGAGAGAATAACGGTGTTAATTTTATTTCCTAATTTTTTCCTGGTATTCAGAAAAGCAGCTGGAACCTAGCAGTCATAAAATAGTCACTTAAACTTGAATGACGAAGTTAAAATAAAGCAGCGGGACGCTTCATTCGCTTCTCTGGAGGTGGGTATGGGAGAGAGAGAGAGAGAGAGACTCCACCTTGGGCGCAGCAGCCCAAGGGTTGCAGCCCTAGCTCGCACCCACCGCACCGCAGGCCAGGTAGCGCGCTCCGGCTTCCGCCCCTCCCCAGAGCGCGTGCGCAGCCACGCCCCTTCCCTGGATCAGTCCCTGGTGAAGTCGTCCCTTTCCAGTTACAGGATTCGGGCGGGGCCAGAAGAGCGCAGGCGCAACGGGAAGCGGAAGTAGGAACTGGGGAAGGAAGGAGGGAAGGGGTTTGCCCCGCTTCGCTAAGTGCGTCGCGCTTGTCCTCCTCCCGCGGGAAGAGGCGGGTGCCCGCGCTGGCCAGGCTCCTCCCCTCCCCGCCCCCGCCCCGGAGCTGCCCGCGGCTGCCTTCTCCGCCCGCTGCGATGGCGCTCGACCCCGCAGGTACGGGAGCGGGCAGCGCGGTTTGCGAGGGCCGGGCCTGGATCTTGCGCCACGGGCCTCAGACTGCTTGTCGCTGAGAAGGGTGCAGAGCTGTGAGGCCGCAGGGCTTCCGCCGACATCCCCTCGCCTGGGGCTGGCTCCTTTAGCGTTTCCCGCCGACCTTGGCTCCTTCCTTAGTGTGGATCATCTTGCAAGCTGGGGTTAGTGCCAGGAGAAGGGCGTCGGGTTTGTGGTCTAGACTCCTCCGTTTGTGGCTTACAGAGGTCTTCCTCCATTGAGCGACGAGGGTCTTCATTGCCATCCTTTCTGCCCTTCGGGTCCCTGACGCCTTTAAACCATGTTACAGAGACTCTTGCTCCAGGAGAGTTCCTACTGTCCTGCTGGGGCACAGTATTACCTTTTTGTTTTTTCGGTAGTCCATGGACCTTACGTCCCTCTTTGTAGCCCAGTTTAACAATTCCAAGGATGCATCACTGTGGCAAGAGTCAGCTGTTTTGGAAAGGATCTCCTGTGTCGTGAAAGTTATTTTAAATGCTTCTGCACACTTGCGTTAGAGATTTGCAGTAGAAATCAGTTTGCAGTAGACATCAATTCCTTGTGAATTCTTGCACAAACTCATCCTTTTTTTTGACTGTAAGGATATAGGTATAGAACTTCAGTTTTGGAAGGCACATAAATATGAAAGAAGGAATGGGGTGGTTAGTCCATTCCTTTCATTTTACAGAATGAAAAGCTCAAAGACACTGGGATGATTTTAAGCTTTTGAAGTGAAAAAATTGCTTTTTGGGCCCTCAGGAGGTTGAAAAATACATGTAACACACAAATAATACATTTAATGAACAGTTTATTATCAAACTAAGTATTTGGAATTATCCGTAGTATGTGTTATGATAGATTCTTTTATCTAGGTTTTGCAGATTGCAAAATTGAGCCTCTGAGAGGTTAAATTTACTTAATCTAAGCAGATAGTACTACAATCAGCGAGTATTGTAATTTGAAGCATGAAGGAATTCAGGAATACATAATGATGCTCTCAGTTTTGGGCTAGCTTATTGATGCAGGCAACAAATAATCTGGCTTTGAAGGGTATCAGTGCCAGTGGTTTGAACTGGGAAAAAGACGTGAGCAAAGGTCTTGCTAATAAGATGTACTATGTCATATTTGGTTTCAGGTTATTTGATTCATGGAGGAAGAAGGGTTATAAATAGGGGGTGGCTAGGGAAAGTTCGGGTTGAGTTCTGTATAGTTCTTATATTTCTGAATTGGAAGTGATTGTTAATCTCATATGGATGAGAAGACCGACTCAAGAAGACTTCTATATGTCTGTGTTGAATGTAGATAGGTAAGAAAATTTAGAAGAGAAAAAACCTTCATACTTAAGGTGGCACTTTCTTCTAGTTACTCTTTAACTCTACTCTTTCTGTAGTGTGCCCAAGGCCACATATGGCTAGAATCCAGTGATTTCATTTTCAGTTTAGTAGTGTAGGCCATGCCACCTTTTTAGTACTTGTTAGTTAAGCAAAATAACTTGTTAAGGGCCTAGCATATGCCCTTATTGTTTTAGGCCCTAGGAAATGGTAGCAGCTGTCCTCAATCTCTTTGGGAGCAAAAAAGGGAACTGTTTTTGAAGTTTTGTTTTTACTCATTTTGGCTAAGGTTAACTTACTCATAATGTGACCAAGCCAAGTGCCCAGTGGGAAGATGGCACCAATGGAAGTTGTAAATAAAATGAGTGGGCCAAGCGTGAACCACAGTGAATGCTGAATTCTGATTTAAAGCCTGCCACCAGTTGCTGCTGTATAATTGAAGTACATCAGTTTACTTGTCACTGTAAAGCCTGCCACCATTTGTCGTTTAATTGATACATGCCATTCACTGGTAGGGTTTTGATATAAGTCTGCAAGCAATTGATTTATTGTGGTTTTTATAGTCAGACATCTCTGCTAATGTTAATCTGTTTTTGCAGTTACTCCCCAGCACTAGCAGCACCATCTTAGCTCCACCCCAGATTTATCAAGCGTTACATTTTCATAAGTATGCAACCTAAATCCCTCTCTGTGCATTTAATAGTAGGGTTTGTGCTCTTAAGAGAATCTAATGCTGCCTCTGAATCTGACAGGATGCAGAGCTCAGGTGTTAATGCAAGTGATGGGGAGCAGCTATAAATACAGATGACCTTAGCTACCTGGCCTGCGGCTTACTTCCTGCTGTGCCACCTAGTTCCTAACAGGCCATGGAGTGGTGGTAATCATGGCTCATGGTTTGGGGACCCCTGGCATATAGGACAAACAAGATCCCTTCTCGCAGTAGGAAGAAAAAACCCCTCGCCTACACCTATAGATACACATACACTCATAGAATGTGATAAGCTATATAAGAAGTAAGCACTGTGATGTGGTAGGTTGTGAAGGGAGGACTACTTTAGATAATGAAGAGTTCTGCCAGGAAGTATCACTGATTGGAATCTGATGGATGAGAGGAAGTGGCTATGTGAAGAGCTAGGGAAAAGTATGGAAGTAGCAAATTGTTAAAATATTTTTTTATTCTAGTTTATTAGTACATATGTGTAATGCATAATATTTACATTGCTTGTGGGAAGTTGGTACTTGTATGTAACACATTTTAATCCCATTTCTTTCCCTCCATCTTCCACATACCTCTTGATCCTTCTTGTTTTTTATACAGATACCAACTCTACACAAGGATTATAAATATTATGTACTGCAAACATGTGCAGATACTTAAAATATTTGACTGCACTTCAAGCTGTATTGGAGAGGAGATCCCTAAGAAAGATTTGGGGAAGTAGTAGGAGCAGGGTACCTTGATGTTGCAGGCATTTTTTTTTTCTCCTGATGTTATCATAAACCTTTAGTGGCTCTTAAAGAAAGTGGTGATGTAATAGAATTGGTTTACTTGTACTATCCTGGTTCAGTATCAGTGTAGATTAAAGAGGGGTCAGGAATGGAAGCTGGGAAACAGGTGGGAGTGGTGGTCCAAGCCACATACATGAATCTTAGCCTAAGGTGATGTTAGAAAAGATGGAAAGGAATAAAAGGTGCCAGTATATGTTTTGTGGGAGAAATTGGCAGGACCTGCTTTTGCCTTAGATAAGGTTGGTTAGAGAAAGCGAAGAATTAAGGATAACTCCTAGGCTTTTAACTTCACTGAGTGGATGGTGGTGGTCAAACCTAACATGAAATCCATTGGAAAGTTTGACAAAAGTAGGTTTAGAAACAGTGGAAAGTAAGAAAGTAGTCAACGAGTTGGGAAGATTTTTTTCTTAAGTTGCCTTTGTTGCCAGGAGTAGTGGTACACCCTTGTAATCCCAGCACTAGGGAGGCAGAGGCAGGAGAATCATGCAAGTTTGAGGCCAGCCTGGGCTGTATAGAGAGACTGTGTCTCAAAAAAAAAGAAAAAGAAAACAAACTTTCCTTTATCAATCTGACTTTCAAAATATAATGTATTAAAACGAGCTTTCTAAAAAATTTCAATTTTTTTTTGGTTTGGTTTTGTTGTAACGTTTACATTTACTTGATGTGTTACCGCATTTTTCAATCCAAAGTAGTATGGTGCCCATACCAAGTAGATGAATAGCTGTGCCAGATTAAGTTTATATAGCAAAATCTGTTTTCCCATTTACTTACATTTTTGAGATCTTTAAAGTTTGATTTTCTTTTGGCAGCACCTTTTAAATAACTTTGTAGGTGCTATCTTTTCTCAAAATCTGAACCCCAAAATGAAATGCATATGCAGCCTACTTACTCTTATGTGTACTTTCACTCACTGTCCTTTTGGTAATGTAGAAGTAATAATAATCTTTATAAGTTTATGAGCCGTAATTATATTCACTATTTCTGTTACCGTTTGTGGAGAGAAAAAGCTGAAGAGATCCCAAAATATCCAGGAAAAGTGGCTGTGATGAAGGATTAAACTTTTAAAACATACTGATGTCTAAGTTGCACTCTTACGTATTTAGATTTAATTTGTCTGGGTTAGGGCCCAAGCCTCCAGTACTTTAGAATACATTATAAGCAGTTCTCATGTGCAGACAGAATAGAGGAGAAACAGTGTTTTGAACTCTCCTAGTTTATCCTTAATTTTTTTATTTTTCCAGTCCGATCACTATTCTTAGAGGAAATGCTCCCTTGTATCTTTTAGCCATAAAGAGGGCTTTTGACCTTATAGTAATGATACAAGAATTTACAATATAGCTCATTCTCCTCTTATTAGACATAGCTTACTTAGTTACAGTTTTTGTGAATTTGTAGTTCTTTCTACAAGTATTATATATTTGAAAAATCTCTTCAAAGTTAAGCAATAAAATTTTAGAGGTTTTAAAATTCATATATGCCATGATCACCTATAAAAACAAATATTAAAGATTGGTGCTGTTTTCTTTTCATTAATTTATTATTATTTTTTATTAGTACATTTGCAGTACATAATGTTTACATTCCTTGTATGGAGTTGGTACATGGATATAACACATCTTAATTACTATAATTTTCCAAAAGGTAAAATTATGACTCATGCAAATATAAAATGAATATGTGTTAAAGATTTTCTTCAACTCATTAATTAGTAAAGATAGCAGTAAGATGTAAAAATCAGTCCAAAAAGCATTTGTGAAGCCAGTACTTAGTTTCATAGATTGCTGCCCTAGATAAAAAAAATAACATATCAAAGTTAACTTTGGGGTTGTCTTTTCCACTGACTCAAAATTATTTCAACTTGACAAAATTCTAGAGATTAACCTCTGCCTCAACAAATTGTAAAACAGTCCAGTAATCCAAAGTGCTAAAGGAACACCCAGGTAAGCCTTTGCCTATTCCAGTGTTCCAGGCAACTTTTCTGACACTGATTGTGTTCCCAGATGACAGGAACCTGGGCCTGATTATTTAGGTTTTTTTGCTTTCTCTATTAAGTAGTAGTGATTCCTTTTTTTTTCTTCTGCTTTTCTTTTTAGCAGGATAGGAAGTTTCTCTTCTGTCTCATTTAATTTGGATTCATGGCAGCACAAGAAATGTTCTTTTAATTGTGTGTGTGTGTGTGCATGCATGTGCATGTATCTGTCTGTATCCATCCATCCATGGCTTCTCAATTGCTGTTAGCTTCCAGGAATCTCGTAAGTGGAGGAAGATAGGGCAGTGATAGGGCTCAGGGGTGGAAAATGGGATGAAGGACTTCAAGATATTTCATGAGTGGGTGTTCAAAGTGTATACATTTTAGGAGAAAGTCACTGTGGCAGCTTGTGGAGTAATTGGTTTGCTGGGGCTGTTCTAGTGGATCCTGTGGGGTTGTGAATAGATTAGCTTTAGGGGTACTGGCACTCATTTAGTGGACAGTTTTACTTTTTAAGTTATACGTCTAAACAAATTTGAAGAGTATTTTCTCTGAGCATTATGTGATTAATTATGTAAAAGATTGTAGAGTCGAGTGGAAAATTTTTGCTTTTATTATTCCCTCTATCTCTTGAGTATCTCTCTCTCTATATATATATATTATATATATCATATATATTATATGAGTATCTCATATATTGAATATCTCTCTCTCTATATATATATTATATATATCATATATATATTATAATATATATATATTTTTGGATATCTTTTTGGGTAGTTCAGAACTGAAAAAAATGGTTAGCATTTACATTTTGTATATTTCTAACCCAAAAGTGTATTTGCAATGGAAAATAAATTGTTTCTGTCTCACTAGATTAACAGCCTTCTGCAGGGTTGCTTGGTGAAATAAGAAAAACAATGGCTGAAGCAAAAAACATAAGAAAGAAAAGTTGAGATCAAAGAGGAATGTGTGCCGTGGTAGTGGAGGACTCTAAAATTGTGAACCATGAAATGCCCTGTAAACCATATCAAGAACTTTGAATTCAGCCAGGGGTGTGGTGGCACATAGTTACAATCCCAGCACTTGGTAGTCTGAGTCAGGAGGAGCAAAGAGAGTTCAAGGCCAATTTGGTCTACATAGTGAGTTCAAAACTAGCATGAACTGTATACCAAGACCTTGTCTAAAAAAAAAAAAAAACAACAAAAACAACAAAACCACTTTGATTTCTATCTGAAAAATAATAGAGGGGCACTGCAAGTTTTCAGTTAAATGGTAACAAGTAGAACTTTCCTTTTGGCAATTTTAGCTTTTTTATTAGTACATGTTTGCAGTACATAATGAGTACATTCCTGCTGGGTAGTTGGTTCATGTACATAACACTTCTTTGTTTTGTTTTTCATCTTCCTCCTCTGATCCTTACCACCTCCCTTATCTCTTGGTCTCCTTCCCTTTGACAAAGATACATTTTCTATCTATCTTTTATTTTACCCTTTATTTATGTTTTGGGTTTCTCATATTAGAGAAACCATATGATATTTAAACTTTTGTGTCTTTTATTTCACTTAACCTTATGATCTCAAGGTGCATCCATTTTCCTACACATGATTCAGCTTATCCTTCATGCCAACTAGTACTCCATTGTGCATAAATACTACATTTTCTCTATCCAGGCATCTGACGATGGACATATGGACCACTTCCAAGGTTTAGCTATACTGAATTGTATATCTATAAATATGGGTATGCATGTATCACTGTAATATGGTGTCTGTTGCTCTTTTGAGAAGGTACTTAGAAAGGGAATAGCTGGGTCAAATAGAATTCCTATTTTTAATTTTTTGAGGACTCTTCATACTGATTTTAATCATGGTTGTAGTACTGTTTTATACTCCTAACAGTGTAGAAGGGTTCCTTTTCCTCCACAACCTAGCTAGCATTTGCTGTTTGTTTTCTTGAGAATGTCCATTCTTTCTGGAGAAAGATAAAATCTCACTATTGTTTTAATTTGCGTTTCTGTAATGGCTAGAGATATTTGTGCTTTCTTCTTCTGGATTGATTTCTCACAGTCCCTTGCTATGTTTAAGTAATCTTCATTTTCATGATTGCTAACTGCAAGCCTATCTTCTATATTTGAGATTCTGACCTCACATTGGCTTAACCTACTGTGGATACTTTCAGTAGAATTTTTGTGATTCCAGATATCTGCTTGAATCTGCCTTATGGATTCCATTTCTTTTCTATGCTGAGCATTCATGGTTTCCATAATTTTCTTAAGCTCTTCTATTTTTTTTGTCTGCATCTGCTCTAGTGTCACTAAGCATGCTTTTTATTATGGTCACCATCTCTGCAGTTATCTGAGAAATTATTTCTGATTTGATTTTTTCTAGAGCCTCATTCAATTACTTTGTTGTCACCACTTCACAGAGGCCAGGTGGGTGACTTTCAGATTGTCCCACCTCATTACCCCCTGGGTTTGCCTTTGGTGAACTGGATGGGGTTGCATCTTGTTTTAAGTGTCTTCTCATTTTCTTTTCTTTTTTTAGTTTAATTCCTGGAGTGATGCTTGTAAAGTGCCTGTGGTGGGCTGCTTTATTGCTAGTATTTAGAACCCTTAGGAAAAGACTGTTTCCTCTGAGGTATCCTCCAGGTGTAACTGATTTTTGGGTTTTGAGTCTGTTGCAAGATCTTCTTCAATTTGTTGGGGATGAGAAGTGGCTGCCTGTTTGGCCCAGTCCTTGGTTCTTTGGCACTGTGCCACAGAATTTTCTGTGATCCTTAGTCAATCTCAGTCTGGGAATACCAGGAAGAATAGTTGTTTAGAACAGGAATGTCACTTTTGGCTGTAA
Organism: Chinchilla lanigera; assembly: GCF_000276665.1. Classification (NCBI taxonomy): domain Eukaryota; kingdom Metazoa; phylum Chordata; class Mammalia; order Rodentia; family Chinchillidae; genus Chinchilla; species Chinchilla lanigera. The sequence continues at coordinate 19,737,644 of NW_004955430.1, forward strand.
CAGTAGCAACAGTCATAGTCTAGAAAATGACAAACTAAGGTAACCATTAATTTGCCCCCTTTAACTGTATGAACTAGATTTGTAGTTATATAATAAAATCTAGAACAGACCAGAAAATTACATGCAGTATGTCCTTAATATGTCGATTTTACCCTCAGGGGTTAAAATGTATGTCCTTAATATGTCGATTTTACCCTCAGGGGTTAAAATTTGAAATGGGTTAGGGAAAAAAGAGAGGTAGTGGAAGAAGATTAGAAGTAAGGCTGGAGAACAAAGGGGGACCATGCTAACTTCAGGAAACTGGTACCAAAGACTGGAGGGAAAGAGCAAAATAAAGAGATAAGAACAGAAGAGAAGAACCACAAAGATGCTAGAAAACACAGTCACACTCCTATAAAAACAAGATCAAAGCATGAAGGAGTAAAAAACAAAACCACCATCACAACAACAAAAAATAAGAGAGCAAAAAAAAAAAAAAAATCCACTTCCACATTTGTCTCTCCGGCCACTGGTAGACAACATGTGGGGACAGAATCCCAATCTATGCTGATCTATCTCAGTAAGCCAGCAGTCACTTTTTGGCGGAGTATTGGATAATGTCATCCAATTTGTACCTTCTGGCAGAGTCCAAACTCGTTTGGCCTGCAGCCCTCAGCATGCCTTCTTTGGGCCTGAGCCCCACTGGGAGCCGCTAGATGGTGCCTTGAGCCACTAGATGGCATCTGTAGCCACTCTTGAGTTCTGAGCTCAGCTGACCCCTCTCCAATATGGCTCCTGGCCAATTGCTCTCTCACGAGGGACAAGTGAGCCCTCAGCACACACTGCCAGCTAGTGCAGTCCTTTATGTCCAGGGCTCCCCTCCACTGCTATGTCTGTCTGTGGAGGCCTCTGGGGTTCCCTGCAATCACTGTTACTTCCTCAGGTTTGAGTTGCTCCTCTTGTGCTGTGCGTCCTGTTTCAGGGAGAAGGCACCGCTGGCTATGTCCTTCCTCTTCCTTGAAGTTTCTCCCTTCATTTTTTGAGTTCTTCATATATTCTAGATGTTAGTTCACTGAGCAATAGCTGGCATTTTTTTTGTTTATTCTGTAATTGTCTTTCACTTTGTTGGTTGTTTCCTTTGCTGTACAGAGGCTTTTTAATTTGGTAAGTTCCCATTTGTTGATTCTTGATGTTATTTCTTGTGCAATTGGGACTCTGTTCCAAAAGTTCTGCCTAAGCATATATCTTCAAGCATTTCCCTATACTGTCTTCCAGCAGACTATGTGTTTCTTGCCCCATCCAGCTTGGCTCTCAAAGTTCCTGGGAGGAAGGAGAGTGAGAGGATGCAGGAATATAGGTGAGAGACGGAAAGCTGAGGTCAGGTGGAGCCCTCTCTCCTGATGGGAGGAAAGGAACTCCTCAACCACTATAGCATATTTTTTAAAAAAACCCAAAAATTACATGTAAATTGTATAGTATTTCTTTCATTCTAGAGCAAGAATTTTTTTCGAGAAATAAAATGAAAGCTACAGATGTGATGTGTCTTTAGGTAAGAAAATAATTTGAGAGATGAAGAAAAACATGAACAGTGAGAAGATTCAACATTGATAGTATAAAGTAAATATTTTTCATGCAATCTCACTTCTTTATGTATTAGGGTAGATGACTACAAAGGATGGGCTTAGACAGTAGGAGATTGTCCACCAAAGCTGGAGGACACTGTTGTGGATGCCCAGGTTAAGAAGTTAGTAGAACTGACTTCATGTTTCAGTTTTTGTCATTAACTGATTTTAAATGCGTAATGTGAAGTTTGTGAATGAGAGGTTGGAAGAGTAAGACAAATCAGGTAAATCAGGTATCTGCTAAGGTTTTTTAAAATCCTGAAACTTGGTGATTCTGAATGTCATTAATATGAAGGAATTCCTGACTCAGCACAGAAGGTTCACAGGAAAAAAAAAACAAACAAACTCAAAACTTCAGTTTTCATTAACTGAATTAGTATCATTTTTTTTTTGTTTGTTTGTTTGTGTGTTTTGAGACAGGGTCTCACTCTGCAGTTCAGGCTGGCCTTTAGCTCACTGTGTAGCCCAGGTTGGCCTTGAACTTGGGAGGGATCCTCCTGCCTCAGCCTCTTAAGTGCTGAAATTACAGGACTATGCCACTGTACCTGGCTAGTATTATTTTTAAGGGTGTTAAAAACATACTTTAGAAATTTCTGTTTACAGATGTTATAAGGCTGAGAAATATTATCTAGTACTTTATATAAGTGAACCAAATATAATTGTGCCCAAATAAGAACACTGATACTCAAATTAACCTTTTACCCTATAGGTTTCTCATTATAGTTTCACAGTTTAATGTAAGGAGATTAGATCAGCGGGCAAGTTGTTAAAGAACTGGTGTTTACTTTCACATCATGTTTTTACTAAAGAACTGTTACTGGGGGATTTTTAGATATCAGAGAATGTTTATCTAAGCATGATTGATTAAGAGTCAATCACAAGTGCTTATGCTGCAGAATAAGGACACTTGCCTATATTACTACGGCATTTATAATCCCTAGAGTATTTGGTACTGTTGACTTCCCTTTGTTTTGTCAGTTCAAGTATGGCTTGAAGGGAAGAAGATGTGAAGAAGACTCATCCTTACTGTCTTGATTTCCCAATTAAGACCTCTCAGCCACCTCTTTCCACATTTTATTGCAAGAAGATATGAACAAGCTAGTAAGAATGTGAAAATCTGGTTATAAGTGTACCTGTTTTTGTGATCAAGAGAGCTGGAGTCTGTCTGCTTTTGGATATGGAGCATTTAGGAGCTAATGTTGTGATTGTTGTTCTTACACTGTACATGATAATCTGTCTGGTCCCTTTTAGGCTCTTCATAGCTTGTAAAGGAGAGGGACCTCAAGACCGAACCTATTGCTGATAAAAGTAGTTTTGCAGATTTATTCCAAGCAATTTTGTTTTTTCTCTAGAAATGAACAGTAGTATAGAGATGTTTTCAGGAGCAAGTAAGAGAAGAACTAGGAACTTTAAAAAAAAATGGTATTAATCTAAGTAACAACCAGGCTAGTTACATCAGAGCATTTTTGGTATTGAAAAGGCAAAGGTGTCACATTCTTTCTTATGAAAGATTCTGTAATATTCTGATTTGCTTCACTGTTATCTTTGTGGATTCCTAGCAAGTGCTGTTGTCAGTAGTCTTATAATATAGCTCTGCTATACTGCAAGAACACATGAGCCCCAAAGCAAAATCTAAGCTAATAGATACTGCCAGTGGAAAAGGTGAAAATTGACTTTCAGGTGATGATAGAATGTTGAGAAATTATAGAGCTTTGGAAATTTTCCCTGGGAGTGTTATCTGATCCTTTATCTTAGTATAAATTCATGTGACTATATAGTAGAAGACTTTCAAAATTTGATTGTTTTGGGCAGGCTATTGTACAAATATATTACATATATATGACATTGACCTTAAGGGGTTCAGTTTGTAATTTTATGAATAAAAAGTACAATATCTGTAATATTTATAGTGTTAAAGATAGATTTGAAATATGTATTCAATTATAATTAGTTAATATTTGGTGGTTAGTATTCTACCAGATGAGAAAATCTTTAACAGAATATATAAATTTTTAACAGTGTTGTTTTGATTTAACACCAAGAATTTGGAAAATTTGAAATCAGTATTCATACAACTCTAGAATTCTTTGCTTTAGCAGGTGTTAGGAAAATGATCAGAAGGAATTGTTACAAGCCATTTAAAAATGTGTGTGATGGAATATTATAACTTCGAGTTTATAATGAAGATAAATTTCTACTTTATTTGTGAAAAATGGCTCATTATTACAAAACTATGTCTGTACTCAAAGAACTGATCCAGAAAAATAATGCTTTTGTTATCTAAGACCATTGCAAGATTAAGAGCAAAGTCTAGATTGATAAGGGCATATTAGAAATAAATTGTATTAGTTAAAACTATATAAAGAGATAAAACGTTGATATTGATTTTCTAAAATAGGTCAGTATATCACCATAGTTATTCACATCTATTCAGTAATTACATTAATTATTGATACCTAGTTCTAATTTATGCTATAAACAAGTGGAGAAGGAATGTGTACAGATAGTCCTAGTTTTAGTCCCTTTTCAAGTAGATATTAGTTTTCACTTGATGTTTCTTCTAAGTGTTTCAAATTCAACTTGTCTACAACAGTATATAGTCTTTGTTTTGTATTCTGTATCTCAACAGGTGGTCACTTCATTTCCCTTGAAGTCAGAAGACAGGGAGCTCTCCTTGATTCACCCCTTTTCCTCATTCTCCTCGGGTCCCATCACTCTTGTAGGACCTCCTTTGAGTCTGTCCTTTATTGTTTGTCCATATTTCCAGTTCCCTGTAAACTCAGTGTTCTTTTGCTACTCTCATCACGATTTCTGGAAAAACTAAGGAAGAAGAAAGTATCAGTTGATGGTATAGCACAGAGTTCAGTAAACTGGCTTGTGGCCAGAATCTGGTGAGGCTTCCAAACCAGAAATGATTAGTTAACATTTTTGAAGGGTTGTTTAAAATATATTAATATAAAATATTTACAATCTGGTCCTTAACAGAAAGTTTGTTTACCCTAATAATAAGCTGTGAAAATTATGATGGAGCAGATTGAATCAGCAGTTTTTCTCCTTGTGTATCTGTATGTCACATACACATACAGCATACATATGCTCCCCAAATAAACCCATGAAAAGTGATGTATCAGGGTTTCACCAGAGAAACCACCAATAGGAGATAAAGGTCTATATATATCTGTATATTAACAGATTTATTGCAAAAAATTGGTTTAGGTGATTGTGGAGACCATGTGGGGGAGCCTGGAGTGTGGGGCAGGGCAGGCTATGAGAAAAAGTAGGCTTGGAACTCTTGGCCAACGGCTGAACTGAAGTCAGCAAGTAGAATTATTAAGGCTTAGCTTTTAAAACAGTTCTTTTGACTTTTTGAGACAGGGTTTCACTATGCAGTTCGGGCTGGCTTTGAATTCACTTTGCAGCCCAGGCTGGGCTGGAACTTGTAGCGATCCTCTTGAGTTAGCAAGTGCTGGGGTTACAGGCGTGTGCCACCATGCCTGGCCTTAAGGCTTCGCTTTTAAGGCCTTTTGACTGAGTAAATTATTCTGCCCCCCCCCAAATTATTTTGGGTGATCTCCTTTATGTAAATCTACAAACCATTTCTACTACAACACCTGGATTAGTGTTTTCTTGAAAAATTGGGGGTTGTAGCCAATACAAATTGACCCATAAAACGGACCATCACAGGTGATTTCTACCAAAGTTTGTAGGAACTGATAATCTTTGTACAGTTGTTTCCCTAATCTGAAAATCTAATATACTCCAAAATCTGAAATGTGAAACTATATACTTTAGGGATGCTCAGCTGATGAAGTCTATGCAGATTTTCCATAATGTAAAAAAAACCAAAAAACAAAAAACAAACCCTAAATCTGGAAGAGTTCTTAGCATTTCAGATAAGGAATGCTCAGCCTTGATAGAAAATTCTGGAGAATATGAAGGCAGATGGGTGTTTCATTTTGTTTATAAACTGTAACTTTGATACCAAAACCGCGCAAAGATAAGAGAGCAAACCTTTAGGCAAATTTCACCATAAAGATAACTGAAAATATTCTGAACAAAAGTTGAGCATCCAACACAGGAATCTTGCTAATTGGTACTCAGTATTTTCCTAATGATCATAATCATAGAATTTCAAAAGAAGATGGCAAAAGTTTCCTTAAGATTGTCTACATAGAAATTGGAAGAGAATCTGTTACCAGATTACTAAAGTAATGAGAGAGTTAAATAGGGCTGTGCTGGTTACAGAGACAGTATTACAAAATTGAACCTGTATGTCAGCAATAAAAAATTATAGAGTGTTATTTATGTAAAGATGTCTTTATCAGTAGAAATAAATTTAATGAAAGATGAACAGTTATCTTTAAAGAGATGACTTATTGGCTATTGAGTTACCTAATTTCTAATATTTGTTAAGTCTCATGAGTCCAGTTTTATCTTTTCAAGCAAAGCTGTTTTAAATTGAGATAAATGGCCAGTGAAATTTACAGATCTTAAATGAGTTTTTAGAAATAAAATACCCCAATCACAACACCTACCAGAGGGTATACTTCTCAACTCCCATGGACACTGTTGCTCTAACTGTTATCACTATGGGTTATTTTTGCATGTTCTTCAATCATGTGATGTGTACTCCTATGTCTAACTTACTGAGATTCATCCATGTTGAGTATTTCTGTACTACCGTTAGAGTATTGATAATACTCTTTTTTATTCCTAAGTAATTTTGGCTGTTATAAACAATGCTCTCATGAGCAGATTTGTGCAAATTGTTTTCTGTACATAGCATTTTCATTATCTTAGACAAATGGATCCCTACGAATGGAATGTAGGTGTAGTGTATATTTAACTTTATAATTCAACAAGCAGTTTTTCAAAGAAGTGTATCATTTCACACTCCCACCAGCAATATATGAAAGTTCCACTCTCCATCATTTGATACTGTCATTGTTTTTACTTTCAGTCATTTTGGTGGTTGTGAAATGATATCATAGGTTTCATTTGCATTTGAGTACTTTTTTGTGTATGTATTATATGTCTTTAGTGAAATGTCCATTTGATGTTTTTGTCCAGTTTCACTGAATTGTTATTGTATGTAAGATTTCTTTAAATACTCTGTATTCAAGTTCTCTGTGAGATATATCTTTTTGTAATGGTCTGTGCCTTTTAATTTTTTTGTCTTTTGATGTACAGAAGATAGTATATTTGATGAAGTCTAATTTCTGATTTTTTTTCCTGTTGAGTACCTTGTGTTCTCTGTAAATTACATCTTCACTCCAAGGGATTGACTTTGTTTTCTGTTTTAATGGTCTTTTTGAGGGGGGCATATTTGTATAGTCCTTCTGCTATCCTTTATTAAAAATACTTTTTCTCCTCATTCACTAGCTTTGGTGCATCGTACAAATAAATTGATAGTATACACGTGCAAATAATCTGGACTCTGTTTTGTTAATGCTATTTTGTTTGGTTATTATAATTATACCAGTGTTACACCAATTTGATTGCGGTAGCTTTGCAGTAAAACTTTTCAGTTGCTGCAGGTCATCCAAAGTTGTTCTTTTACATTAATGTTTTGCTTATTCTAGGTCCTTTGTTTTTCTTATACTTTTTTGACCTTTTAAAAAACTCAAATTTACTTTGTCATAATTTAATACAAGAAGTGGGAAACTAGTACAGTTTCATTGTACCTTTTCCCCATATTTTCCTAGTGATACTATCTTGTATAACCATAGTACAGACTATTGCCCTCAAAAGGACAAAAATTTATATTGAGACAAAAATTTTATTCTCTTAATATAAATCACTGTTATATATGCAATATATAAATATATACATTATTAATATTTTGTAGGAGGCATTAGAACAAAGTCACAAAAGTTGCCCTTTAGGACAAAAATGCAAAAGTTGGAACACACTGCTATGACTCACTATTAAGGAGAAAACCAGGGATTGACTTTGGCATGATACTGTTGATTTGTACATGTCTTAGTTGGGTTTCAGTAGTTTTTAAATGTAATTTTTTGTCTACTGTTAAATGATACTTTATCATGTGTGAATATTTGAGTAATCATAACCACAATCCAGAGTTGTTCCATTACTACCAAGAAAATCCCTTATTACTCCCTAATACCTTCTCCTTTAGTGATTTGTTTTCCATCACTGTAATTGTCACTTGCAGAATATTATATAAGTGGAATCATACAATATATAACCTTTGGGATTTTTTTTTTTCATTTGTACAATGCCCAGACAAGCCATCCAGGTTGTTATTGCATGTCTAAAGGTCATTTTTTATTATTGCTGAGTAACATTCATTGTATGGATGACTCTATTGTTTATTCATTCACTTGGAAAAATAGTGCTGCATAATTTCCAGGTTTGGGCCTTGTTTTTTTTTTTTTTCGTTTGTTTGTTTTGTTTTTAATGATACTGGGGATTAAGCCAGGACTTTCGCACCTAGCCCTTTTATTTTTTATTTTGAGACAGGATCTCCCTAAGTTGCCCAGGCTGGGCTCAAACTTGCAATTCTCCTGTTTCAGCCTCCCAAAGTAATAAAGATACAGTGAAGGTTGTTTACAGATTTTTGCATGAATATAGTTTTCATTTTTATAGGTTAAATTGAAAAGTGTGTTTGTTGGGTTGTATTGTAAGTGTATGTTTAACTTTATATGAAACTGCATGCTTCCCTTCTAGTTTCTATACCGTGTTATATTCCTAGCAACAGGAAGACATCCATTTGCTCTGTGTCCTTGTCACCTCGTGATAATATATATTAAACTTTTATCCATTTTAATGGATATTTAGTAATATTTCTCTGTAGCTTAATTTGGATTTCCATAGTGGCTAATGATATTAAGCGTCTCTTTATATTGTATATTTTCCATCTGTGTATCTTCTTTGGTATAGTATCTGGTGAAGCCTTTTGTCCTTTTCTATTGGATCATTGGTTTCTTACTGTTGACTTTTAAAAATTCTTAATATATTTTGGATACAAGTCTTTTGTGAGATATGAGATTTGCAAATATTTTTTCTTTGTGGCTTGTTTGTTTTTTTTTTTTAAATCTTCTTTATAGGGGCTTTCCCAGAGCAAAAGTTTGTAAATGTGATGAAGTCTTATTTACTGATTTTTTTATGGATCATGTATTTAGTATCATGTATAAGATCTTTTTGCCTAACTCAAAGTCCTGAAGATGATCTCCTGTGATGTCTTCTAGTAGTATTATATTTTAGCTTTTTATTTTGGAATTATTATAGATTCACTTAAATTACAAAAAATAGTATATAGTTTCATGTACTTTTCACACACTTTTTCCTAGAATAATACCAAAAGTAAAAGTGTCAGCTAGATGATAGGTCTTTAATTTTCTCCAGTGTTTCTATGTGCTTATGGACATATGTAATAATTCTTTGCTTTTTTTTTTTTGTTCTTGTGAGGTGGAGCTCAAACCTAAGGCTTAGTATGTGCTGAGCAAGTGCTCTACCACAGAGCTGTATCCACAGTCTGTTTTATCCATCTTACTCCATGTTCCTGTTCTCATAGGGAAAGTCATCGGTGTTTTACCACCCAGTATGGTGTTAGCTATAGGGATTTTACACAATGCTTCATTGGGTTAAAGACATTTCTGTGTATCCCTGGTTGACCAAGAGGTTGGATTTTGTTTGGGTGTTTTACTCCATCAGTTGATATAACTTTCTTTCTTCTAGGATATTAATAAAATGAATTATACTGATTGAACTTTAGTACACCAGCCTTGTATTGCTGGAATAAACCTAGCCTAGTTGTGTTGTGTTTTTCTTTTTATCTACTGGTGAATTTGATTTCCTGATGTTTTTATTGAAGATATCTCAATACATGTTCATGACTGATATTGGTCTCGTGTGTGTGTTTTCTAAATACTGTCTTTGATTTTTATATAAGGGTGATATTGGTCTCTTAGAATGTGTTGGGAGGAGACTAGAGTTAATATTATTCTTTACATACTTTGAAGAACTTGCTAATAAACCCAATGTAACTAAGAAAGTATTTTTATTGATCTTTTAGAAAACAACCTTTAGGTTACCTCATTTATATTTCTGTCGTCAATTTTGTTGCTTTCTGATCTTCTTTATTTTTCTGTCTTTCCTACGTGAACTTCATTTTTCCCCATTTTTATGGTTTTGTCAAGTGGAACGTTAGATTTCTGGTTGAGGCTTTCTTTTTTGCTATGAGCATTTATTGTTGTAAATTTTCCCATAAGTACTGCTTTAGTTTTGTCTCACAAGTTTGACATGTTGGGTTTTCATTTTGTTGAGGTCAGTGAAAATATTCTTTAATTTTTTGGCACTTCTTCTCTGACCTGCAAGTCATTTAGAAATGTGTTTTTAAATTTCTAAGTGTTATCTCCCTGTCGTTGATTTCTTGTTGGTACTCTTTTGGTCAGAGAAAATACTTTGCTTTCAATTTTTAGTATGACTTTAGATTTATCTATAGTGTTTTTGAGTTTAAATCTTAGATTGTTTTTTAGTGATTGAACTAGAAATTGTAGTATGCATGTATAGCTTATTAAATTTTTTGTCATCAAAATTTTACCATGTAAGTGTAATGTCGATGAATTATTATCACCAAAATAGTTATACTCTATTCCTTGATCTAGTTTTTTTCATAGTACTTCTGTATACATTGAGAATACTACATTTTTTACTTCCCAGAAACAATTTTAAAGACTAAAAAAAAATCACTAACTTACCTTTTCTGCTGTTCTTTCATCATTCCTGTTATTCTGTTTCCTTTTGTTACTTGTTTCCTTTCTTAATAACAGTGGACATTGGATAATTTCTGTTGATTCATTTTCTAATTGTCTAATTTTTTGGTGTCATCTCCATTTGATTTTTGTACATTGATTTATATCTAGCAATCTTGATAAATTCTCTTAGTTCTAATAGCTTTTTTGTAAATTCTAACTTTCTATGTAGACAATCATTTTATCTTTGTATAGCTACAGTTTTATTTCTTCCTTTCTAATGTAGTCACTGTTTATTTACTTTTCTTGCCTGATTGCACTGGCTAGAACATCCAGTATAATCCTAAACAGAAATGGTAAAAACAATCTCCTTTATTTTATTCTCTTAGGGGAAATTTTTCAGTATTTGACCATTAAAATGATTTCAGCAGTGTGCTTTTTTCTTATAATACTGTTTATCATATTGAAAAATTTTTTTTTTCTCTTAGCACTTTACTGAGAATTTTTATTAGGGTTGAATGTTGGATTGTTGTCAAATATATTTTTGGTGTCTGATTACTGTGCTTTTTATTTGCCTTTTTAGTTACAAATGGTGACTTATGCTTATTGGTTTTTGAATGTTAAGTGATAAACCCTACTTGGTTGTGAAGTATCATATTTTATATGTTTACATATGTATATATATATATATACATACAATTTTAGAATAAATATATATGCTTACTAATCTAGTAATATGTATGTACTAGATTCACTTTCCTGATCTTTTGTTAAGATTTTTATATCTGTATTAATGGAGGATATTAGAGTGCTGTTTTTGTTACATCTTTGCCTGGTTTTGGTGTCAGTGTATATTGGCGTAAGAGAAATTTTCTGGAAGAAGAATTTGTCTAGGTTTGATAAGTTTTATTTCCCTTAAATATCCAGTCAATCATGAGGGAAGTTGTCAGGTCCTATCATTTTTCTTTTAAATATACATTCAATTTTTGAAATACATATAGGGCCATAGTAACCCTCATGTCTTCTTGAGTGGATGTTGATTAGTTTTGTATTTTAAGGAATTTGTCTATTTCATTTTAGTTGTTAAATTTATTAGTATAAGTTTGTATGTAATATTTCCTATTTATCATTTAAAAATGTTTATCATGTTTCATGTTTGTTCATTTTAGTTATTATTCTAAGTTTGTGTGTAATGTTTCCTATTTATCATTTAAAAACATTTATCATTTCTCATGTTTGAAATTTGTAACCCATCTTTGTTTGTTTTCTGATCATTCTGGCTAGTGGTTTATCAATTTTAATGTTTTCAAAAAACCAGTTTTAGTTCCATTCATTTTACTTCTGTTGTTTTTGTTTGCTTTGTTTTTTATTTCATGGATTTTTGCTTTGATCTTTATCATTTTCTATCTTTGCCCCCCACCCCCTTTTTCAGTTCTTAAGGTAGAAGCTTAAGATGATTTAAGAATTTTCTTTTTTTTTTTTCTCTCTCTTGGCTTTTAATGTTACAAATTTCCTTGTAAGTACTGTAATAGTGCATCACACAAAATTTTGATATGTTGCATTTTTATTTTCATTCAAAAATATTTTCTAATTTCTCTTTTGATATCATAGATCCCTGGGGCATTTTCAAACGTGTTCTTTAGCTGATAGCTATTTGGAGATTATCTAGAGATCTTTCTATTACTGATTTCTTAGTTACATTAGTGTCAGCAAATGTACCTTTGTACTACTGCCTGAATTTTTTCAAATGTACTGAGATTTGTTTCATAGGCAAATGTTTCACTTTGGTAAATTTTCTGTTGTTACTGCGTGGAATATTTTCTAAATGCTAGTTCGGTCAAGAAAGGTGGTAATGTTGCTCGAATACTTTACAGTTTTAAAATTAAACTGAAATGTGTATTTTTCTAATATGCTCTCCTTATTTACCTTTGTGCATCATGGATTCATATTTATTTTATCAGAGTATGTTCTCTGTTAATTCTGTGATATATTTTGTTTTTCAAAGATTATAACATTACCTCCCATCCCTCATACTCTTTGCGTATTGTCGGCTTGACACAGAGAATGGAGTCTTACCACTCCTCTATTCCCACCCCAACTTGTATATAGGCTGTTCTTAATGATTTGAAATCATGAAACATAGCAGGGGAATGATGTTTTGTAGCTTCTGTGACAAGATCAGCGAAAGCATATGACTTTCTCTTGATCTCCAGACCTTCCTTCTCAAATTGTACTTTCTTATATCCCACCTGCCAAACTCTAAGAAGAGGCGATGTATAGGTGATCTGGTTTATAGTCCTAACTGACTGTAGTAGGACATGCCAGCCTAGTTATAAAATTTATGCATGAAGAGAGAAAGAATTTGGGATGTATGTTTTCCAGTCCCAGGATTTTCAGGTGTTGAAGTCAACATCAGTCTTTTGAGTCTTCGCAGATGAGGTCCTTCTGATCTGTAGATTCCTAAACTTTACAAAATGTTTATTGTTCTACATATACTGTATAATAAAAAATAAAGTAATATCATAAAATGTTTAGTTTTATATATAATACAATAATAGAAGTAAGGAAATTTTTTAATGTTGAGTTTAAAGGAGGAAAACAGTTTTGTTTCTGTGTATCTGAAATGTCTTTAAGCATTCTCTTAACGGCTGGCTTCATTGACTCTGGTAGTCTTAGATATAAAGAAATTCTTTCTCAAAACTTGGAAGTTATTTTTCTCTTATTGCATTCAAGTTTTGCCAGTGAGACATAATATACACCTGATTCCCATTCCTTTTTATATTTTTTTCTATTTTGAAGCTTTCAGAATTTGGGGCTTCAGACTATCATATGCATTTAGATAATCCATGTATTGGTATTGTCTCTCAACTTGTCTTTTTATTTGCCTTAGTATATTTATCATACTGATTCTAAAATCTTCTTTTAAGCCTTTTAACATTCCTAAGAGCTAGTTACTTTTTATTATTTATAATTTATTATTCTTTCCATTTTATTGTCCTTCATAAAATTAAGGCAGTTCTTGGATGTTTCATTGTTTTGTCTGCATTTTGAGATGCCCTTTTGCCGTCTGTGTAAAAATATGTATATCTCAGTTCATAACTGCCTGCCTTCCAAATTTGTGAAGAATAACATACATTGTTAGGTGCCAAAAGAATTTAGACTATAAGTTCTTAGCTCCCTAAGTTTTACTGGATACTGGGAAACTTCCTGAACTTTTGGAAGTAAATATTTGTATTTATGTCTTTCATCCATAGTCTAGGCAGAGCAGAGGAATGACCACTTAATACAGGTACTGAATTATTTCAACCAGTAACTTTATTTTCCTCCAGTGAAATTTCTTACCACCCTTATTTACTGCTTCAAAACATGGGACAGCACTCACTTTTAGTATCAGTTTTTCCTGTTTTTTTTTTTTTTATGGAATTACTGTTATTTCCCTTAATTTGATTTTATCAGCTTTTTGTCTTTTAGATATTCCTTGTCATTTTGTTTTCACTGGGGAGTCTTCCCCCTTCTTTGTGTTTTAGAGCTTTTTCAGCATTTAAGAAGTAGGTGAGATGCTGTAGCAATCATATGCAGTTTGCCATTTTAGTCAAAAGGTGGAACTTGTATCTGCAATGCAGAAATTTCTGTGCAATGCACAGAAATGTCACACACTTTGTATTGTATTAGATTGGACCTGTAGTTCTACTTTTTATTCTGTTCATTCTTTCTTTCTTAGGCTACATTTACTACTACTAGAAAAACTTAATTTCTTTAAAAAATCTTACATCTCTTTATGTATCCTTGGATCTCAGAATTAATAAAACATTTTTGTGGATTATATTAATATGATAATGTTGATGATTCAGATTTTAATTTTGATGAGTTTACATGGATATGGTACCAAGTGTTGCAGTAATGTTTGCGGAAACTTTTAGGAAGATGTCACCCATGTTCCTCACAGTTTGTTGTTGTATATCAAACAGTATTAGAATAGTTTTTAGTGACCAAAGTAATCACAGTTTTATCAGATGGTAAAAGAGTTATTTAAAAAAAATAACTTGCATGTGTTTTTGTTTTAAATAACTAGAGTGCTTATTTTTTCCCTAATCCTGTGACTTACTTGAGACTTTACTATAATATCTTTTTTTTCAGACCAGCATCTCAGACATGTTGAAAAAGATGTTTTGATCCCTAAAATAATGAGAGAAAAGGCCAGAGAGAGGTGTTCTGAACAAGTTCAAGGTAAGATTCAAATATTCCTGTGAAGATTAAGTTCATTTTTAATAATATGATCTGAATTTAATCCTTAGCTTCAGAGTTAAGTAGTCCACGAATTAATATGTATGAATTGCTTCTCACCCTTTCACTGAGATACCAGTGTTTCAGCTTTTAGAACTTCAAGGCAGTGTTCAATTCATTTAAAATTATACATATTCCTCCAAATTACTAATAAAAAAGTATTTCTTTCCCAGATATATACTTTATACATAGAGAAAAACTTGATGTGAGTATTCTGGAGAAGCATTATTCTGGTGATTTTTGATAGGGAAAGGACAAATACCAAATCTAATAAGTATCTGGTTTTTTTTTTCAATCTGTCAATATATATATTCATATATATATATATATGTATGTGTACATACACACACACTTAAGATGGTTTTCTTTAGTGTCATTGCCTGTTACTGAATTGTTAATGACTCCTAGATGCCTACAATAAGTCTGGGATTTTTGGGTGTATGTTTTGTGTTGTGTTTCTCAGTAGGAGATATTTATGTAAAATGCATGCACTAGTCATCTTCATAAGCATTTCTTTTGGAAAATATTTTTAATATTAAATATTCCTATATACTATAAGTCTAGAAACATTGAAAAATTTATAACATTGTATTAAAAATGTAAGTAAAGGTAAAAATTGCAGCCACAAAAAACACCTATGAATGATGGATAATTAGACAAGCTGATGACAGTAGTACTGTAGAAATAGCTTTTTAAAAGATTCTGCCTTTTTAAATGGCTATCAAAAGAAATAGCAAAGGGCTGGGGATGTGGCTCAGCAGTAGAGCTCTTGCCTTGCACGCACAAGGCCCTGGGTTTGATCCCCAGCACCACCCAAAAAAATAAAGCAAAACGAAGTAGTAAAAATTTACCAACATATTCTCTTTTCCTAGTTCCCCTTCCTCACTTGCCCTGTAGTCATTATTGTTGAAGGACCACAATAATTTTTAGTGAGGATAATAGGCTGTAGTCCCACTGCAGGCTTCTAGATGGGAAAATTAGACTGTATCAGCTCTAGTTTCAAGACTGGGTGTGTTTGGATGCTAGGAACATTTGCCTCCTCAGCCTTCAACCTTAGAGATGACCTTTTGCAGTTGGTGGATGGAGACATAAAATAAGAATAGACCCTTACACTCAACAGTGTGTGATGGTCTCTTCTGTTTCTTAAGTTAAATGACTTAAGACCCATTCCATGTTTAAATCCATCTGTAACTTAGTAATTTAAAATAAATATAATCATTTTGTAGCATTACTGTATTCTTGCTTTTTCTATGAATGAGTTGTTTACTCAGAATACTGTCCTTCATATTTTCCCACCCCCAACCCCAGATGTCAGGAGAAATTAACTTGTTGACACCTAAAGACAGAGTTCAGTGCACATCTGGCTTTGACCAGTATTATGCTGATAGTCTCAAAAAGTAATCTTGCATCTTTTAAAGTTCTTGTAGAACTTTAAAAATATATATCCTGATTCAGATAAGGGAGCATAAAACTTAAACATGGATAATAAAGTTACAGGGTTAACTTCTCACTACTAGGAAAGTTTACTTGTTACTGATACTAATATATCACTCTACTGTTATAAGCTATATTCATTCTGTTTTATAACACATTATCCTGATACCTAGAATGAAAGAAAGCTAGATAACTCAGTTGTATACTTAATTTTTACAAATTTGATTTAGATGAAAAAGATTGTATGGCTTTGGGTTTCAGAATTGGCTTTCCCTATTTTTAGACACTGAAACTGTTTTTGAAACAAAAGCATAGATCGTAACTTTAAAATATTTGTATGTTATAGCCACTATTTGACGGTGGTATAAACAAGAAGTTTTTAGTGTTCTATCCTTTGTAAAACTGTAGTTTGTTTAGCGTGTTGACATGGTATTTTTTTTGAAATATACTTAATCCTCTGAAGACTGAAAGCATCTAAAATTGGAGTTTGGTTTGGATTATTTTAATACATTGGACCTTATTGTAAAGTACTCTGTAATATAATTGATTTTTGAATATTTCAATTCCCTGTAGATAATCATATTGATTTTTTAGGCCATATGGTGTCAGTGTTTTAGAATGTAAAATTGATCATTTTATAAAAGAATAATAAATCCTTAAAATTCTCTCCATTTAGCCGTGTGAATTAGGAAAGTGTACACATAACTACTGAAGGGAAAATAATCTGTACATTAGTTGAACAGTAAGGTATAATTTAGAATTGGGACCCTTTCATTGTAGTTTACTTACTGTTTATACCTTTGCTTTATTAAATAATTACAGGATTTTACATAAAGGCATTATGCTTGTTAATCATATGGTTCTTGGATAAAGATACAGGAATTTTAATAAGTGATCTGACTTTCTGCTAAATGCTGAAGCATGATTATGTAGGAAAGCTTTTCTAGTTTTTTTTTTTCCATGTCATTTCAACTCAGCTGATCATAAGAATTGGGTCAGTCTGCCAGCAACTTAGGTTTGTGAAGGGAATGGAACAGCTTTTCCACGGACAAAGAAAAATGAAGTCACTTTCAGTGAAAGAAGGATGTCTCATTATAGTCACCAACAGCAGTTATTGACAGCTACAGTTCCTCTTAACAACGAGTATTTAACTAAGAATTTGGCTGTTGGATCTTTGGACTTGATCTAATTTGCTAGCATTAATTAGTTTCTTTTGAGGACAGACACTTGGTGCTCACAGCTATAGATTTGGAGGGCTAATTAGGATAGAAAATTGAACAGAATGGGGTAAGGCATTAACCTTCAACCATTACCAGCTGGGACACTGATAAAGACCACAGAGTCCAAATGCTCCCTATTGATGAGAAGAGTACCCTAATGAATATCAATTTCAGCCAGGTTGCTATATTTTTACTAGTTCTCTCTTCATTATAAAATTTTAACCAGCTTCTATGATACCTTAATTGTCTGTGCACTATTGGTTTTTACTGCACATTGATTTACTCTGAGTTGTACATCTTGCTGAGTGGTTAAGCACAATTAAAATTTATCTTAACCAGCAGGTAACATTCAGGACGTTTTATTGTTATACACCCTTGTATTTTTAAAACCTAAAATTACGTTATTGTAATTCTTTGTAAGTTTGTGCATAGCAATCGTAACTGAGCCATTTCAATATAATGGAAACCGTTCCTGGATAATAAGAAAATCTCTGCTTTTGGGCATCAAGAAGTGTTTGTATTATTAAACTGGTGTGAATTTGAGAATCTTTGTCTTCATAAAGTGTTTTGAAGAATGTAAGAGACATAAAAGTTTGTTTCTTTTTAAAAAGAAAACTGGTGCTTTTTTTTAAAATTTAACTTTGAGTTAGTTGATTAGTAAAGGTGGTTTGATGTAGAGATTTAACACAGCATGGAGAATCTTGATTTTACTGTTGTGAAAATTTTGAGAAGATTATAAACTGTTGATATCAAAAGAAAAGTTATTGAATTAAATCAAACTTTGTAGTAGTTTTGTTTTGCCAGTGATATTACTGGCAGTGAGTAAAGGCCCTAGAATATGACTGAAGTATATAGGTAGACCTCAGCACGCCAAGCACAAGGAGGATGACTGGAACTGACCGAAAACTCCAGGACTGACCGTCAAATCCAGCTCCCTTAAACTGTACTTCGATCACCTCCCAAAAACCACAACAGAAAATCCCTCCTGCTAACTGTTATGGTAGAATCACTGTTTTCTCTTGGATCTGGAAGTTACCAAGTTGTGTTTTAGGGAGATGGCTTGACAGATTCTGGAGACTGCTTTCAACCTTGTGCTTCTTTTAAAGCTGTTTTACTGCACCAGTTTAATGATTTATATTTTCTTCATTATTAATATTTTAAATACATTTTTGTCACATCTGCTGATAAATTATATTCTGATATAGAATTTTCTTATGAAAATTAAGGGGAAGAGTCACTGTATTGCTGCTATGCTTTGTAAAAATTCTTCATTCTTTTGCTTTTTTGAAGTACATAATCAACATTTGAATGAAGTCTCTATGTTGCATAATGATGGTTGTTTTAAAATATTAAGCAGCTTTGTTTCTTTTTGCCATCACAGATCAAGATCAGGAAATACTTTTTCATCAGGCATGGGTTGGAACTTTTTTTTGGTACTGGGAATCGAACTTAGGACCTTGCTCTTGCCGGGCAGGTGCTGTACCACTGAGCTATATCCCCAGCCTGGAACTGTCTCTAACTTAGGTTCTCCTAGTAATGGACTCATTTCATCCCTTGGGCCTCCTTTTAACCTTACTAGTCCTTTTGTCTTTATGCCGTCTTCCTCTTTTGGCTGATAAGGGGGACATAGTTCTGAAGGAATTATTTGAAGAACAAAGAAGCATGGATAGTTGTCTTTGAAATACCACAGACAGTAGGCAAATAGTGCAGTAGCTGGGTAAAGTGCTTTCCTTTTTCTGTCACATGCACGTTACTGAAATACGTTACTTTTTGCTTAATTCTGAGGATATATGAGCAGACAGAAAAAGAAGAAAATCAAACTGAGTGCTTATGATACGCTTCGGGAAGT
Source organism: Chinchilla lanigera (assembly GCF_000276665.1). Classification (NCBI taxonomy): domain Eukaryota; kingdom Metazoa; phylum Chordata; class Mammalia; order Rodentia; family Chinchillidae; genus Chinchilla; species Chinchilla lanigera. Next base: position 19,756,749 of record NW_004955430.1, read on the forward strand.
TTACATACAGAGGACATTTGCAGCCTTAAAGAAGGCTGGATGACTACAAACTATACATGAAGTAATCAGTCTCTGTATGACTTTGTTACTTGAACTTGCCAAAACCTTTTTATTTGTTGTTCAAAGTGCACCACTTTTATCACGTATTTTTGTCATTTAACTGGTTTACCAAGGTAAACTACCAGTGAAGTGGATATACCACATGTCTGTAGATTGGTTCAAATATATTAAGAAGATAATGTATAAAATCACTAGCCATAATGAATGTCTGCTATGCTTAAGAGTATATTATGTACTCTAAGAAATACAAATGGATCTTTGGCACAGCTGCTGCTCTTTGGACTTACAGTGACCTGTGTCAGTGTCCTTATAACCACTTCTAGGTTTGGTGATTTGCTGGGAGGACTCAGAGAATTCAGCAAATACCGTAATCATGGATAAGATTCACTACAGTTAAAAGATATGAAGTAAAATCAAAAGGGAAGAGGCACATGGTACAAAGTTCAAAGGAAACTGAGCACAAGCTTCCAACAGTCCCATTGTGGTATAATCTCTCAGGATGTGCTTAATTTCTCCAGGGCTGAATTGTGACAATACATGTAAAATGTTACCATCCAGGGAATCTTATTAGAGACTCAGTTTATGGAGGTCCTACTGGGATTTAGTTACATGGCAATGCCCTGCCTAACATGTACCAAAATTTCAGATTCTTTCAAGAAAAACTGGGTTCAGCATGAACTGTATTGGTTGCACAAACATTTGGGCTCAGTGAGCCACACTTATCCATTAGGACTGTTCCCCAAATCTAAGTTCTCAGAAGTCAGTCTACAAGCAAGCCTTTTAAAGGATAGCACTGTCTTGCCTGCCATGTTAACCCTTTTCTGCATATGGATATAATATGTTAATTAGCAATATTTGTGTGTACCTATGAGATCTGATCTTATGATGCTGGAATCATAAGTAATAGATCTTCATCAGTTATTTTTAAAACAACTGGACAAATTATATGATGGTCACAGTCATTGATCTAGTGGATTCTTAGGTTTAACTCATACCTGTTATTGGACATAAGTGCTTATTGTGGTTGTGTTGTTTGATAACAGGACAGCTTTGCAATAGATACATTATTAAAGGTAAATGCCCTTGAAAGGAATGAACCGCATGTGAGTGTTCTGGAAGGAAAATAAAGTTGGTTAAGAGCCGGGGGGCATGCTGGTATTGGAGTGGGGCTTAATAAGTGGTTAGTATGATTTCACCAACATAGTGATGGTGATATTTGGACCAAATTCTCGAAGCAGGTGAGTGAGATGTGCAGATCTCTTGAGAATGATCTGAGCAGAAACAACCCCAAGGCACCAAGTATTCATGGGACACCAATACAGTCACAGTGGTAAGAGTGGAATGAAGGAGGTAGAGATTGAAAAAGGAGGAGTTCAGCAAAGTGATTGCAGGCAAAATTAAGATCTTATAGGTATTGAGGATTCCTGGGTATTAAAGAAGTGGAAAGACAAAAATGCCTTTGGGGTAAGACAGAGTGTGAGTTACAATTTAATAGCATTCATTGGTGTATTAAGAACAGAAATAGAGGCAAGGGCAGAATCAGGGACTGCAGTGTGGATGTTACTGAGACAATCCAAATGAGGGGTGATGGTGGACTGGATATGGGGTAGCAGTTCAGATGGTGAGAATGTACAAGTAAAAGAACAGACTTATTGTTAACAGAGATGAGGGAGGCTGTGTGTGGAGAAATTTTGTTATTTTTTTCAATGGTCAGTGGATCCAGAGTTTAGTTTTGGGCATGTTTCCTTTGAGGTGTGCATTAAACATTTAAGTTTGAAAACATTTTATTACTCTGTAATCAAAACTGATGTATCGTGCTAGGTATAGTAGAGAATAGAAAGATATAGTCTTATACCTCCATAGAGAATAGATTACCTGTTCAGTATCCTATGATTTGCTACTGCAGCAGAACCATTATTAGAATTCAGATTTCTTAATTCCCAGCATAATGGTCTTTCCATTATAGCATACCATTTAACTGTGTCAAACATGGTAAATACAATTTATCTATTTTAATCAGTTAATAGTGGCTGCCTAGCATAGCGGCCTATTTTCTGTCTTAACATACCAATGAGTACTTGAATAGGACTAATGAGAAATTAGTATGTCCTAGCTATCCATAGCGTCCTGTGCCTGTAATCCTAGCATTCTGAGAGACTGAGGCAGAAGGATCTCAAGTCCACTTTAGGCATCTTAGTGACTTAGCAAGACTCTGCCCACAAATAAAATGATATAAAAAATTTTTAATAATACAAAATTTTAAAAAGGCTAGTGAGGAGGAGGGAGAGATAAATTAGGTGAATTAGCTACGTGTGTCATGACTGGTAGATTTGCCAAGTGATGATATGCTTTGCCTGGTACTTGTTTTTTTCTGCCTTTGTGTTGCTTCACTTTTAGCTCTGGTTTATGTATGCTATGTGTTAATTTATACTAGACTTCCGCAATAACAAAAGTTATTGTCTTCCTATAGCTTAAGCAATTTAAAGTTTTTATTACATTGTTTCCTGACATCTTCGGGGCTGTTAACATATAAAAACTATAAGCCATTAACTGATTAAAAGTACATTTGTCCAGAGGACCTGAAATCAGTATATTGAAGAAATACCTGCACTGTCATGCTCATTACAGCACGTCACAGTAGTCAAGAAACAACCTGTATTTAATAAATGATGAGAGAATAAAGAATGTGGTTTGTATGTATATGGAATAGAACGCTATGCAGCCATAAAAACAAAGAAATCCTGTCATTTCACCAACGTGGATGGCACTGGAGATCATTGTGTTAAGGCAAATAAACCAGGTAGAGAAAGACAAGTACTGTATAGTTTCATTTATATGTGGCACCTAACAATTTTTTATATTTTATAATTTATAATTTATTTTTATATTTATTTTTATTTATTATTTTATTATATTTATTATTTTATTTTATTATTTGTTTATATATATTTATATTTATAATTTATTTTTATATTTTATAATTTATTCATTCCTTCTACCATGGTGGACATTTAGGTTTTCTCCAGCTTTTATACAAATAATGCTCATATAACATTTTGTTTTATGTTTTTTTGGTATCCATAGACATGCTGTTTTGTTGATTCTATACCAAAGAGTAGGATCCCTGGGTTATGATTGAAGTATGCCCTACTTAAAAAGAAAAGCCATAAATTGATGTAGAAAGAAGGTGGATAATGAGCATGTATTATTTACAACGACTACAGTAAATCAAAAGTTCTAATGCATAATAGAAAAGTCCTAAGTATAAAAGGTAAAATTTTCTGTGTATCATATACTATAAATATAATTGAACAAAAATCATGAGCTAGAGAAATATATTTTATATATTACGAAGTAAATTATGGTGCACTTGTACTATAGGAAAAAAATCTAAAAATACAAAAATGTTTGAGAGGTAAGTTCTTGAGGTGATGTTGAAGCAGTTTAGGATGGGGTTGTAGTAAATTATTACATTTGGTTATTTTTAGGGTCATGGATTTATTTTCTCTTTTTAGTACATGTTTGCAGTACATAATGTTTAAATCCATTGGGTAAAGTTGGTACAAGTAAATAACCTATCTTAATTCCTTTCTCTTCCTCTTTCTCTCTCCTCCCTCATATATAACATAGATTTGATATCCCGAGGGGCTAAAAGACTCATAGTACTGGGAAGGAAGTGATGAATAGCTAATTTAAAAAATGAGTGAAGTACACAGATTTGGAATAGTTTTATATTATTATTATTATTATTATTATTATTTTTTTTTTTTGGTTTTTCTCCGGTACCAGGAACCGAACTCACGACCTTGCGCTAGCCAGGCAGGCGCTTTTGCAGCTGAGCTAAATCCCCAGCCCCAGTTTTATATTATTAAACACAAAAAAAGTTAGCACTTTCAATAGCCTTTATAATTTCAGTTAGCCATCCTAGGTCACCATATATTATCAGTAAAGTTGGGATACTTTATACATTAATGGAGATGTTCTGCTTTTGGCATGGTCTAGTAGCTCTAAAACATCTTTCCTTTTGCAGAAAACCAGCTATCACTTATGAACAGAATATGAAAAACAAACTGAAGGAATTGGAGAGTAAAGACAAAAAAATTAGAGGGCAGTCAAACATTGAAAAAAAAAAAATAGCACCAGGTGAACCTGTGCCATGTAGGATGGCTGAAACTGGTAAAAACAAACCAAAGAACCCTACAGCCTTACTAGTTTGAATAACTAGGAACAGGGTTTAGTGTTACTATAGGCTCTGGAAAGTGTGTGTGTGTGTGTGTGTGTAAAGTAAATTAAGTTGCCTACTTAGGTGAAAAACATTCTTCAGAGAAAACAGAACCCAAAAATCTATGTAACTATTTACACTAGTCATAATAAATGCCAGATTATTCTGTAAACAGAGAAACAAGAAAACATGACTCTCAAAACCAATCTATAGAGGCTAATTTAAAGGTAACTCAGAAGTTGAAATTAGCAGATAAAGATTTTTAAAGCAGCTGAAGTAATTTCTTAAGAATATAAAATAAAATATTCTTTCAGTGAATAAATAGGAAGTCTGAAGAACATTTGAAATAATACAAAATGGAAGTTCTAGAATGGAAAAACATAATATATAATATAAAACCTTCAGAATGGAAAGAACAGGACTCCCAAACCTGAAGACAGATCAGTAGACATATTTAAAGAACATAGGGCAATAAATATTAAAAAATTAATAGATGATAGTGACATTTAGGACCGCAACACAGATAACTTTCATGTCATTGGAATGGCATACGTACCAGAATGAGTATAATTAAGAACACGGACAACATTCACTGAGGACACATTTATCCAGGGACCTATCAACTCTGCTCAGAGAAAGAGACTTATGTACAGGAAAAAGTAGGCCTGACTAGTAATTATAATAGTAATTTACCCATCATAAGCTATTATAAGTTTTTTATATTTATAAGGCAAAATTATACTATAATAGCCAAAAATTTAAAATAGCCCAGGTTTTTCTTAAAAAGAAGAGTGCTAGACCAGTTGTAGTGTAGTCACGCAATGGATTGTTTTTCAGCAGGAAAATGGAACAAACTACTCATTTATCCAACAGCAAAGAAGACTTTCATAACTATTATGCTGAGTGAAATATAAATATAAGAAAAGTACTGTATGATGCATACTCTTCGTGTTCTATAGCAGGCAATATTCCCGTGGCGTTCTAAAATAGGAAAAAGTTATCCAAACAATGGTTGCATTACTTGGGTGGGAGTAGGACAGGTTAGTGACCAGAAGGGGACATTAACGAACCTGTCTGGAGTGATTGTAGCATTCTGTATTTTGTTGCTGGTTGTTGATACAGAGGGGGCATTTTTGTTTTATCAGGTAGTATACTTAAGATGTGTTTTATTATATAGTTAAAAATACAAACAAATATAAACTCTAATCATCTGCCTGATGAAATTGTGGTTGAGAAAAAATATAATTTATGTTGACGAGGTTTTGGAGAAACAAATATTAACACTATTGGATAGGAATTTAGATAAGTACTGTAATGAAAAGAATTTAAGAGATTGTAAAAACATGAACAAAAATTCATAAATGTGTCTACTCATTGACCTAGCAATTCTACTGGCCAAATTTCATAATAAGGAAAATGATCAGAGCTGTATGGTAAAATATACATAAGGATATTCAACAAAACATCATGTATAATATAAAACTTTGCTAAAAATTTAAATTTCAAGAGCCTGATTACTTACATAAATTACGGGATAGCCATAAAATATGAAATGGATACCTTTTGCATATATGCACTGATTGATAGAAGATGCCAATCAGACTAGTCAATTGTTTTAACACAAGACTTGGCAAATTACACCCTGATGTTTCTACACAGGACTTGGCAAATTAGACCCAGTTATTTCCAGGTATTGGGAATACTGTGAGTGTAAAATTTTTCAAAGTCTTCTAGTTTTTTTCTAATTACCAATTTTTCATTGAAAAAATTAATGAAAATTGAGTTGATAACCTGATGGTCTAACCTGGTCTGCTGCTTATACCTGCAAATGAAGGATTTTGTTCTGTTTTTTGAGACAGGGCCTTGCTATGTAGGTCAGACTGGCCTTGAATTTAACTGTGTAGACCAGGCTGGGCTCAAACATGTGGCAGTCCTCCTGCTTCATCCTCCAGAGTGCTGACATTATGGGTGTATGCCACCATGCCCACCTAATAAAGTTTTATTGAAATACAGACATAGTCACTTATATTGCCTGTGCTGCCAATTTAGAGATGAGTATTTGCAACAGAGATTCTGTGGTCCACAAAGCCTAAAATATTTACTGACTTGTGGTTTAATTGAATTAATTTAAATTTTAAAAATATAGGAAGGGCTTACTAAAATTAATTCCATAAAGTTATGAACATTTACCACATACCCAGCTCTCCATATGAGCTATCTACCTAAGTGTAATTTGAGTTGATTCAGTCCTTATTCTTGTGGAGTTTAAGTGTATTAGAAGAGATAGTTATCAAATAAATATTTAAATTAAAATTATGATTAATACTATGAAGAAACAATACACAAAGAAACATTAATAAGTTATTTCCAAGTGTTGGCAATACTGTGAGTGTAAAAGTTTTTTAAGTTTTCTAGTTTTTTATATTTATGAATTTTTCATTGAAAAAAGTAATGAAAATTGAGTAGATAACCAGATACTTGTTTCTTTAGAACATTTTAACCTTTTTTATAATGTTGCTCTGAGTTTACAGAATTGAGTTTAATTTACAATTTACAAAACTAAGTTTGATAGCATTTTTATTAAATAATTTGTTGAAAGTCCATCACCTATTCAATATAGATGCTCTATAGAGGCAGAGTAGATATCTGAGATTTGCTTTTAGGAGTTCTACAATCAACCTTTATTGTCAGGTTGATGAGAGATAAATCAGTCACATAAAGTAGAATTACACCACATGAAAGAATTTGTGATAAAATACTGGGTGTTATTTTAGGAAAAATAAAAGCCAGTGGAATTCAGAGTTAGGCCCGTGTGACTAAATGCAGTGTATGGGCTATCACCTGGCCTTCAGAGTGTGCCTGATGATCTGAGTAAGTGTGGGAAAGTTGGAAAAACATTTCAGACTTCAGATTCGGGTTTGAGGGCACAGAAGCGAGAATGGGCGTCCTGGTTTCAAATGCTGTACCATAACTCCTGGCATTGATTAACATGTCAGGCTACTGAATGATAGTTCTATCTACAGAGTTAACTGTGGTATGTTGTGTTTTTCACTTTTACCAGTGTCCTTAGGCACGTATTATTCTTATTTTCTCTACAGAAATTGATGTCAGATTTGTCAGATTTTTTTAAGTCAAATATTTTAAATCTCCAAAGTGAAAGAAAACATCTCTTTGGCCTGACAGTGGGTAAACAGTTAAACAGTAACTTATAGTAGTCCTCCCTTACTCATGGTTTTGCTTTCTGAGGTTTCAGTTATCAGCAGTGCCCCGTGGTCCAAAAACACTAAATGGAAACTTCTACTCTGAATAATAAACAATTCAGTTTTAAATTGCACACTTGTCTGAATAGCATGGTGAAATCTCATGCTGTTCTGCTTCATCCCACCCAAGATGTGAGTCATCCTTTTGCCTAGCGTACCCTTGCTGTATATGCTGCCCACCCATTTTTCAGTAGCGCTTCTGGCTATCATGATGTAAAGGAGGCACCAGGGTGTAAAGCATGGAAGGATACATTAACACTGTAGGACATATATGAAAAACATTGTATTTATAGGTTTTGATCCTGCCTGCATCAGGCATCTATTAGGAGTCTTAGAACTTATCCTCCGGGATGAGGGTGAGGGACTACTTTGTTCTTCTAATTTAAAGTGACTTCTGTTTACATAATCTGAAAGTTTACATGGTCATGCTGCTTTTTTTCCCCTCTTAATCAGCACAAGAAATTTTAATCTGCATTCTAACACCTATGTGTATCTTTAAAATGCATAAATGGATAATTTCACATCGAACTTATTCCTTTTGATTTTTTACTTTGGTTTTAATGACAACTAAATTAAAAACTATAGAACAGATTTAATTCTGAACCATCTTGCTAGGTTATCTTTCCTTTTCTCAACAGTTTCTACTAGCAAAATTTAAGAAAATTTGATATGACTTGACTAAAATCGACTTAGTAGGCCATATCTTTGTGTGCTATTTCCAGGTCATCATGCCCAGGTTCAGCTTTCTCCTTTCTTTTTTTCTATGTAATTCATTTATTTTGCTGTAATGATTATCATTTAGCAGTTATACAAATCAATGGGAAACACTATGACCTTTCTGTACATGAATGTATCATGCAGTGATGATGTACATCCATGCATCTTCCACTATTTCTCTCCTAATTCCTAGCCCTGCTCCCCCAGCACCCTTCCAGAACCCCTAAAAATCTGTCTTCTACTTTAAGTCCCTTGTAAACCCTCCTTTTACTTTTTTTACTTTTTTTTTTTTTGTCCTAATTGGACATATAGGACAGAATATGGAATGTATGACTTTCTGTGTTTGGTTTATTTTGCTTATGATATCTTGTTTTCTTGCAAATAAAAGAATTTCATTCTTCGTTGTAGCTGAGTAGTACTCCATTATGTTTCTGTATTGCATTTTTTTTATCCATTCATCTGTTGTCAGGCACAAAGGCTGACTTCATACCGTAGCTATTATGAATAGTGCCAGAACAGAGGCACACAGTTACCTTTTGTATGCTGACTTTTTTCTTTGGATATATATATACCCAGTACTGGGATAGCTAGATCACATGGTAGGTCTATTTTTAAAGCGTTAGCACACCCACACATATTATCAAATTTTACCTAATTTTTACCTATATATAAAAAATGTAAAAACTGATCTGATCTGAGGTTATTGATTGAAGTTTGTTGGAAGCAAAAGAAATGCCCACATCATTGTGTACATGCACACACACCCCTACACACACACAAACACACTCAGACATGGCTGAAGGCAGGTGTGGCAGCACACACCTGTAGTTTCAGCATTCAAGAGGCTGAGGCCAGAGGATCGCAAGTTTGACGTTACAATGGGCTGCACAGTGAGTTTCAGGTCAGCCCAAGCTACATCACAAGATCCCGTCTCAAAAACCAGAAAGGAGCTCAAACTTAATTTTTCTTACTTAGCAAGTATTTCCCTTTAGTATTGAGTTGTCACATGTCTTCTGAGAAATGAAGAATATATGAAAGACTTCTGACATGGTCATTGGATAACTTGGGCCTATCCCATGTAAATATCCTCATGCCAAGACTTTCTTATATTCCTTACAAAAATCAGTTTTCTCATCAGTTAGCATTTGCTTATGTGTCCCACTATCTCTTGACTTTCTAAAGTCCATGTGTTTATTACTAAGTATTTCCTTAGTTCAGTCCTGTACTCACACCTCTATAGTGTATCATTGCCAAAAAAAACAAATCTTGCATAGAATTAAAGTGATAGCAGAATCTTTAAATATCATATTTCCCAAATTTCCTTTATGTAAAAGGTAGTATTATTGTTGATACATTGTGTCAACTTGAGTCTAGAAGCTTAACTAAGTAACTCAGCAGTTCTGCATCCTGGGGTGAAAAGGACAAGCCCTTACTACTCTAGGATGTTGCTCACTGTGTCAATTTGAGAAGTTTAAAAGTTCAGCTAAGTGATTCAGCAGAGGGCCAGGGTGCTTACTATGTAAACATCCTCCGCTTGTGGAAGAGGGCATGGAGATGGTGTAGGCATGGGTGGGTAGATAGCCGGTATATAAGGAGGGAAAAGAGGCTTCCCCCGCTTTTTGCTTTTACTGCTTTTACTGCTTTTGCTGTCTTTTGCTGCCTTGAACTGTTGCCCCTGTGCCATGTGCCACCCTGCTTTGGAGCCAGGTGATTATGGACTGCAACCTCCACTAACAGTGAACTAAATAAACCTTTCCTTCCTTAATTTTGGGCATCAGATATTTTGTCCCAGCAATGAGAGAAAAGTAACCAAGACCGTAGGCAAATAACTAGCCCTAGGTAAAATCATAGGTGAATATCAAATACCGAATTAGAACGTAGTTCTCTGTAGTAAAACATTGTCTCAGTTTTTAGTTGTCTTTTTTGTGCTATTGATTTGTTTTACTTTTTATTAGTACATGCTTTTAGTATATAACTTTAGTCTTTCTAAGCCCAGTGGATTTCTGAACTCTTAGAATTGTGATTTCAATTGTTTTTTGACTTTTCTAGGTAGACAGTAGCCCTTTAGTGTACTGGAGAACTATACCTCTAAAAAAAAAATGAGAAAAGAAGGAAGACATGGAAACAATGCTTTTATAAATGGGGAGGGGACGGTGGGTTGAAGGGAGGGCAAGGGAATGGGGAAAAAAACAAGTTACATCATGTATAAGTACAGATTTTCTATGATGAATGTTATCATTATGAATACCTAAAATGTACCAATAAAATCTGGAAAAAAAATCAGTAGGAATAGTTTTATTCAAACTCAGTACAAATTAATACAATCACAGCTCTTGCTTACTTTTCACTTCACTTATCTACACAAGCTGAACTAGACTATCATAAAAAAAGGGCCAAGGGTGTATTTGGGATTTTGAAACTTACTTTAAAAGGAGATAAGACATTCACTGAAGTTCAGGTTCCAAAGATAAGCTGTATCCTGTTCATTGCTTGACCTATCACCCATAGTCATATACTATGCCTTGCTCATAAAATGTAAACTTTAGAAAATTAGAATATCTGATCTTGATTTGAATAATCATACATTTTGATGTTTTAGTGTGAAAAATCTGATCAGTCTATTCAGTATCTCAGAGATTAAGTTGTCATGTAATTTTTTTCAGCGTTATCGTTTCCTTTCACATTTTTCTGGTCATATGTGCTCAGATGATGCGATTGAAATTGTTGTGTTCTTATTGTAGAACTTACACTGCTTTTATTATTGAACTACATTTGATCCTTGTCTTTCATATATAAGGTATATCCATGGTCTTCAACCTCATTATACATAATTATCTAGAGATTAAAAGAACAACAGCAGCAACAAACATAGAAGCCTCTACCCCACCAAAACAGGTGATGTTAAATTTTTTTCAAAGCTCCCAAGGGGATTTGTATGTGGTGCCAAGATTGAGAAACAATTGATCAGTCAAAGGAAAGTTTCTTCTTAAAGCCGCATAGAGGAACAGGCCATGTGAATTTTACTCACCTTGTATCTTTTTCTCCCGTGATACTTACTGGTGGTTGAACCTAGGGCCTTCTCACTAAACTGGATTTCCAATCCTCTTTTTTTATTTTGAGACAGGGTTTATGAAATTGCCTGGTTTGGGCTTGAATTTGTAATCTTTGTAATCTTCCTAAGTGCCCCAGGGTGCTGGGATTAGAGATGTACATCACCACCCCTGGGCTTATTTATGTATCTAAAAGTTATGTAACTCACTACCTAGAGCATACATTCCTGTATGAACTATAAATTTTGGTTGTTTTTTGTTGCCATTGTGTGTGTGTGTGTGTGTGTGTGTGTGTGTGTGTGTATTTACTCTTTCTTGACCTTTACTTCCTTTGTGTCCATCATGGAGGTTGAGTACGAAATTATCTAGACATGTCTTCTCTCTGAGTTTGTTTGTTTGTTTGTTTGTTTGTTTTGGTGGTACTGGGAATCAAACTCAGGACCTTGCACTTGCCAGGCAGGCACTGATGCCACTGAGCTATTCCCTGGCCCAAGACCTGTCCTCAGGTTTCTCCAGTGGGTCAAGAATTCTTAGCAAACTCTTAGAAAATGATGCACTTAGGTATGCTCTTCAAACCTTAAATCTTGACTTCTTTTTCATCTTATAAATTATATGGGTTATCCCTTTACTAACCTCCTTGCACACAAACTTTACTCTCTCTAGCAACTTCTCCCTGTACAATTCATTCTTTGATTTGTCAAGTTTCATATATAGATTCTAATCCAAATGTACAGAGATTGATTTTTGATCATTTTAAATTCCTGAGTACATGGGATATGGTGAAGAAAATTATTGTGGCCCAGTGGAAGTTTTTAACCAGCATGTACATGTATTCTCTTACCAAGATGATGGTTCTGTCACTGAGCGTGGTAAATGAAGAGTTACTGGTCAACCCCCTCACCTCCCCCGCCAACTAGGAAAGAAGGATTTGTGTGGTAACACATATATATACCAAGCTGTCAAGTTACTATATTTTTTCATATTGTCCAAGTAAATTCCCAGTTCATTCTGTTGTACTATAGTGTTGTACATACATTTAAGACTTGTAAATGCCTGACTTCATTAAAGAAAAGGCTAAATCCAAAATACCATTATTATGTTGTATAGTTTGGTGGGCTTACTAGCTAGGATTCTTTCACACTGATAAATAAATTTTGTTGCTTTATCAGTATTTTATTGAACTTATTTGAACGTCAACACTGCTGCCTGGTAAAATAGCTGAAGTGGACACAGGGCACTTCTTAATATTTTGACTTTGAAGGAACATTTGTTTTCCTGAAGTAGATTCTATTGAGTCATTTATATAAAGTTAATTGTTATTGAAATTGGATTCTTCACTTTTCCTACAAATTTTAACATGTCATTTGATGAATGTAAAGTTATGCAAAGCATTTATACTAAATAGACTTGTTGAGTATGTCTTTCCTATTACCGATTCCTACTGAGTGTTAGTATTCAGATATTCATTCATGTTGTGTGTTATTCAGAAGTATGCCTATTTGTTCCATAGTCTTCATCTTTGAATTATCACTTTAAAGAATGCATTTCATAATAAATTTTTCAATAGTGGATATAACATATTAGTTTTCATCTTTCCATTTTGTTTTTTTTCCTAAGGAAAAAGTTCAGAGTATAAGGAAATAGGTCATGGTATCCATAAACTGGTGAATAACTAAAGTCTATTATGAAGTAAAATTTGAATCTCAGTTGCCCTCTAGGGGTTCGATTTTAACACAACAGCACATGTAAAAATAAGGTAGTTAGATCTTTTGGAGGAAAGTAGACCTGCTGAACAAAGGAGCTCTATTTTTCATTTTCTGTTCAAGTATGAACGGCCAGTAAAAAACTGGAATAATTATTGAAAGTGAAAACATATGTAAATTTTTAAGCCTATAGATATATTAATATCCTTTTTTGAAAGTTTGTGTTTAAGGTGAGAGAGTACTTGTGCCAGAACAATCTAGATATCAACACATTTTTAGAGAATTTTTGAACACATGATTCTTGTCTGATACTCTTGTCATTTCAGTATCACCTGTGTAACACTCCTCAGTTTGCTACCTGCCCTGTACCACCCAAACCCAACAACAGACCCCACTGCGGTGGTTTCTTCACAAGTCCTTTCCTACGCTCCTAAAATGTGATGACTATGAAATGTTTTTCATTTTGTTTCAGCAATTTAGACTGGCACTTTTTGTCCAAATTGGTGAGACTATGTCTTCCAGTTTGATACTGATTATTTTGCATCGATTGAGGTCAAGTTAACTCATGTTGCAGTCAGTGCCTGGTGCAAAGTTCTCTGCTTTGTAATTGCAGCATTAGAGTCTTACTATTTTGGTAAGGGGAAACAGTCTGTTTTTCCATTACTGAAAATGTTTCCTAACCTGACTTGTATTAATGATAAATATAGACTTTATTTTGTGTGCAGATATTTAAATTTTTGAACATACAAGCACATATCAGATACAAAACTTCACATGGTTACTAATATATTAGGAGATATGTGTACAAATTAATACATCTTTTATTCCCTTTGAAGGAGCCTGTAAAGCTTTACCCCTCTTAATGTACAGGTATACTTTTGTAGTTATATTGAGCTTTTCTAATTTTTTCTTTTGTGATTATGGAAAGCACCTGTATTATTAATGGTTCCTATCTTTATCTTTTATCATTAATTTATAATTTTAAAGCTTGTGGTTTTATTTATTATTTTTCTGTCTGAAAATCTCCACATTAGATTTTTATACATAGTAAATTGGCTTTGATATAGATATATATTCTGCAGTATGGTAGCCAGTAGTCACGTTGACAAGTTAAATTTAAACCACACTTAAAACAGAATTTCTTTCAAGCACTAGCCATAATTCATATGCTGAGTAGCTGGATGTACATGGTCGCTGCCTCATTGGACATCAGACATCAGTCATTTCCATCATTATAAGAAATTCTATTGGATACATCTGAAATAGGTATATTAATAATCTTCAGCACGTTTTTAAAAATCGTAATACTAGTAGTCCACTGAGTGAAATGAGTTGTCATGACAAGTTTATGTGCCTGTCTATTCTCCTTTACAAAAGGAATTTTTGGAAATAATTAACTAAAGGTGATCACATATGAAGTGATTTTACTTTTATTTATCTTGAAGATTGGAAAATATTTCTCATTGTAAGTCAAGTAATACCAAATATTTTAATAGAAATAATATATATTTGAAATATTTAAATACCTTTACTTTATCTCCATCTTGTGGTAGAAACATATGGAAATCCTGTACTTTAGAATGTAGTTAAAGCTTATTTACTTTTATATTCAGTTGGTCCTTCTCTTTCTCATTACTGTAAACTTAGCATTGGTGTTAAGTGTTTATTTGGGAAGTTTGGGGTCTTACTCAAGGAACCAGTTAAAAATAATTTTAGGTTTTATATTTACTACTACAGTAAAATAAAATTTTAAACTGTAGTTGCCACATTCTGAATATGTGTTGGGATATTAAAACAAGAAATGTAAACATTTTATTCATGATTGAGATGAAAAATGAAAAAGTTTTAAATTTAATAAGACTAATATTAAATAGGATTACAATAAATGTGTTTATATGAAAAGCATATAAAGTTTGATAAATTGTTTCTCAGGTTATATTATCTTCCCCCCTGTAATACCTTTTTAATAATTTTAATTTTTATAGTTTCTACTTTTTAAATGGCTCACAGTTCCTTCATGGAAACATCAGAAGATATTTTTGAAAGTAAAAGAAAGCATGAGTATTATAACAGTTTATAAATTGTAGCAGTCTATACATAATCTTGCTTCTTTTAAAAATATGAAAAATGTTATATTTAATATGAAATAATTGATTGGGAATACCATATATTTCAAATCAGGTTTATTTCTACCCCTTTTATTTTTTCTTTAACTTTTTGATAAATGTTTTTTTCAACAAATTATGTTTAACTTGTTGCATTTCAAAATTTTTTGAGATTCTTTTTAAAGTTTTTAAAAATTAAAACTAAAGAATCTATAAAGCAGTATTTGGAATTAAGTTTTTGTCTGTAAAGTCTGAATCATCCAAGAATTCAGAAAGAATTCTGAGATAATTTTAAACAAGTTTATGTAAAGGTTTCTTGATAAAAAGTGTGTTACTTACTTCAGTTTTAAGAAAAAAAAAATTATAAAAGCCTGTAAAAAGTTTCAGTCATTATTTTTAACTCCATGTTCTAATTTTTAACAGTATTGATTAATTGAAAGTCCCAGGTGTAATTTTACATTGTTAAAATTTACAGTATTTTTATTCTTTTCTGAAACTAAATTCAATACTCATCACATGGACTTCTTTCTATTTCTACGATTTATTTTGCTAAATTGTATTGTTTGTCAGTAGTTTATTAAGGAAGGTCTTTAGGTCATTGATATCTTTTATGTTTGGGAATAACTACTTATTGTTTCATATGTTTATGTCAAATAGGGTGGATATATTATTATCAGGTCATACTTTGTCTGGCTCAGAATTTTATACGCATTGCATCAGCATTTTATAGGATTGAATGTTGTTGCTTTAGGGAATCTGAGACCTACCTATTTTCATCACCACCCCACCTTGCATCTACTTTATTGTGAGTAGAGTGGTTTTTTATTTGAATACTACAAGATTCTTTTCTTTATCCTTGAGTTTGATAAATAAGTAGGAAATATATTTTACCAATTCTTGCTTGAACATATTATATCCTTTTGTTTTGTCAGTTCAAATTTGTAGGATTGTGGGGGTTAGAATATTTTTCTTGACTTGTAATTTTAAATATTTTCACCTTTTCTGGAATTTTCTCCTTTAAAGATACCAGTCAAACTTAGAACTTTGGATCAAGGATGAACACTTAGTGTTATTTGTTGCATAAGTGATTACTTGAAAATTTAGTGGCTTACAATAGCATATATTTATTAATCACAGTTTTTGTTGGTTAGGATTCTAAGAAAGACTGAGGTAGGTTCTTTGCTTCAGTCTCTTGCAAGGCTACAATTAACATGTTGGTTCTAGATCTGTAGTCTCACCTGAAGCCTTCACTGAAGAACATTTGGTTCCACGTTACTTAGCTGTTATTGGCAGCATTCATTGCTGCCCGGGATGGTGGCCTGGCAAGCTCAGGTCCTTGCTACCAGAATCTTTCCCATATAATCATTTGTTTCGTCACTGCCTGCAAGCCAAGAAGGTGGAGAGAGGGCATCTGCTAAGAAGACTAGTAGCAATCTTCTGTAACCTACGTGGAAGTGAAGTCCCATTCACTACCATATTCTTCGATTACAAGCAAGTCACCAGGTTTAGCCTACCACTAGAGGAAGAGCTTTGCACAAAAGCTTGGACACCAGGCAGCTGGGATCTTTGCAGGCCGTCTTCAGGGCTGTCTACCACAGTAGTCACAGAGTGCACCTGTGCACCTTGGTTTTATGTCCCCATTAACCTTTATTTAAAAATTTACTCACATTTTCTTGATGCAGTTTTATTGAATCTCTCACTTGAACTTTCATTGTGTGTATATTGTTCCTTTTCTATTTATCAGACTTCTATGGATTTATTTTGGTCTTCAGCTTATTTTCATTATCTCCCTTTGCATTTCACTGTTCTATCAACTATTCCTTAAAGTCTGGTGTTCTTGAATTTTTGTTTTTATTAAGTTCTTACAGAGTGTGACATTTGGGATGCATCTTCTTTTCCTTAGGCATGTTTGCAGAGTTGCCCTGCTGTTTCTCTGAAAAATTGTGGGTGAATGCTCTTTAACACTTCTGCCACCTTTTTCTGATGTTTGTCTTCCCCTGTGGGCTATCTTGTGAGGGCTCCGGTGTTCTTCTGTGTGCTTTCCTGAAGTCTGGAGTGAGAGGGAAAAGAAACACACTAGCCAGTGCAGTATTTTTGTTAAACAGCCTGTAGGAATGTTTTCTCTTTTCCTGTGGGGTTACCTTTGGGTTATGCTCTCTACTACGTGTGGATCGCAGAAAAACGGCATACCCTGGTGGTTTTTCTAACCCCTTCTGAAATCTGTGGAAGGTGGGTAGAGGCTCTTGTATTAAGTAGCTGTTTTTCGTTTTGTTTCATTTTTTATTTTTCTCTAGGCTTTCTATTTGTGCATTCAGTCTGCTTCTGTTAAGAATGAGGAGAGCTATTCCTGGAATTCTCAGGGTGTTTTAGCTCCTTTTGTTTATCCAATTGGTACTGGACAGTAGAACTGGGGCTAAGATGCATGCTGTTCTGAACCTTACTGGAATCTTTTATTTATTTTTCTCTACATTACTTTTTGAAGTTTATGGTATGAAACTGTCCTTTAATGGTATTGTGGCACCCAGCCACAATACCATATTTGCCTTTTTAAAACTCCTTTCATTTCTCTTATTGAGTACAGTTTTATTAACTTCAGATATCCTGCAGATTTATCAAGAATTGTCTTCAGCGTCTTTTGCTTGACCTCTTCTCTTAGAGTATAGACTTGCTTTCCTTATCTTAAAAAATTGTTTTCTTCTTTCCTTAATTTTATACTAAAACATTGTTGTTAGTTAAAGCTTTTGGAAGTGTACAGTGTAGTTCATGTCATTCTTTTCTGTCTGTACCCTAAACCTTTACATTTAAAGGAACTAATCATAGTTTCAGTTTTTAAATTCTTTTTATGCTAAATTTAAATATTTTTTATTTTTCATGAGTGTGATGAATAGATTCCAAGAAATGGTTGTTATATAATGTGGTATTTATATACATTTTGATCTTTAGACCTCCCAGTTTATTGATCACTTTTCTATAGGAAAGGGCTCAGACCTCAAGATCTATCTAAAAATGTGGATCCAGAAATGAATGCAGATATGCTGTAAGCTCCTTGTAATTGTTATTAGGAAACTGACATTGTAATATAGGACAAATTAATTTTTATTAACCATTTCAGGATTAGATGGATTTGAAGAATTTTTATAGAATTCATAAAAAACAAGAGAAAGAACTTTTATAACTACATGGACATTACTGAACAGCAGAAGTTAAAAAGTCTTTGTATTTCATAAATAAAAACAAGTAAAATACTTCAGTTAAAAAATAAGATACTATAAATGCTTAAGATAGCATAAAGTAATAATACTAAAAAATCCCACTGTTTTCAGGGTATTTTAGTTATCTTATTAATTTAATTTAATTTTCTAAATCTGTCTTTAGAAAACACATTCTGTTCGCTGAAGTAGGTCAGTTAGAAAGTAGGTTCTTAGCAGCTGTTGTGATTTCTTCTAGAATTGCTGCCCTAAACCATCATCTAGGACTCATGTTCCCTTTTATTCTGGGAACTAGTTGTACTCTATTAGAAATCAAGCCTGGGTTCTTACCTGAACTTGTTTCTTCATTTTTTTTGTTACCATATAGATGTGTATGTTACTGTTTACAAAAATGAAACAGAGTCTAAACACTAGAAGGAATGAAGAATTCAATTTTTATATTCTGCTACCCCAGAAATATCCTTAGCAGATGTGCTTTTCCCAGTGCAGTCTTTTTCCTATAAACCTATGTTTGCTCTAGGATTATAAATACCTTTTATGTATGTTTTTTTCTTCAGCTTTTATTTTCATTTTAGTGACATCTTAAAATTAAGACCTGTCTGATTCCCACAAAGCTAGGCATTAGTCATATAGTATACTTGTCTTTAACAGGTGGTGGACTCACCACTTGTATTTTATTTCAGAATCTATTGTCTTACGTACAGTTATCCTTTCTTTATGCCCATTGTCTATATAAATATTTTTTGGTATGTCATGTATAGAATTGACATTTCAGTATTTATATTTGTATTATACTGTCATTGGATATAAAATTATGTTGTTGATTTCTTCACTTCTTTAAGGTTTTCCTTGAAAGTTCCCCGAGTAAGGCCTACCTTGAAGACTCAATTTAAAATGCAGTACACTCTCCATAATCTTCTTAGTTACTTCCTTTTTTCCCCCCATAACTCTTGTCACATTCTAACATACAACACAGTATTATGCTTCTTTTTTGTCCCTAAGAATAAGCTTTACAAGTTTAGAAATCCTGATTTATTTTACCGATTTGTCCCAAGCACCTAGAACATGGCTTGGTGTATTAAAATGATTGGTAAATATCTACCAGAAATATGAATGGAGAATATATTGAGTTCTTTTTCTACTCTCTAGATGATAAGAATTAGTGTGCACTAGACCAGTGGCTTTTGGCTCCATTGTAAAGAAATACACTCTAAAATGCAACTTAATATACACATAATGAATGCATTTTGTGTATCTACATGCATTTATGTAGATGAAATGTATAATGTGCCTTAATATTTCCTATTCTGTTCCACTTTTTAAAAATGAATGCTATCAAAATATATTATGTGCAGGTATAAAAAAATCCCTCTGATGAATGTGATCATTATCTATGTCAACTGTGTAGCAATAAAATTCATTTAAAAAATATTTTTAAAAATGAATGTTATTGCATAGTATATAAATAGCAGTAACATACTTTATATTTTAAAAAGCCAGAAGAAAGGATTTTGAAAGTTTCAACTACAAGGAAATGGTAAATACTTCAGGAGATAGGCATGTTTAACCTGATTTAAACATTATACCATGTATATATGTATCAAAATACCACATTACCTCTTTAGTACATACATTTTAATGTTTTTATGTATCAGTTAAATTTTAAAAATGAATACTGTTTGCAGTCTGTTTTTTCATGACCCACTGAAGAGTTGAGGCTTTAGGTTGCAATAGGCGACAGTTAAGCCTAAACTAATAATTACGTAAACATAGAACCTAGTTTTCTTTTTTCATAGTGACTGTTTAGGATGCTTTAATATCAGATTAATTTTTGGAACTAGTTGTAACATTTTATTTTCAAGTTTCTACATCTGATATGTAAAACTAACACAGGAACTGTGGTTATATTATTTAATAAAAGTGGAGTCTGTAATATGTGCATTTTCTACCAACTGTGTTTATTTGTTAACTTTATGTTTATTTCTTCCTGAAGGAGGAAGAGCTCCTTCCTATAGGGAGTAAATAGGAGAGAGACTGGGACTGCATTGAGTTAAGGGCAGCCTTGGATTTATTTTGAGATCTAAATGAAATACAGGACCAAGTGGATTGGGAACAGATTGTTATAAATCTGAATTATTTTTTTCTCCCAGCTGTTGTAAGACTTAATAGGGCAGGAATTATGCATATATTCAGTTAACTAGAATACCTCCCATGAAAAATGAATACTGTTTGCAGTCTGTTTTTTCATGACCCACTGAAGAGTGGGTCATGAAAAAACAGACTGCAAACAGTATTCATGAAGATATCTCCCATGAAAACAGTATTCATGAAGATACCTCCCATGAAAAATGTAATGCCGAGACTCCTTCAACGGTTGGTTGATTAGTGTTGTAACCATGTAATATTTTGTACTAAAACCAGAAGATATGAGAAATTGATTCTTCCTGTTTGACACAAAAAAATATGATGATTCTCTAGTTTTCAAGTTTGTACATTTTGAGGAAGCTCTTTTTAGCTTAATGTCAGCAAAGCAGCTGCTGCTTGAATTTACTTTGTAAAACACTGAATTATTCATTTCCATAAACAAAACTTCCTCAGTAATTATTTAGCATTAATTTATTTCTCTTTATTTCAATCAACCCTGATGACATTCTGTTTTTAAATTAAAAATATTCTTTGTGGAATCTGACAAATAAGACTGTGATAGCAACTTTTCCTACTTTCTTCTATTCTTATAACAAAAGATTTTCAGATCCTGAGATGAATATGTTTTATTGTTCATTATTTTAATAAAGGTTACTCAGAAAATATAGAACAAAAGTAAAATACTTATCTAGAAGTATCTTCTAGGTACCTTAAGACTAGTGTGACTTTGACTCATTAGACTTTACCATAGTACATCATGCATGAGTATATTTAACAGCTATTATCTTGAATTCTGACTATGCAAATTTACTGGAAATGTTAAACAATTATTTATCATTCATACCCTTAAATTTGTTTACTAGACCATTTAGCAGGAAAAAGAGGTAAAAATTGCTTTATGTTTCTTGTAAGTTTACTGTCCAGCTTTCAAATGGGAGAATAATCCCCTGAATTTTGTGCAGCCTTTCTAATATCCTACAGCAGACCCTTACACTGTCAGACCTCATTGTTAGTCACTGCTTGTGGCTTCCTTTGGACAGTCAATACTTTACTGCTATGGGGTATTTGTTACCATTTCTATAATTTACAAGGTCCGTTTTTAAATTTTTGTTTGTGTGCCATTACTTTGCTGCTCCATTGGAGATTCTGAAGGCAGTCTCTGTTAGCTTTACAAATACCACTTGGTAATGTAATAAAGGAGGGGAGCCCTTTATGAAATAGCATTCTTTCAGATGAAACATTTTTACCTCAAATTAGCTATGGGCCCATTCTGAAAGGAAGTAAACGTACCATATCAGTAGTGACTGAAGTGGCCTCACAGGACCATGGAAGAAGATAGGACCTGTGGAATCAGAGATTAGGAGTTGAGAAATGGAAGAACACTATTTAATTCCTGTCTTCCTAGGTTCAATGATGTTATTTGAGATGATTATGGAGACCTTTGCTTGGACAGGTATTGAATGAGTGGTAGCAGTGTTTGAAGGGGTAACCACACGAGTAATATTAGAGATGAAATTTTTAGGAGAGCCAAGAACATCAGCCTTTAGGCAAAAGCCGTTATGTGGACACATTTTTTTTTTCTGTAGACATTGTTCTGGAAAATTAAATGAGCTATTTAAAATTGTACAATTTTACATAAAGCAAACATTTCAGAATTAAAACAGCATAATCCTCAGGTTTGGGATATTGTGTTTCTGTTGCTGCAAGGCAACCAGTGATCCAAGTAACAACCATGTCTTTAAACATGGGCGTGCGTTGTCCTTGTTCACTGTACTTTTTGTGCTTGGACTGTTACTTTATGTATGTGTGTATATAAATTATGCATTTGAGAAATATTTTTGTAGCTATGATTTATTCATAAGTAAGAAAACCAAATTGAGAGATCTATATGGGTAAAAAAATAGGAGGGAGTATTTTGTGAAAGTAAAGCATAGGCATTTGTATTTAATACACATATAGCTCAACTTCCAAGTTGCTTCGGCAGCCCGGCTGCACTCTCTTTAAGTCTTGGAAATTGTCATATCTTATACAAATTTCATTTTTATGTCCTTTGCTATGGTCTGTGAGTAAATTCTATGGTTATTTCTTATAGGAGATGAATTTCAGAAATCTGTGTTTCTGCATTAATTTGCACAGTTCTTCATTCCTCATATTCTTTTTTTTTTAGTGATGTACATCAGAGAAAACATGCCTAATTTAAGTAGCATCTATGACTGTTTAGTAGCATGTATTAATAACCTTGTTTGTGAGGCCTAAAATAGTAGATGTGGATTTTATTTTTATATATATAAAATATATATTATGTATCATATATTTTGCACATTTTGGTACACGGTACTAAGTTTTATTTTCTATTCTAATAAATATGTACATTTAGTTGTGATTTCCCTTCAGAACTATATTGCTAAATATTTTCTGTCATTTTTATCTGAACTTTTGAGTTTCTTAAGCAAAAGTCATTTGTATACAGGACATAATTTGGCTTTTATTTTTTATCTTAAATTTGAAAGGAATTAAAGGACAAAAAAGAAGCAAAATCCATTTCATGTTCTTTTTAGTAGTAATGGTTACAATTACACAAGCATTTTGTTATTTTTAGATTCACTAATTTCCATGCTTGACAAGGATGGGTCAGTATGTTCTGCCTTTTCTGGAACAGTGATACAGAAATAATTTGCTGCTTTTTAGCTGTATGCAGACTTTTAGAGGGAGCATTGGTAGAGAGCATGATGCAAAAGGAGCTGTTGCTTTGCTCACCTTATAAATATCTGTGTCTGACACCAGCCTTTTCTCTAGAGTACTCTATCTTTATAAAACTATATTCCTAACTACTTGAGCTGATAAATAGTGAGGTTTGTTTTAAAGAAGTCAAGTTTATTTTATTGTCAATTTTCTATTTGCCCTGTATAAGATATATTTAATTACTTTACTTCATCTCTCTGTTCAAATTAATCAGATTCTGTTACATATTGGTGCCCAAATTAGAATAATTCTTTAATCAACTGTGTTATCCATGCCATGGTAGACTAAAATAGAAAAGCTACTCTTGGCATATTGAAAATGCATGCTTTTTATTTTCTATTGTAATTTAAAAGTAAAATCAGAAATATTGATTTCTACTTGACTGGAGAGATGATTTAGTTTGAATATCAGTCTGATCTTAATCAGGTGAGAATTAATTGAGTTGGAGGTATTAGATATTCAGTGATGTTAACTGAACCATGATCAATCTAGAGAGAAGCTTTCTTTTGGACTATGGTAGAATTATCAAATAGCTCATTCACTACAATGTACAATAATCTTCATGTTCATCTTTCTACCTTCTTGTCTCATTAAATGCACCACTAAATTCATTCTGTACACTGACTAATCTTTAAAGAAGAAGGCTAATAAATCACAATTTAATAGAAAATTAAAAGCACAATAATTTTGTCAGGAAATGCTATTGCTGTCAGAAAATTCTATTTCCTCGTGCCTAATTTTAAAGCCAACTGATTAAACATTTGCTTTTCAAGTATATGTGGGACTTTTAAAAAAAATCTTAATTTTTTACCTTTTTATGTTAAATATTTAAAGAAGTGAGCAGTACAGAAATATTTTAGTGTTTATTTCCAGTAATAAAATAAGAGTCTGTAGCATTATATTGGTCTGAAATGTGGCATGGGCTTTTCATTTATTTTAAGAGTGTGATAGCAATATCATAAGTGTTGTGAAAATATAAATGGTGAGATAACACCTCCATAGGACTTGCTCTTAAGTAGTAAAATTGTAAAGTCTTTAAATAAACTGCAGCCAGAACTGAAAGGATCGATTTGCCTTGTTAACTAGGGATACTATACTTATTAAATGTCTAATTAGATTTAGCTTCACATGTCTTTTGGTCCCCCTTTTTCCCTTTACAACTGAGAATTTATACCTATTTACTAGCAAGATAGCACACATTATTATTGTCAGATTTCTTCATTTTGGCAGCTGGTGTGACTGTGTTAAATTAAAAGAAAGCCAACAGTGTGACTTTTGATAGTGTCATTTTACCTAGGATAATACTTTTCACTTGATAGTGACATAAGAGGAGTAATACTTATGTAGCTGTATATTTTGTAAAAAGCAATGTCCAAATATATATTTGAGAATAATTAGCATTTAATGCAATTAAACTGTACACGCAGGAACATCCCTAGAGTGTGATGAATGAGGAGCTCTTAGTGAGGTGTAATGGGGATTTCCACCAAGTTGTCGCTGAACAGCAATTCAGGTAGCAGGACCTACTTAGAAAGAAAGTAAATTGCTGGCCTTTTTACTGCTCACGTCAGGACTCCTCTGACCTGGACTCTAGCCTCCTCTCCTGTGCCTAAAGCCACTGTTTGTCTGTCTGTCTGTCTGTCTCTTTTCTTTTCCCTTCTTTTTCTTTTTCTTTTTCCCTTTTCCCTCCTTCCCTCCCTCCCTCCCTTTCCTTCCTTCCCTCCCTCCCTCCCTTCGAGTATTTTGTAAGATGCATAGGGTATCAAAACAGATTACAGTTGTGTTTCTTCAATTCTTGTCCCCCAGAGATGGTCAGTTTCCCTCCTGTGAAATAAACATTTACCTGATTCTTACCTATTCTTCTATAGCTCATTTTGCTCTTGTACACACACACACACACACACACACACACACACAAACTTGTGTGTATTCTAAACAGAAACAGTAGTATTCTATAATATTCTCGAACATCTTTTACTATTTTCATTTGAAATCTTGTAGATTGTTGAGTACAGTGGTGCCCGCCTGTATTCCCAGCTAAGCAGGTTGAGGCAGGAGCATCACTTGAGCCTAGACAACCAAGGCCAGCCTGGGCAACATAGCAAGACACTGTCTCAAAAAAGAGAAAGAAAAATAATCTTGGAGATATTCCCTACCGATGTGCTATTTTTAATAGCTATATATTATCTTGTGGTATAGTGTTTTTACTTCAGCAGTTTGATGGCATGAACAATAGCCAGATTTGTGTAAAAATATTTTTCATTTCAAGTGAGAAAAGATCAGAGGGGCAATGGCTAATGATTTGTTATTTTTTTGGTAATTCCCTACAGTTGAAAACCTGTTTATGTATTTACTTATTCTTGTTAAGGTATCTATATCTGTATCTATGGATATAGCTATAGACACATATTTGAAGAGGATTAAAATTGCTGGACTGAATTTGAAAAATTTGTTGTTTTGGATGCTATTTTTATTTTTAAATTGGGAGATACTAGGCTGTTTTAAAGCAAATTGTTACATAAATTTGACAAACCAGACTATCATGAGAGTGATGAGGATTTGCCAGTAATCTGGAAACCACATCCAACATAGTGTAGGCAGTAATGGTCCACCTGGCTCTGAGCCAGGAGAAGAGAAAAAAAGATTAATGTTATTTTTAATAAGTATTTCATGAAGAGACAACATTGGACTTAATTTTAGTTGTTTTCAAGCTGTAAGCTCCTCCCCCCACCCCTTCACGCACTGGAAGTGTCTACTTTTTGACATAAGTTTTCTGTCACCACAGTGTTGCAAGTTGACTTTCTGAATTAAGAGTTTAGATTAAGGGACTTCTCATGTCAAGGTCCATCTCACTAACCTTTTGGATTCAGAAATCAGAACAAGGTGGCTGATTCTTTACAGCACCCGTGCTAAGTAGTAGTTTATGGTCACTGTAAGCCCATAGTTATCTCCAAAGTGGTCTGACCCACTTTCAAGTATGAAAAAGCACAAAGCATAGAAGGTAAGTTAATTACTTGCTTTTCTAAAGTAATTGATACAATGACCCTCTTTTTGTTTCTTCTTGGTGGTAGGGTATGGGAGAACACATACCACCCAGTGGGAGATAGCATGGAAGACAAGTTTCCATGTTCAAACTTGTGTGCCCAATTTTTGTCAGTTGCTTTGATTATTACAGTATCTATGAATAAGTAATGTTTAATATTGAAGACTGGGGTGAATACAGAGGGAATACGTAAGACAAATGTATGGTATTAGCCAGACTCATTGACTTGATAGTTTTCCTGCCTTGTCACTTACTAAACCCTGCACCTCTGTTTTCATTCGTCTTGTGGATGCTACTCTTTGGTGACACTAGGATATCTCTTTCATGTAGTCCTTTTAAAAAGGTAGAATGATTTGGTGCTTTGCTTGGCCATACTAGGTTTTGCTAATACCTTTCAAATTCTAGTAGCACTTAAAAATTTAAATATAAAATTTAGCATTTTCTTATATTTACTTTGGATATAGCACTTTCTAATGTATAACATTTTTATTTGAAATATTTTATATATTTATATTAATTTTGGGGAACAGGATATAGACTCAGAAAGTGGAAATACCTAATGCTGTTTTGTTTTAGATGGTTATTAAGTTGCCATTTAGCAAAAAATCAGCAATCAGCTCTATATTATTTTTTTCCTGTGGCCATGGTAGAATGCGCTAAGCCATTGTGTTCATTTCCTACGTCGTAACTCTAGACCTCATGTGACAAAAAGTTAGCCTGGATTAAGTCTGTGTTCTGTGGACTCAGACTTTCTACTAGGCATAGGGTTTTTACTTACTTTCTCAATATAGAAGGGGGTGGGTGGAGTTCAATACTAGTTACACATATTTTCCTTGAATTAAAAAGGTCTGATTCTAGGCTAATCTGTGCTAAAAATGTGATCTTGGAATGATGATCTTGTTTAAGTTTCAGTTTTCCACCTCTGGCAAATGAAAGTAATGCTGCCTGTTTGATAGCGTTCTTGTAAAATTCATGTGAACTAGTAACCCTAAAGTACTTGAGAGTAGGGTCAGGCACATAGCATTCAGTATATCTTAGCTGCTATTGTGTTATTGTTGTTACTGACAACTTTATATTTCTTGCTAAAAATAATTACGAAGTTACATGGGAAAAGAAGTCACTCAAACAATTTATTTTACTGGAGAAATAAATTAAATATTATTTAAGACCTTGCTCGTCATGACTAATGCATCTTCGGCCTTTGATTTCCCAGAAATGATCAGTGTCCCCAGCAAGGAGTCCCCAGTGCTCCTTGTAAGAATCACATTTTAATCTCATGACATTTATGTTCTAATAAACTGAGATAATGAATCTGCTTAGCCCCTTAAACTTTTTAATTTCCATAAAACCCCTATGTTTTATATTCCTGTTTTATGAACTTTGATTTTAGACAAATTTGGAATATAAACCCTAACTAAATTAGAGGTGATGACAATAAATAATACTAAAAATTTAGGCCTGTATCATAGAAATTAGATATAAATAATGGAAGAGATTATTAAACAAAACTATACTATAAATGTAAGGGTGATTTAAATAAAGTCGAATGAAGTAAAAAATTAGAATCAAATTTAACACTCAGTTTATTTATTCATTCATTCATTCAGCCAAGCAGGTAGTTTCCTGAATGATTACTTATAGCACTTCAGCTTTTATTTTCTTATTTTATTTTGCTTACAAATTTTAATTTACTAAGACAGAATTATTGGATAGAAGAATACATTATGCTATAAGGAAATATGTGGAAGATAATAAAGGCTAAAATGATCTTAGATTCAACGTAAACACCAACATTCAAGAAATGCAAATTAAGACAACACTGAGATTCCATCTCACCCCAGAAAGAATGGCTATCATCAAGAAATCAACCAATAACAGGGGCTGGGGATTTAGCTCAGCAGCACAGCGCCTGCCTGGCAAGTGCGAGGTCGTGAGGTGGATTCCCAGTACCGGAAAAACAAACAAACAAACAAACAAACAAAAAAAGAAATCCACCAATAACAAATGCTGGCAGGCTGTGGTGTAAGAAGGAACTCTTCTCCAATTTTAGTGGGAGTACAGACTGGTGCAACTACTGTGGAAATCATGGTGGAGATTACTTAAACTAGGATTAGAGGTCCCATTCGAACCATCTATTTCCTTTCTGGGTATCTTCCCAGGAAATTTAAAACTTCATACTACAGCAATATATGTGCACCCATGTTTATAGCAGCACAATTTGTCATAGCTAAATCTTGGAAACAACCCAAATGTCCATCAACTGAGGAATGGATGAAAGGATGTGGTATTTTTATACAATGGAGTATTACTCAGCTATAAAGAAAAATAAACTCTAGGCTTTTATAGGTAAATGGATGCAACTAGAGACCATACTCATAACTGAAATAAACCAGATGCATATGTGTAAACATTGTATTTTCTCCCTGCTATGAGAAACTGAATGAATAAATAAGATCCAAACTGTACAACAGATACTATGAATTTGGAAGAAACTGTTCAAAAGAAAAGAGAAACTGATGGGGGAAAGGGGAAGGAAGGGAAAAGAAAAAAAATATATATATATATACCCACAAGATAGTGAAGATAGTTACACAGCTAATTTCTCTTAGTTCACTGAAAAGGAGGGTTTGAGCTGATATTGTTTGGACAATATTTCATCCCTCTATCTTGTACTCTGAGTACCTACTATGAAGATGACAATATGCAGTGTATTAATTGTTGTTATTCTCCTACTAATCTGTTTTGAAACTGTTTTATCTTTTCGTCTTTAAAATTTAAAAAAAAAAAAAAAGAAGCACCAGATCATCACCTGCTACCTGTTTGCATCTCACTGGAAGTTTAGGGGACTAAAAATGTCTAGATCTGTGTTATTTAATATAATAGCCATTATATACATGTGGCTTTTAAAATTTAGTTAAGATCATTTAAAATGAAAAACTGAATCCTTCAATGAGGTTAGCTACATTTCAGTACTCAGCAGCCTCATGTGCAGGCTATACTACTGGAAAGTGCAGAGAATACTTCCATCATCACAGAAGGTTTTATAGAACAGGGGGAATATAATACAAGCCAATGTGTGTGTTTATAACTTTATACTAATGATATTTTTTTT
>NW_004955430.1:19788941-19829566 GCF_000276665.1 Chinchilla lanigera
TGTGAGGTATGGTAATGGTATCCCTCTCCTTTTCTAGCCTGTTGCCATAGCTTGCCTGGATTATTATACTAACATCCTAACAAGTTTTCTTAGTATCTCTAGTCCCATTTCTCTTGCCTACTGTGCTGCAGGAAAGAAATACTATTACACTCTTCCCACTTTTTGAAACCCTTCATTTTCACTTAGGAGAAAGCCTTAAACATTTATTTGTTTGGGGACTGAACCCGCAATGTCCCCAGCCCTTTTTCATTTTTTATTTTGAGATTTAGTCTTGCTAAGTTGCCAAGGCTGGGCTTGAACTTGTGATCCTCCTGCCTCAGGCTCCCAGAGTGCTGTGATTACAAGTGTGTGCCACCACGTTTAGCCAAAAACCTCAGCATTTTAAACACTGCCTACAGCTCACACTTGGTACATGCCTTTCCTCTTCACCTTCACGTCCATCTCACACACACACACACACACACACACACAAATTCACAACAAATGATATAGCCATTCTGCATTATTCTCTGTAATATGCGCTGCCTATTAATCACTAGACATTCTCCTCCTGTGTTCCTTTGTCCAGAATACTATTTGTTCTTTTCTTTAGCCAGCATAGTATAGATATTAGCTTAAAAGTACTTCATATGGGAAGTCCCTCCTGAATGTTTGGAGTTCCCATTCTGTGTTTCCATGGCATCCCATCTACCCTTCCCTTTAGAGTAGGTATGAAACTCAACTGTTAGTCCTTTTTAATTACTGTCTATATTTGGAAATTCTCTTAACTCCCACAGAGCAAGAAACCTTACCAACCACAGTGCTAAGCACATAGTAAATACTTTGAAGGTGTTTAATGAATGCATGAATGATGTTTTATGAGCCTATAGATGAGTAGTAAGAGAATATATGAAAAGATTATTTTATTGAATCAGCTAATGCCTATAAAACATTAACTCATTGAACTGTACCTTGTACCTAATTACACTAAATATAGTGAATAATTGCCATTTATTATTGCACTGTGAAGACAGGAATGTAAGTGATTTTCTTTTCCACTATACTTTGGAAATTTAAGAAAAAACAGTGTAATATTTACAAATTAATCTTTTCTTGCACAATAAGGTAACAACATGATTTGATAATTTTCCATCTCCAGAGATTTGCCTTTGGAAACTAATGAAATATTTTTAAACATGTGAGTACAATGAAGAAGGCACTATTTCACTATATGTTTCATACAAAAAGTGCTTGTTTCTGCATATTTTTCCATTTGAAATACTATAAAATCCTTTGGAAAATAATCCACAGAATTATTTCTTTTGGGTTAGGATGTTTGCTGGGAACAACTCCTTGGTACTCTTTTTTTCAACTTAATTGAACTTTCATCCAGTTTGGAATTGTTTATAATATTTAACTTATTCTAAAGGCTGGACTGGATTCTTTCTAATAGATTAATAGAGGTTGCAAAAGATCTACGTGTTGTTACTAAATTATACAAACTACTGTATATAAATTCAAGACTGCAAAATCCTTCTCCTGAACCTCATGAAAAACTTTGTTCATCCTGAACTATCTTGTCTCCACTGTTAGTTCAGGTCTTCATCACTGTGGGTGAAACTGGTGAGCCAGACCAAAGGGTGACCTCTTGTTGTTTGCGGGCACTTTGTACTTCACAGCTTCTGGAAGGGAGGGTGATTACTGAGAGCAGCATTGCACGTAGGCACCATCTTCAGGGACCTGACCCCATGAGACTTTGCTACAGAAGTCTTCACAGGAAAGATAGGTTTCCTTTAGAAAATTTAGTTTGACATTGTAATTTACATTAAAAATTTAAAGTTACACATAGCTTTGTCTGAAGGGAAATATTAGTAAAAGTCAGCATCTAGACCCTCTCTAAATTGCATCATTTTTAGTTCTGTATTTTAAAAATCGCTTATGAGTCAATAAATAGAGGATCTTTACACATTGTATAAAGTATATCTCTTTTGCTATCTAGATAGTTTTGTATAAGAATCTTGTGCTTAATATTTCCATTTGTAAAATTGAAATATGTTATGAATTTGATTTTTAAGTCTATTTCACTATATATATATATTTTTTTTTATTTATTTTTTTTTTTTTTTGTCTTTTTGACACACGGTTTCACTGTGCAGTTCAGGCTGGCCTTGAGCTTACTTTGTAGCCCTGACTGGCCTCTAAGTCCCAGCAATCCTCCTGCCTCAGCCTTCTGAGTGCTGGGATTACAGGTGTGCGCCACCACACCTAGCTCCTTCTATGCTCCTTTTATGTTTTTTAATTAGCAGGACCTCCTAAATAATTTTCACTTAATCAGAAGCTTTTGATTTAAAAGTAAAATCTAGTAAGATGATGGAAGATCAAAATACTACATATAACTTGTATGTTAAAATTATACATTATATTGTGTTGGGAGACTGGCCTACGCTGCAGGTCCTTAGGTCCCTTTCCCAGGCACCACCCATAAGAACCAGTCCACTCCTCCAGGCTTTTCTCACCCAGGCTCCACTTGTGGGGACCTGCTACTGTTTTCCCCAGACCCAAGAGCAAACAGAGGATGAATGACAAAGGAGTCAGTTTCGCATTAGAGGCAACCCCAGGGGTTCTTGCCTGTAGGGTTAGGGGAGCCCAGCCAGGGGCTCTTGCCTCTAGTGCACAGAAGACTCAGAGCCTCTAGCCTCTTTTATTCACTCAAACAGGAGTACAAGCAATTAAAGTAACCCAAGACTCATCTGCCTTCTAGTATCCATGTAGTACATGCTCAGGTTAACAACTTAAGCTGAACTATATAAACTTTCTCCTTTCGTGCTCACAGAGGAGGCAAACTCATCCCTGGTCTCCCACAATACTGTTATTTAAATACGTATGCTTTTCATAATATGGGAAAAATAGGCACTTTGTAAGCACTGATTAAGGAAATAAAACTACTGGAAAGTTACAAGTAAGTCCTATATCTAAAGATGGTGGTGAAAAAATTTATTTTTAAAAATCACAAATTAATGGAGATAAAAAGTGATTCTATTCAAAGATATGAAAAAATATTTATTTTAATTTCATATCTTCTAAAATTGTCACTGTGTGAGTGCTTTAGATCTAACTGGGTAACAGTATTTGAAGTATGTTGTGTGGAACGCAACTTAGTACAGTGGGGAATATGGAAGTTCCAGTCTCTGAGGTTTCTAACTCCTTGCATGAGCCACTCCGTAAGGGCTCACCCCTGACTTTGAGCAAGGAAGCTTATTTTTAGGTGTTATTAAATTCTAAAATATACTAAAAAATTCCATAAATTAAATGTTAAAGAATAATTTCAGTAATGTTATTTCTGTTACTGATTTTACATGGAAACTCCAAAAAGTTTTTTCCTACCATAGCAAACTGTACATTGTATAGACTACTTGTACCTGGTTACAGTATGGATGATTATTTTGTCCATTTTCTTAAAGTTTCTGTTTAGCTGAGATGTTCTTGATACAAATTTTAGTATAACCTATATTATTACCAATAGTTAATTATATGATATGGAATGACTTTTTTTAGAGAAATGAAGTGTTGAAAAATATGTAATTTCATATTATTGATATTTTAAAGAAAAAATGTTTTGAGTGTACATTTTTAAAGCTTTGGAATAATAACAGTCTCTTCGTACTGCTACCCTCAGTGTTGGTAGTCATACATAACACTTAATAGAATGAAATTTTATTTTCATGATTTTAATGGTAATTAGAATTAAATTATGGGATCAGATATACTGACTAACATTTAACATAAAGTTGAAAGATGGAAGCAATTTAATTGTAAAATTTGTTTCAGAATATCATTTTAGAAATTAGTTGGCAGTGTTAGTAAGTCATTATTATACGAATATATGCTAATAAAGGATGAAAGAAAGATCCTCATTAAAATCTTGTTGCAAAACAAGTGACAAAATCCTTACAAAGAGCTTGAGGCTTCAGACCAGCCACAATTACTCCTGAAGAAATTTGGACAAGTGTATAGACTGTGCCTTTAGTGTGATCAGAACATATAAATGCTATCTTCCATCAATTTCCTACTAAAGATATTTTATTTCCTATTAGGGAAAACACAATGTAATACAATGTATAAGCACCCTGTTGTGAATTTCTCAAGTCAGTAAAAATACTGGCAAAGTAGACTTTTGCTAATAGCCTTCATGTTTTTGTTTTCCAGAGAGGGGCTGTGGTTTGGTCAACTAGCACATTTTTATTAGGCAAAATCTGTGATGCCGGTGATCTTCCTAGACATTTCTTGAGTGAATGAGCTTGGTATAGGTATAATGAGTTGGAAGTGCTGCAGGGGAATCCAGTTCATTGTTCATTATCAGTACTGAATGTGGTGATTTTCTTAAAGATGTTTTCGGCCAGTTTATTTGAATTAAGTCTTCTCATGTATCTTTTGTCCTCTTTCCTAGTTTGCCTGTTTTTCTTTTAGGGGATAACCTTGATGTTTTGGTGGATATAAACATCTGTGTATAGGGCTCTTGTCCTGGCAAAGTCCCCCTAAGGATTTTTTTTACACAGTTAAGAAATCTCAGTATTTTTGGCTGCTTGTTGTTTAAAACTATTTTTGTTATATATTACAGTCATGTAGCTTTATGGAAATTCCTCCATTTACCTGTTTACTATAATTATAAATAATTTATATTTCTTAGTAACTGGAAGGTAGCACATAGCTCAAGGAAAGGGGAATTTTAAGAATTTTGATTCAAGGAGTTATAAAAGATACTAAGGAAGTACTTTTGCCTACAGCTTCTGTAGGAAGATGATGTCCTGGCTTATGATTTGAAATTGAAATGGCTGCTTAACTTAGAGCAGGTTAGAGGTTGGCGAAACCTGGAACTAGAGTAGCCAGTGGTCAGAATAGGACCAGAATAGTTTAGGAGGATAGTTGCAAAAGGTAAAGAGCACAGGATCTTGTTCTGTGGAAAGATACAATTTGAAATCATCAGAGCTGACTTGAGAAATGAAATGAAGTTCTGTTTCTAGATACTAAGGCATCATTACAGTCTTGTCTGAAAGAAAGGAGATGCTTTGACATTATCAACTGGATCCTTCAGCTTTGTCATATATTACTAAGATACACTGACACTGCAAACCAGATGTCAGTGTCTTAAAACAATTCTCCTTTGACTTTTCTTATTTATTTCCCCTAGAATGTACTCCTTCTTTACTAGGTAATTGATCTCTGTATTGTTTCTAGGAAGATTCCTAAGCTTTATTTCAGAAGTACTTTCTTTTTCCTCTCAAATCTCATGAATGAGTAGAATTCACTTTGTAGAAATGAATGAGAATTGTTTCAAGACACTGACATGTGGTTTTCAGTCTCAGTGTATCTTAGCAGTATATGACAGAGCTGAGGGACCCAGTTGATATTGTACATATCTTTTGTTGAGTAAGTACTATCTTTCTGCACACTGTAGGAATAGATGTTAAATGAATGTCTTAGAGCTACTGAAAATTATACTGATATATTTATAAGGTTTTTTTTACTTTCAAATTTATTTCAGATTTTACCAAATGTTGCAAAGACTCTGGAATCCTGATGGTAGTAAAATGTCGGAAAGAAAATTCTGCATTGAAAGAATGTTTAACTGCTTAGTAAGTAGTTACTTCATTGTGTGTGTATGTGTGTGTTAAGTAATAGAAGTTGTTTAACTTAACACATGTAATATATTCAATACCTCCTCCAACCAAATTTTTCATGGTTGTCTGAGTCCAAAATTTCACTATGTTGAAAATTATTCTAAAATTTAAAAAACCAACGTATTTAATGGAAGGATTTTTTCATAAAATTATGATTGTCAGCACTGTATCTGATTAAAAATATGAAGTCAGCAAACAAAAATGTGGTTTTTTATGTAATTTAACAAACCTGTTTTTGGAAATAAGCTGATTTATAGAATACAATGTATTCTGATTTTTACTTCTTCTAATGGAAACAATTAGACTGTCTCTAAAATCTTTTCCAGCCTTTTGATTTATTGCATTATTATGAAAGTTGCAATAAATCATATGAAAGATACAGAAGTAAATTTAGATTTTTGCAGTTAAATTTTTTTAAAATTTATAAAATATTTTAATATCATGTTCACTAATGTTTCAGGATGGTTCTACGTTAGTCAGCTTTACACTGACTTTACAGCTTTTCACTGCTGGACAAAGTACCTCATACCTACAACTTAAAAGAGAGCTTTAATTTGGCCTACACTTTAAGGGGCTGTGGTTGGCTAACTCTAAAGCAGTAACATCATGGTGGAAAGGTATAGTAGGGCAAAGATGCTTAGTTTACAGTGGCCAGAAGTAGAGGAAGGAAAGAGCCAGAGAGGAGGGAGGGACCAGAGACCAGACATAGACCCCAAGGTCATACCTCCATGACTTCTCAAACCTAGAATAATGCTCAAGTGCATCCCAAAGTAGACATTACTATAACCACCTCATCCCACTCCTTGTCAATTTCATACCCAAACCATATATATTTAATTTCTAAATAAAGACAACAGCAAGTTCATACTTGCACCTAACATAGTATAACCATAACCATCCTGTGTACAACCAAAATGTAAAAGTCATTCTTCCAAAGTTCAATAGTTAAGTCTGTTTCAAAAATTCGGCTCAGTAGCCCAGCATGGTGGCACAGGCCTGTAATCCCAGCACTTGGGAGGCTGAGGCAAAAGAATCGCTGTGAATTCAAGACTGGCCTGGGCTACAAAATGAGCTCAAAGCCAGCCTAAACTGCATTGAAAGACCCTGTCTCAAAAAAAAAAAAAAAAAAAATTTAGGTCAGTGTCACTTATGAGACTCAAAGGCAAACTCTTAGTCATAAAAGTCTTGTGAAAATCAAAAACAAATTACAGAACCCAGGGTACACTGGCACAGGATATACATACTCCCATTGCACAAGGGAAGAATGGGGGTGTAGAAAAGAGTAAGACCAATATAGAAAAAGATGAAAGCCTACAGAATAAACATTAAGATTTGCAGCTCCATATCCAGCATCCAGGGAACACAGTTGTGAGATGTGAATTCCAGAGGGCTTGGGCAGTGCTGGCTGCAGCTCACAGAGCTTGACTCTCGGACTGGTTCCACTCATAGCCTGCAGCTTTCTTTGGCAGACGTTCCACATTCGTGGCCTCTCAATATCCTGGGGTCTCTACTGAACCTCTGGATTAATTCCCTACAGCCTCATACATGGCCTTCTTAGGGCCTAGCCTTCCAGGCCTTCATTTAAAATGCAGAAGCCTTTCTGACCTCATAACTCTGAATTTTGCATGGCTAAAGAACTAGCATCACATGGATGATGTGAAAGACTGCTGCCAAGTTGAAAAATACACAGGTTACGATAGCAGGCTCTTAAGTGCTTCAGTGGCTAACCACAGTGAAATGAATCCTGGAGAATCAATTTGCTAGGTGACCCTTCTCTAGCTGAGGGAACACAGTCTCTTCTCACTTGAAGGATTTACACTTCTGCACCTTTGAGCTCATAATGGGTTCTTGCTGATTTCTGAGATGCCCTCAAGACATCTTTTGGTCTTGTTCCTGTACAAAGTGTTTGGTTCCTTATTAATGGCACTGATCTCTTCAGTGACCACACCTCTTTAGGTTTATACTTTACACATTGTTTCTTCTGGGCCAAAATTTAAATCTTTAAAATTTTTCTGCTGTGCTTTTTGCCCAATTAGTACAATATAGCTGGTAAAAGCAATTAGCAGTACCCATGCCATACCCTGAATGCTAGGCTATCTTGACATTTACTCCACCAGATCAATTAGTCTGCAACCTTAATTTCAGCCTTTTCAGTCTCAAGGTATGGGTAAAATACAGGTATTTTCTTCTTCTTTTCTTCTTCTTTTTTTTTTTTTGCCAGAGTGTAGCACTTACAGCCTCTAGTCCAACTGCCAATGGAATTCTTATTCTCAGCTGAAACCTGACCCTGGCCTTTTCTGTCTGCATAACTATCATCATTCATGCTAGGTTTACAGAATTCTAGGAATTCTCTAGTCTTATCTCAAACCTTTCCAAAGTCCTGCAAAGCAGTTCCAAAGGCTTTTACATCACATGGTCAAGTACAGTCATAGCAATGACCCCACTTCTCTGGTAACGTTTTCTGTATCAGTCAGCTTTCCCAGTGCTAGACAAAATAACCAATACCCACAACCTAAAGGAGAGGTTAGTTTGAGTAAGGCTTTAAAGAGATGCAGTTTATAGTTAGTTTGCTCTAAGGCAGAAACATAGTGGTGGAAGGGTGTGGCTGAGCAAAGATGCTTAGTTCCTATTGGCCAAGAAGCAGGGAAAGAGTGCCAGAGGAGTGAAGGACCAGAGGTAGAGCCCAAGGCCACACCTCTGACCCACCCAACATGCCTAGAAGTATGGTCTACCAGTCTGTCCTCTTGATCCCAAAGCCACCAACACTTACATTTTATTAACCACATTATTGACAAATAGTATTGCAGAATATTTTAATATTTTTAATTGATAATTATAAAATCTTTATTTTGACAAGCTCTTATTTCCTTTATATACTGTTCCTCTAGCCTGTGAGCAATATATGTTAGTATGATACATTTCTTAGGGGACTAAATCAGTAATATTCGTCTGAGTCCTTTATTTATAATAACAAACTGTTATTTTTAAAAAACTTACACATTTTTAAATGCTGAGATTGAAAAGGATTTCAGAGATTAGGTATTTAAACATGTCTCCATTTAGAGAGGACAGTGGTTTTCCTCAAGTTAGTAACAGCAGTTCTTATCTGTGGGCCAGGAGTTCTACTAAGCCCTTTGTTATAGAAATGAGTTCATTCTGTGATAAATTGTTCCTCCATTTCTAGACGTTTATTGAGTAATCAGTTTGTTAATTTTTTTCTGTTGATGAAGTATTTTTCACTTCTGATTCAGTCATCATAAGAAGTTTTTCTTAGTTTGACACATTATCCCTCCCTGTAAATGGGGCAGCTCTACAGCAGAGTTGAAAGGAGCACAGACTGGAAAGGGGGCATCTTGGGCTGAGGTTCTGGCTCAAGAGACAGTTAAGCTATCTGTGTGACCCTGGATAGTTCCTCATTGTGAGAAGGGCTAATTCCACCTGGAGTGATTTTGTTACATTAACCCTTTTACCATGGTTCCTAGCCCAAAGTAGGTACTCTAGAAATGGTTTTTTTTTTTTTGAGCTTTACTTATAATATTTGTATTTTAAAATTTTTATCTGAATGTTAATCATTTGAATAAACATCCATATGAGGAAATAACAGGTTCTCGTGCATCCTGGATGAGGGCCTGGGAAGCCGAGGGAAGCTGCTGCTTATGGTTTGGAAGATAAAATCAGTGAAGGAACAAAAGTTATCACATTTGCTAAAAGCAAATGGAAAGTTACTAAAGAAAATTTTACTTGACATTAGGTTCCAGAATACCCTCAGATGGTGGCGAACCTATGGCACGCATGTTGTTTTTAAGACGAAAGATGTTACTGGATGAGTTGTTTTTTTCTAAACTACAACCACACTATTTGGATTTAATTGCAGTGTTGGCATTTTGTGCTAAGTGGGTTTAGGTTGCAACTTGGCCAGTTGACTAAAAGGTTCATCATCACTGCTGTAAGAAATGTTTATTTCTTCTTGAAAGAAATGCTCTCCTTTGTTAATTACTGACATTCTATAATACAAATATAACCACTGCTCCTCTCTCTTTAGTGACATCTTAAAAATTAATGGTTGACTCCTGTACTTCTATTTCTCACCATTCATTCCTGATTATACTACGATGTAATTTCTGAAATTACTATTCTTAGGTATAAGCAAATCCAATAAATGGGCTTTTCTTATACTTCATCCTCCTCTGCACATCTATTCTTCAAAGTTTTTCTAATTTCCCTGACGCTGATTTCCAGTTTTTCATACATTTCTCTGTACTTGTCAACTTATTCTTCCTTAACCTATACTTTCATTGGTATTTCCCTGGGTTGTCCTTGTTGTTAAATCCAAGAATGCTCAGTTTCTGTCATGGAAAAGTTACTATAGATCATGGTATTTCTTTACTTCTTTCTTGAGGTCCCAAACTGAACTGTTTCATTTTACTCCTCCCCCATTATGTCTCTTTGTGAATATACAGAGGTCTAGATTACATACCTCAATGTTAGTAGTTTATATTGACTGCTTGCAAAAGTCTTTCACTTTTAAAAGATTTTCATGTTCTCCTTGTAGCTATAATGATCCAGCCTTCTATGAAGAATGCAAAATGGAATACCTGAATGAAAGGGAAGAATTCAGAAGAACTGGAATTCCTAGAAAGAAAAGGCTACAGAAGCTTCCTACAAGCATGTAGGCAAATATTCAAATGTCAGGAACTCTCTTATTCATAGAAATTATCTGTGGTATAAATCATGTGAAATAATGGATTCAAGATAATAATGTATGCTTCCTTTATCCTAATTAAAAATACTAATTATATATGAAATAAAGACTTTTATTCAAAATTTTGGTTTATTAAATATGTGGTAAGATTAAATACTGAAATGGAATATGGTTTTTCTGGTCATTCTGGATGTTTTTCCATGTTTCTCCACAACTGTAATTCTGTAACAATGCTAATAATTTTGAGAGTTCCATATGGATATTCCCTTTATGTATTATATAGGCTAATGGCTAAACATGGGAATCAAAGGTACTAAGGAATGAACCTT
Organism: Chinchilla lanigera; assembly: GCF_000276665.1. Taxonomy (NCBI): domain Eukaryota; kingdom Metazoa; phylum Chordata; class Mammalia; order Rodentia; family Chinchillidae; genus Chinchilla; species Chinchilla lanigera. Next base: position 19,799,630 of record NW_004955430.1, read on the forward strand.
CAAAGGTGTTAATAACTATCAGTATAGCAGTATGGCTATGAATCAGAATCCTTCCTACCTTTATAGATCTAATGCTTATTACTAACTATGCAACTGTAGAAGTAAATTTCAGTTATTGTGAGGATTTACTGGATATTTCAAGTACACAGGAAAGTGCTTCAAGAGTTGAAAAATGGTCTTTAACTGGTAGTAAAGTCTTATTTGGAAATAAGATTATACGGAAATCTAAGAGACTATACGTTATAGGGGCAAACATGCCTACCTACGTTTTTGTATTACTGGTGCATTACCTAAAGCACAGTAGCTTAATTATTGCTTTTAATTACTCAACTGAAGAAACAGCAAAATAATTACATGAAGCTAGTGAAATACATAATCTGTGCTTTTTCAGATTTTTAATTAAAGTGGTCAACTTCAATCTTATATGTCAAGTTTACTTACATATATGTTACATTTTCCAGTTGCATAGACAAACCAGATTGTAATGAACTCGTCCTTTTTTTTAATGGCAAAAACTAAATAATCGTAGCCTTCAGAATATTCATGCCTCAACTTACTCAAGTCTACTTATGAGACTAGTTCATCTCCTCACATATATCTTGGTTGCTTATTGGTGCCTTTGCTTATATTTATGTTCCCACTTCTTAAGTCCTTAAGATTTACCCTTGACAGGTAGCTTTACTGGATGAAATCATTACTTTGTTGTCAAGTGATTCAGTTACTTCGTTGTGAAGTCTGAATTTTCCTTTTTTTTTTCTTCTAATGTACCATATAGATATGTCCCTGTTCTACATATGAATTCATTTCCATTTTAGTAATAAAAAGGAATCTTCCTTTTAGGGATTTAAACTTTACCTCAAGCTAGTAAGAGTGGAAGCCACAGGTGGTTTGTTTGTTTGTTTTTTTTTGGTCATTTGTATTCTTTTCATATAATTTGAGTAATGGAAGTGAATTAGATTATCGTACAAAAAGAAAATAAACAAAATTTTAAGGGAAGTGCTTTGCAAGTAAGTTGTGGCTAGTATGAAAGAGGTGAATATAAAATTTTAGATTTTAAATAATTATAAATTACAGATGTGCCAGTCATTTCTTTTTCAATCTGATGAGAACAGCAATTATTAAATTTCTGGCTGGATAAAAATATTTTTTGGTTACTATTTTCTTACTCACATTCTTCACCTCATTTACCTGTCAAGAAAAAAGTGACTGTCAAAAAAAAAGAGATTTTCTCCACTCAAAGTAACACAGTTTATCAAGACTACTGTCTGTTAGAAGAAAAAAATTAGTAACAATTACTACCAGACCTCCAGACCTTGCTGCATTTTGGCAAGGAGAGTATTTCATATTCACTTCGATTTCAAACAAAAATAATTTTAATTAATCCTTAGCATTGTTCATAACATTAATGAAGCCACTGTTTCCTAACACTTTTCTTTACAAAGCAAAAATCCTAACCTTATTTTTATAAAGTCAAACCAGTAAGCTACAGTGGGGATTAGAGATATGGCCTATGCAGCCACATGAGAAATAGCTTTTGCCACTTAGTTATTATACAGGTAGTTGCTTCCTTCAGCTAAAGCCTGGAGTCTTGCATTTGTTTTATGCATATTGGGTTTTGTTCTATTACTTGGCAGGAAGACTGTACTCCCTTGAGTCAGCTGTGTTCACTGGTCAGAATAAATTCCAGCATCTGACATCAATTCCATTAATCACAGACAAGCCTGAATACGTGAGATAATAGAAAGATAAAAATATGGTGAACAGTGAAGTGAACATTGTCTTATGTATGCTATCCAGTAATATAGAAGAGATATGAGATTTCTTTTGAGTTCAAGGTATATGAAACTTGCATGAAGGACCAAGTCTCCCTACCTGAAACACTTTATCCCAGGCAAAAATAGTATGAACCAAGTAATGTATTATTATTAATACTACTAACATTATTTCCAATATTCCTAATGCCTCAAATAATTTAGGTAACTTTCCAAGCAAAGCCATCTTTGTTATTTTCTTGTCTATGCAAATTATTGGCCAGTTAGAATGAGTTTAGGGCCATTTTATGTAGTTCTAGAATGAAAATGCCTAATTCAGTTAATTAAAAAATCACTTTCTCAAGTACTACATTTCAAAACAAAGTGTAACAATTTACAAGCTGCTTTATATAACAGGCAACTGTATTCCTTCTGAAGAAAATGTTACAGTTATACGTTTATGGATCACTGAAGGGATATAATAGACTGAAACCTAGGAGATGTCCTTTCTAACTAGTGTATAAAGTTACAATAGTTTATTCACATATTATGTCGTTTTTAATTATTTCATCCTTTTATTATTTTTGCTACTTAAGACTTGAATATTAATACTACAAAGTGGCCAAGTTATTTCAAGTCTGAAAATTCTAATTAGTTTAATATTTTATCTGCAAAAATTGTGACTAAGGAATGACTAAGTCTTAAACTCAGAAACACAACAGAAATGTAATAACCTAGACAGTTTTATTCCATTATATTTCATAATTTTATGCATCATAAAGTCAACAAGGATAATGTATTCACATTGTCATTTGCCCCTTTATGCAATCTGAACCAGTGTGCCTGGTTTTTTCTCCTGTAATAAACGCTTGCTTTTCTCTTTATGAAGGGATATTTAGGCATTTCTCATACTTTGTCAAACCATGTCCAAACATCTCCAGTTCTCTTCTTTTCTTATAGCAGATGTCACAACTGTTATCGATGGCATATTTATCTCTAAACACCTTAAACTTATTCACTAGTATAGTTAGCATATATTTGATTCTTAGAATATAGAGCTGAAGGGTGCTCTTCTTTTACTAGAAAATCAACTAATTATCATACCTTATGTTGACAGTATATACTGAAGAACTGCAAAATTTTAATCAAAATCCACTTTCAGTTTGTTAAATAATTTCTTGGGAGAACCAGAGGTACAGTGACCTCATGATCAAATCATGAATCTCTTCAGAATTAACTTTTATAAAGACAGTTTTGATTATGTTTATCCAAGTAATGCAGTGGCGGCAGGTTGGGTAAAGGCAAAGTTTTACTTTTAGTTTCCCCAAATGTTGTCTCACTTGATTTGGGAGGGCTTGGGAATACCCAAGAATTATCTTCCAGAGAATTTCTGCCGTAGGAGTTGTGTTCCTGAAAGTCCGTACCATCATTAGGAATCAATCTTTCATTATCTGTCCATGACTGCAGAAGTGCTTTCTCTGATGAAACCTTTGTGTCTCCTGATAAAGGGGAAGATACAGTATGACAAAGAGGTTTGCCATTTGGTGAGGGTGGCCCATGTCTTTTGTATGTTGCAGTGAAATTCGTCAAGTACAATTTCGTGCTGTCTTTCCCAAGGTCTTCAGTGCATCCAACTGGGGTGCAAGCTAAAAACAAAGCACAAAATCAGTGTCAGTTTTCCTGGCATTTGTGCTCACAGAATACCATAACACTTCACTAAATTTGGCTCAGTACTGGTAATGAAATTACCATTTCTAAGTCAGTATGATCAAACAATGGGATTTGTAGATAAATTATGCATGATCTAAAGTCTAGTCATTCAGCTGTTTTTGGTGCCCCTTTCCTTACTGAAGATGGATATAGCAGTCCTGTCCTGCCAATGTCAGAGAGTATTAAAAGACGAATTACATTTAAGAAAAGTTGCAAACCAATAAAGTTGAAATACAAGATCCCATTCTTGGCACTTAATCTGGCTAGTGAAGGCCACATGTCTTTTGAGTGTCAGTGGGGGCTGAGAAAGGTGTTTTTGTTTTAAATAGGATTTTCCTTTGTTCTTCTAACCATTTTTCCATTAGCAGTCCAAAAGTATGTGTTTTGAGAAATAATTGACATTTATTATATATACAAAGGCTTTTATAGAGAAAACGGTTTAAAAGTTGTAAAATAATTCTACTTCTTAAGATTTTATGAATTATGCTGTGATCATAAGATCAAGTAAAAAATGCAAAAAATGTTTTGTGTGCGGGAGTGGGTTGGAATAAGACTACAACTAGAACATTGGTAATATGGGCTTCTCTGTTACTAATTCAACCTCAGTCTATCAGATAGACTGGAAAGATAACTCTAGCCCAAGGACAGTTAAGTGTAACTGACTGACTCCATGTAGTTTTAGAAGACTCCATGGTGTTTTAGAAGAAACAAATGCAACTACATTATAAAATAAGCTGTTCTTCTAAGGAGGGTGGATAGAAATGGGATAGAATTGGAAGTAATTAGGTGTAGTTTCTGGACAAATGACACATAGGTCAGGGAAAACAGTGATGTATGATCTTATGTCTGTTTCCTAGAAAACAGTGAACTCCATAGTAAAAAATGGTGATTTGTGTCTGGTACTGTTAAAGGTAATGTGTTAGAGGAGTTGATGTCCGAAGCATCAGGTGTATCATCAACCAACTAAGAAGGAACACAGGATAAACTACTCCCAAGTATGGACAAGAACCTTTTATTATTCTTTAGAAGTTGTAGTTACTACTTAAACAAAGAGCCATACTGAAAACTCACTAAAATTTTTCTTCCCAATGTGCAGCATTTTCCCTAATAGAATACCCCTGAGAAAAACTGTAATTCTCTAGTACTCTTTCAGACAATCTGAAGTGCAAATAACCATTTTAAATTAGGTGGTATCTTTTATCCTGTCATTCCATTTAAAAGTAAATCTTAAGGTATTCAAATATACATGACCTTTTAAAATCTATTATTTCATAGCAGATAAAAATGTACTGTACTGTTTTTCGCAAGGTATAAAAATAGCTTCAGCCACTACGACCTGTAGCTAACCCAAAAATCAGAAAGTTTGGTCAGCCAAGCAGTTAAATACAGAATGAAAAGCCATTAAAAATTTTGCTGGAAGAGGATAAAGGAAAGCATCTAGTTTCCCTCCTATCCAGTTGTTAGGAAAAATTACTAAAAATCCAAACACCAAAATAATGAATCAAAGTTACTGTTCTAAAAACAAAAAGCAAGCTCTTCATTTACTTGGTAGCACTGGCATTAAAAATTGCTTTAGGATTTTTTGTTGTTTTTTTAAGTATATGAAGTAGTTGTGGTAAAAGGTCAAGTAGAGCAAACTTAACACCTCACCCTTATACACATAAGCAACACTTGGCTGAGAAAAGCCACAAGGGAAAAAGAATACAGTACTGAAGAAAAAACACATCAGCAACACCTCTATGTGTGAAGCTGACCAGTATGAGACTGAAGCCAAAGCAAAGAATGGGTAGGCTGAGAATATACTATATATACTTCTTATCAAACTCATTTGATGAGATTTTGGTAAGATACAATAGCTAGTTGCTCTTCAAGCAGTTTGGCTGGAATCAGTGGTTTCCGGCAAACAGTGACTTGCCTTTTTTAATTGTGGTTGAGGCTTTCAGTTTTCTTAGTAGTTCAGCTTGTACTTGAGTCACCAGATGTAAATTAGACATTTCCCTCTTCAGTTCCCAGTATGCATGTTGCATATTATCACTGAAATAAAGGTTTTTATAAAAAAAAAAAAATTCCCATCAGTCTTCATGGTAAAAAAGGAGTAACTTTAGAAATAAGCCAGATGTGCTGGCAGATGCCTATAATCCCAGCACTCAGGAGGCTGAGGCAGGAGGACAGCTGGAAGTTGGTGGCCTACCTGGACTACAAAGTGAGTTCAATGCCAGCTTGAACAGCACAGTGAAACCCTGTCTCAAAAAGACAACCGATGTACATTTCTGTTCCAATTAGTTTTGTGATAATGTAAATTAAACAATGGGAAGATACTTAATTAGGACATTGTAATAAGTCAAGATACAATGTTCTCTTCATTTCTATCAATCACATGTACTGTGTTAAACCGAAGATTATAATAATCTATTCTAATTCAGGAGCTTATAAATCTCACACCTGAGATTTCACTATAGCCTATACTGTGCAGTGGTTTTAATGTAATTAAGTAGTAAGGAATATGCTCTTCATTCATAAATCTGCACAAGGATAAAGTTATATTCATTTATATATTCATGTATTTTAAATTTGCATTTGTTTGATTTTGACATTATGGACTGAAATGATGTATCAACTGCAAAATGTATACCCAAGTCTACATTAAAATAAAATGTAGGCTTCATGTATCACATTCTTTTATGTCTGACTGGGCTGTCTCATACTGTTGGTTCTAAACCAATGTGACATGACAGCACAAGATATGAAGAGCCAGATGATTTCCTCATAAGCTGAAGGAAGCTAGAGAGAGCGATTTATATTAACTGAAACTTTTAAAATGTCTTTCAGATTTTTATAATTAAAAGTATTTTACCTCAATGATCTGAGGAACCATAGTTATTTTAATTTTTAAAGGTTTAATTTTTCCGTAAATAGTTTTACTTAGACATTCATGGTTTTCTTCAGCTTAAGTGCCAAATGAATTGAAATCTTCAACACATATTTTCATTTTGTTGTACACGGATATATACTATATTAAGAATAACTGATCTCATAGCGTTCAAATAGCCATACTGATCTCATAGCTGATATAACTGATCTCATAGCATTCAAATAGCCGTACTGCTTTGTAGAGCTATCTATGTCAAACTAAACAAGTATGTCACCACATGCTTTAATTTTTTTCAGCCACAAACAAAAAAAATTACAAAAGGACAACCCTTCTAAAAATCTAAGTATTATCCCCTACTAGAAGAGCAACAGATGTATTAAAAAACAATTATTTTTCCAATTCTACTGAGGACTATAATTCATTCAATGTAAGTAGTACAATATACTTTATACTGCTTTGGAGAAAATTCCACTTGTTTTAGTCTGTTTTGAATGTCATTTGCTAATTCACAGTGTATTAAAAATCACAGGGATTTTTGCAGGTTTTTGATAGGTGTGAAACAATTACCTCACAAAAATCAGTTAACCAACTCTACTTCACCAGCTAACATCTAAGATGTTCACTACAGAAGAATATTTTACATAGAAGCCTGTTTTAAATGGGAAGATGTTAAGAGAACTGCTGATTCCTAGTGCAATTCTGGGCATTCAGTTCTTTCGAAAGAGTTACTCAAAGTATATGGCAGTTAAGTATACACACTGTACTTGTGCTAATTCATGCAGTCATAATGTGACCAGTATCATTTAAAAACAGTTTATTATTGGCATGAGATGGCAAATCAGTATCAGATTTGAAGAAAAGAAAATACCATGATCATATTTGGGTAGAGAAATACCAAGCACATCTAATCATTTAAAGTACATAGGCATGTAAAACAGAAAAGGAACAATTATGAAAGTGTCAAGTGTCTAATGGATAATGGATATTTTTCAATTCAATTTAATGCAGACCACTTAAAATTAGGTTGAAAATTAGGTCATGGAGTGTAACACCCATCTAGTGTCTTTTCGTCTTTTCTTTTATTGTCTTCTGAATTGAAAACTAAAAACATAAAAATCTAAGATTATTACTAAGTATAAGCTCTCCCTCTTGTGGATACCAAAGTAATTGCAATTACTGTTACCAGTTTTACAGTTGACAAATCCTCAAAGTATATAAAATTATTTTTAATTCTATCTACATTAAGGAAATGTTTAAACCATTACTTAGGAGAGAATGGAAAAGGCAAGCTGTTATTTTAAATCATTAGCAGGATTTGAACTAGCCCTGTGAATTATTAAGTATTTTACCTAAGTATTTTTAATTTATGCATTTTTAACTATGCATAAATTACCTGCCACCACACTGTAGTTTGTGATCTGGGAATATAAAGCTTTAAATAACACAAGCAAAAATCCTACTAAGGTTGTCTATGCAGAACTATATAACCATACCTGAACACTGAAATGTAACACTTAAGCATTCCAAAGAGACTCCCTGCCTAAATATTATCAATGAAACAAAAAGGACAGCTGAGCATTTATTAAGTGCTAAACATTTCACCCACATTCAACCACTTCGGCAAGCGAGTGTAACCTCATTCTGCACAGAAGGCAACAAGTTCAGGAGTCTACCCCAACCTACTATGCAGTTGCTTGTCCAAGCTGTCTTTTACCAGTGCAATCTAATGACTGCTCACTGCTCCTGTGGAATAGCATTTTTCATACAAACTTAAAGTGCCGACCACTGACACAATCTTCTTAGCCGCACTGTAAAACTTCACACCTCTGACATTTAATGAAGCCTGACTGTCTGCAATTTATGAAAGGATTACATGTCCTGATTATAAGTAAAGCTGTTTTCTTAACTGACACTATACAGTCAACTGTTTTGTATAGAAACTTTCTATTAATGATTATATCCTAAGAACTAAAATTATACTAAGGAATGTTCATAGCCAAAATCTATAAAATTTAAAATAATGTATTTTGACAATTTTGATTCACCCAAACAAATATCTTTTAAACACTCTGATTGCAGACAGCAATCTTCGTACACTGCAATCCAAAAAAGTTACAAAGACATCACACATACATTTGTTGTGTACTCTGATACATAATGCTTTGTTTTATTCTCCATCTTAAAAAAGCCTGTTATATCACAAATTTTCATGATCAGTAAGGAAACAGGGTGAACTGTAATAACCTAATCTGTATTTTCTAAACCAAGGATTTACATATTCATGCATCATCTGTGACAGATGCACAGTAAGTATACAAATGAAAAAAGAAGGAATCTTGTACCCAGATCTGGCTTAAAAACTGAAGTCATCATTTTAAAGCTAACACCAAAATAAGACAAAGAATACTGGCTGAAGTTCTCAGAAGGCTATTATTAAATGATCTTTTTATACAGTAAGTACTTTATAAAAGACCTCCAGTAATTCAAATGTTCGATCTGTCTAAAAAAAAAAAAAAAATGCAATGCATTGTTTGCCTGGCAGTGTAGTAATTTTTAAAAAGAGGAGTGTTCACCAGAGGAAATTTTCCAAATAATTGAAAAATACTTTTTAAAATATCTAAACCTAGAAATATTTCCATATACTTTAATATAATAAATTTATCATATGAATTAACCTTCCAACCAATTTGTAAAAATCCCAGTCCCTCTCATTCCTAGGCACACTTGGGCACTAAAGGGGAGCCCTTAGGACCTGCTTTAATTAAAATGTTCTTTAAATATAGCATACTGTTGGTATGTCCTTAGAACATAGGACTGGGTTCAATGGGCCCATCCCTTTTCTACTGTTAATTTGTACTTTAATAGTAGCTGGCTGTGCATCTCAGCACCTCTCCCTGAAGGATACAGGAAGCAAGCTGTGTGTACCCACCTGGTATGGTATGATGAACAGCACAGAGTGTGCATGTGTGCAAAAGTGTCAAAATGGGATTTGGACTCAACTATATGCTCTGCCTAATTGGTTTTGCATATGTTTGCTCAAGCATCACAGAGGGCCCAAGAGACCCACACTACTCTAAGCTCTGTTAAAAAGGTTTTGATTTTTCTGGAAGTAGCAGCCCAATTTGGTACAATGGCACATAAAAAAATAGATTTGCAAATTTTGGAGAAGGTCAAAAGTGAATCATCAGAGTACTCATGCATGACTGATGAAGATGACCCATTATGGTAAAATGCATGCTTTCGTAACAGAAAAGTGGTGTGAGTACATGACAATGATGACTGAAATGTTCACCATGTGAGCCAGTTCCTGGGACAGTGAAATGGAGCAAGAATCAACTTATAAAGACAAAGGGAATGCAGACTTCCTTGATTCAGATGACAAAACAGCAATGTGAATATATATTTGACTAGTCAAAGTGCTGCAAAATGGCCATACAACCAAATAGTAATACAATTTTAGAACTAGGTCTGAAAATATAGTGAAGGTCTCGGCAGACGTGAAACATATTGGACAGAATGCCAGCACTGCCATTCAGTGTTGGAAACTGTAACAGACAAAGTACTATAAGATGCTGTGAAATACACAAATAAGTAAAACTTTCTATAAGCAGCAACAGCCATATTAAAAATGTGTTTATTATGACACCTTCCTAACTGAACTGAAATCCCTCATAGGGCTCCTGTACTTAGCAGATTTCGCATGGTGATCACAGCAATGTAAAAGACTTCTGGAAAAATGATGGGTCAAAATATGGCATACAAATTTACGCCCTTGTTGATGTGAAGACTTATTTTTCTTTCAATTTAGATATTTATCCTGGAACTGAGCCTCAGGTCCTTATTCGTATAGGTTATAAACTGAATGATGTTGTGAACACACTTGCTCTTATTCCCAAACTGGAATGTGACACTCCACAACTGGTTTTACCAGTTTCCAATTGATGTTACATTTCCTAACAGAGCAGAAATTGACCAGCACAGGAACTGTAGGCAAGAATAAGGCAGAAATTTCAAATGAAAAAATGTTGCAACTTCAAAACTGAGAGCTGTTATAGTACAATCCTTTTACTTCAGAAAGTTGTAACATTAGACTCGTATATGGCAAAAAAAAAAAAAAAAAAAGCTGATGTCAACATTTCACCATGATGGAAATACCGATAGAGAAACCTCAACAACATGGAAGCCTGAGATGGAAATTTCAACAGAATGTGAAGCAGATGTTGTTGAGTTATACAGCAACTGTGATGTCACTTGAAACACAAAGCACTGGCCAATGGTATGGTTTACTCAATCTTACTTGATCCTAAACACGTGTGGCATAGTTTGGTAGTTTACAAAGAAAATCAGTGCAAACTATCACAGAAATTTTCTTAGAGGACTGGGACAGCAGAGGAAAAAGAAAATGTTTCTGCCCAGGGAACTACACCAAAAAATTGTGGAGCACACTGGTAAGCTGACAGGCAAACAAAGAGGCACAGAATCACAAAGACCTACTATAACAGGAAAGCAAAGATGTCCACTGCGCCCTACAAGAAAGTACAGAAAACAAAACACAGATACTATCCGTGTTAAGCGGCACTTGTGTTTGGAACATGCAGTTATTATATGTGTGAAGACTGCCTTGGGTGTGACAGTTAAAGCAAAGTTTATTTTTGTGGTAGACTTTTGTTTTAGTAGTGGGAACCAGACTCAAGACCTTGTGCTTGCCAGGCAGGTGCTGTGCTGTTGAGCTATATCCCTGGCCCCTTTTTGTTTATATTTACACTGTAGTTTACATAGGTTTTTATTTTTGAAGTTATCATTTAGGTTTTATAAGTAAACAGCTGATAATGAAAATGTTGATGTCTATTCGGAGCACTCATTACATATATATTGTGTTTTATTGGTATTTTATTTCCCTAAGTGCATGTTGTACAATAGGAAGCTCTGAGAAAGACAGGAAGAAGTGACAAGACTGCCATATAGGAAAGGAAAGCTAAGCACACCTGCTGTCAGTGTAAGTGATGCTTGTGTATGGAACATGTAGTTGTCATGTGGGAAGACTGCCTTGGGTGTGACAGTTGAAGCTAAACATTTTTTTTTTTTTTTTTTTTTGGTTTTTCTCCGGTACTGGGAACCGAAAAAGCTAAACATTTTTATGGTACAGTTCTATTGTCATTTTCATTGTAGTTCACATAGGAATTTATTTCTGATGTTATCTTTTAGGTTTTGTAAGGAAGTACACAACTGATGTGAAAATGATGTCTATTCTAAACACACAATACATATTGAGAATGTAATAGTTTATTTTATCGATATTTTATGTTCCTGTTAACCACACACTATATAATAACCTCCTGACAAAACAGCAAGACCACTGAGATTTCAAGTATGTCCTACAAAAAGGTCAGGAAAGCAAAAGACATATGCTGTCAGTGTAAGAGATGCATGTGTATCAAATGTGCTGTTGTCATGTGTGGACTGCCTTAGGTGTGATAACTGAAGTAAAGATTACAGTGCTATTGGTATTTTCATTGTAGTTCATACAGGAATTTATCTCTGATGTTCTTTTTATTAGACTTTGTATACCAAAAACAAGTCAATGTTGAAAATTTTGATGCTTTTTATAAACAATACTTTGTGATAGCTTCCTGTTAAGTACTTAATATAATGAACCTTATAAAATTAAAATTAATAATTCATCAATAGAAATACTCTAAAGAGTAAGTGTGGGTCTGACACATTTATGTACCTTGATAAAGTCAGTCCTATGCTCTAAGGGTTACCACAAAGTACTTTTAGACTAAATTTAGTTAAAGTAATACCTTCTAAAAATTGTTTCCTTTAGATGATCCTCAGAATTGATACTGAACTTTAGAGAATTAAAGACTGTAGTTTGTTGACATAATTATAGTGCCACAATTTTAAAAACTGGACTTAGCTGATTGGTTTTTTAACCTTCCCAAATCCTGGCACAGAGATTGTTCACTATCTTGATAGGTTATCTAGTGCTTTGACACAGAAATTGTGGGGAGGGGTGTGAGCAGGAGGCAGCTTTTCAAAATATTCTCCAAGGAAATGATCCAAATTATGCAATCCATAATGAATGGAAACAAAAGTCTTATTCTACACCATTTATATGTAATTTGAGTTACTCTGATTCTGGCTTATTTATCAATTCTTGGATATGATTTGAAGAGGTTTGTAAAAAGGACAAACAAGGTAAGTTATAAGAAAAAGTTTACATGGACATGACATTTAGACACATTGGTGGGGAAAAAGAGAAAGACTTCCTGGTCGTAAGTGCAGATAAAATTGTGAAGGCATAATTGAAATTTGTTCAAACAGGAGAGTTGAGTAATGGCACCAGACTCTATGGCCAGCAATAAAGCCTGGTTACTTTACAGAAGAAGTCTGCCCACTTCTGATCTGGAAGAGTAGCTGCAATTTCCTCAAAGTTCCTCAAATTGTTTTCTCTAGTTGATCTTCCTCTGAAGCAAGCTTTTGATAGGAATAAGTCTGAGACGATTCACAGTTTATTTAGGTTAATAAACTTGGAAAGCCAAATGATTTAACACTGCAGTCAAATCAGTAATTTTCACTGGATGGAAAGTATACATGTAGAGAGGCCATCCTAACATAGCAGAAACAAAATTAATTCATTTAAAACAAAGGTGTCACTTCAATAAAAAGGATCAAGATAAATAAGTAATACATGAACTCTGACAGCTACTTTAATTAAAAGGAACACTTCTCTTATAATTCATGGTATCACAAAGACTGAGGTTGTCCAAGTTTATTCTTAAGACAAAAGTGTTTTGGAAATGTGTAATTCCTCATATACAAAATCATGGATTACTATTGAATACTTCCACAAAGCTAATTCCTTAAAATTGTAACTAAAATACTACTTAATATTTAAAAATTTTAAGACATCAAAATGTGTACCTCTCTAATACTTAAGCTCAAGCCTGTTATTAAATATTTTTTAAAAATATATCTCACCAAAGGTTATATTTAGCATCCAAAGAGTATCTCTTTGCTTTTTTTAAGGTTAAATCCTAACAGAAATCTAGGTACAAACACAAAGTAACCTATGGAATTAAACACATTCTAATGGTGAAGAATGTTCATACCTTGAAATGCTTAGTCTTTGGAGATCGCTACTCTTCAGATTGTCTTCCTGAGATGAATCCTGTCATTTGTTTAAAAAATAAAAGTTAAAAAGTTGAATTATTTTCTATTTCTTCCCAGCTCTTTATGGCCAGAGATATGTTTCAACTTTAACAAAACACATCTCAACAGTACAGAGTAAAACTAGATTTCATATTCAACTTTAACAAAATACAACCAAGCTATCTCATAAAGTTCTAAATCATTTTGATTTATCTAGACCATTAATGATTTAATTTTTTCAAAAATAAAACTACTCTCGCATAGAAGAAATTGGAATCTTACAAATTTATTTCTGAGCATACTAATCTTAAGTCTATATTTTAAAAAGTATCATATATTTTTAAAATTATTGTTTTTCAAGGTATATATATGAATGAACTCCACGAGAAAATGGAAGTTTTTCGGTTATTTCATGTTTTTGTATTATGACCAAAAAGTACTAAGTTACTGTTTAGAAACATCAGCATAAATTTCCTCTCTCCACAGATACAAAATAAACTGGCAAGAACTTCATAAAGTCCCTATACTTCTAAGTTAAGAAAATCAAATTTAATTTTACTTAAATTATAAGTTTTAAGGTGAGTATTGAAAACTATATAAGACTGATCAAACCATTAAAGATCAATCTTATATAGTTTTTAATGTTCCCTTTAAAATTATCTGGTAATCTGAGCTACTTCGTTGACGATAACAATATGTAATATAACAACCACTGTTAATTCCTATCATTTTGTTTTGAAATTCTGTATCATTTTTATTATTTTTGTGTTGCTTTGTTTTTGTTTTTTGTGATTTTATATTTTTTCTCTTTAAAAAAAGAACTTTATGAGTACTCTGAATGTCAGACAGTAAAATAATAAAAATGCTTCTTACAGGAGTTAAAGCAGTTTCGAGTCTCTAATTTTAATACTGCTAGAGCTTAAACTGCACAGTGGAGAGCTCTATGGAGGAAGGCGTAACAGAATTCGCCCATCAGTCAGGGGAGTTATGACCCTACCAAAGCACATACCCTTGAATATTGTTCTTTCCTAATCTGCACAGGAATCAAATAAACCAGTACTTTTAGTTTCTTTGTATCATTAACTTAAAAATAGTTTCACTAGTGTATACTTATATGTATATGTTCAATGGAAATTTTCCTTATTTTTAAAGCCAAAAAAAAAAAAAAAAACATCTGACAGTTTGGACAAGAAAATAACTCCAGCTACGAACAACTTAGAAAAGGCTAATGTAAATCAGCAATAAGCTTGAAGAGGTTGTTTCCAATATTCAAAGATTTTTCATGGCCACCAATCAGTTTGCAGTTTTGAAGGCAGTAATAGATGTTTCCTAACCTGTACAATATGATATAGAAGTCTAACATAAACGAGTATTAGGAAATAATGTTCACACTATACAGGTTCCCATACTACAGGACTTCTCAGAACTTTTCATACCCTACAGCTTACTGTAAATCTCTACATAGGCTATTATTAAGAAACTCAAACATCTTCTGTATCAACTCCATTTTACTGATCTAGTGTTTCTTATACTTTTTAGCTCTAGAATTTTTATTTTTCCTGGTTATCAATTGTTCTGAACGTAAATGCTGGAATACTGAAGACACAGAACATCTTAAAAGTCCTTAGTGTAACTAACTGCTTTTGAAACCTTGACCTAACACTAAACAGTAGCTAAATTCACTAAACACTAAAAAAAAACAAACAAAAAATAAAACAGCAGTAAGTCCATGTAGGATGCTATTATATACTTCGAGAGGTACTAAAAGTATATTTCACATAAAGTGCCATCTTAAAAACATTTGCAAACATGGTTGCAGTAGATATGTTTATGTGAACAGAATGTCCTTCTTTGGCTTGCTCTCAGATTCCCACATCCAAGAGGATTCTAATCAGCAACACCGCTGAAACAAGACATTTACTAAAAGATACTCCACAGTAATGAGATTTCAACTTGGGATACTTAATAAGTTGTTATCTCCCCTATTCCTTTTCTAGATTCATTTCTTTATATTAGGATAGGCATTGTTTTTTCACAGCCTCCCCCCCCCACCACTAATAAATGCTTACCAAAACAAGGACTGTGTTTGAAATCTTTTTTTCTCCCCTTTCAATATTCCTACTTAATCTCACCTTCAATTCTTTAAAAGTTTCTTGTTTCTCAGATTTAGTTTCATCATCAGTTAAAGCGATTTTTAAGTTCTTCTAAAACTGCTTCTGTGATCTCACTGCTTAGGAATGATTTAAACTAAAAGTAAATTTATTCCCTAGCACCATCTAGTGGAAAAGAACAACCAGCCAGGAATGAAATTTTACCCATAACCTTTAATACACAGACAGTTAAATGCACTGCCTTTCTGGATTAGTCTAACCAATTTTTTTCAAAAACATTAACTTACTGAAGACAGTATGTATGTCCTGGGCACTATGCTAACTGCTTTATATATAGCAATTTAATGTTCATGAAAAAAAAAATAGGTACTTAATGTCCATAGAAAATAAGTTCTTTGAAAAGTGAAATGATGTTCCTAATGGTATACAGTTAATAAGCAATGCAAATTATGAGCCAGATTTCCATTATTCCATAACACTGCTTCTTACTTTACAATGAAACATCCTTAAAAACTATCAAATTACTTCCTTTCAAGTAGAATATACATACTATCATGATCCAGAGCTTTAAATTGCAAATATTTTCTTACACACGTCTTTTTAAAAGGCTCTCAGAGGCCACGTAATGGGCTTGTGCAACAGGAGGGTAGAGGCCTCTGAAGAAATGGTGGTATGTGCTGGCCACATTCCAAGCTGGGAGAATCAACTTCCAATGTCAAACAGGAAAACAAAAACCAAAACAACACCCTTTTTCCTCTAACAAGAGTTGACAACAATTACCAATGCTTCGCCTTTATAAGATCTCCAAAGTGGGGGCTCCAAAGTAAGTTCTCGCTGCCCTGTGCAGTAGAATTCATCTGGTTAAGGCCAAGACATAAGGCTATTTTATTCTTACACCTGGCTCGTTCTTAGCCAGTAGTCACCCCTGCTAAAGATTATGGAGAGGTAAGTGTTGGCTCCACAAAAGGACATTAGGGATTCAGGCAACACCCTGGCTGGCAGTGAAGAAGTATGGGAAATACTTCCTTTTTTTAGACAGTGGTATCCCAGAAGAACAGAAAAATAGGAGACACAGTTCCTTAATAGTGCTGAAAAGCTACACAGAAGAGTTCAGTACAGGATTACTGAACTGTTTATATTATACCCAGTTTGGATTACAAAGTGCCATGAACTGGCTATATACTCCAGATTAGTAAGCTTCAATTTCTAACAACTATTTAAAATCTTTCATTTGGTGCACAGCTCTCACTCTCCCTTGTTCCTACATCATTTTCTTTGTTGTCCTTAGCACTAAATGTCATGACATCTGAAAAAATGACCGTGTTTGTTAGAAACCAAAGTAATATATTAGTGAATACACTCCTGGTGAGACCCTGAGAGGTACCTTGTGTCTTAGTAGATGACTTTAGGCTAAGCACACTACAGAAGCTTAGCAGGTTTTTTTATTCTCCAACTCTGGAATTCTTAGCTATTTCTTGATAATTAAAATTGCTCTAAAACTGTATCTTCTAAAAAACAGGGCCTATAAAGCTTTCTTGCTACCTGACGGTTTTTCTTTAAAGAACTCTAAAAATCAAGTTGTCTCTTGCAATTTGTAAATAAATCAAATCAAGTTAAATAAAATGGGAAAGTTGAAAGTTGAGTTCCTTTTAAACATTACAGGAAAAAAAGAAACTAAAGGAAAGGGAGTTTGAAAGAACTGTTATATAACTTAATAGACACTTTAAATCTTTTCCAGAAACAAAATTATGTAACTCTAGGGTCAAACTAAAAATACATAGTATAAATTTTAACAGAAATAGTTAAAGACGATAAATGAGTTTTTGACTGAATAAAAACATTCCTAAGTACTTATAATTAATGATAATTGTATATCATTTTAAGTGCACAAAGAATACTAAATTTTTCAATTTAGTAATTTTGTAATACCATTTGTTTGGCTTTTTGTAGCTCTACTTTGAGATCATTACATTCTTTTTTCATCAGTTCCAGCTCTTGTTCCAAACAATGGATCTTCAGGTCACAGCTCAACTTTTCTACCTCCCAGTTTGATGAAGGTGGATTTAAATTCCTCATCACTACAAAAAGGATTAACATCAAAATTGTTATCTGTGCTTTTTGCACTGACTGATTATAATTCTAAAATAGTTATGATAGTAAAATATAGATCAGAGAAAAACGAATATAAAACACACAAGAATTAACAGTTTTTAAGGACAGTAATTACTTTTAAAAAGCTATGCTGAGAATAAGAAAATCTAATCCTGTTATAGAATGTATTAATCACCCACCTCTAGTTTCTATTTAAATTCAAGTATAAATTTGTCAGCTTAGACTTTTTAAAGATATCACACTAATCATGTATACGCTTAAATGTAGAAAGACTGATAATCTATTCTGTATAAGCCAGAATTAAGATATGTATGAAATTCATAAGCTGAGACTCAGTTAATCATTTCATTTAGTTACTTTAGAGTACAAAGCTTGGCCAATAGCCTAGAACATGGTGTCAAAACAATTCTATTGATAAACACTCCACTGCAGAAACTCATTACAAGTAGATATTGTTTTACCTTTGATACGGTACTTTAGTCTCTCCATATACAAAAAGCTCTAAAGAGTTATCATAAGTGATCTATTAATTTTCTATCAAAAGGTATCTCAGGGGCCTACTCTTTAGCTTATAAGAAAAGACTCTTAATCCATAACCATAAGACCAAACTATCCACCTTAACTTTTCATCTGTATCTTTTAACAATCTTTAGAAAGAAATAAATAAAAAAAGGAAATGAAAGTACTTCATAGGTGTTTCTAAAAAGTGCAGTAAAAAGGGTAAGGCAGGACATAACCAGTGAGGTAGAACTTCTGATTTAAAGCTGGGGTTTCACTCCTTTCCTCCTCCATTTCATCAAAAACTAGCCCTGAATAAAAACCATCAAATTTAAAGAAAAGTACAATTTCTAGCGAAGAAAAAGTTAAACGAAACTGATATTGTGAAAGCAGAACAGAAAAATTAACATATGCCAAAATTAAAAATAAGGTAAGGCCATAGAATATATAACTGACAATAACACACAAAGTAAAAAATGTATTAATTCTGTTAGCATTTTTATAACAAGTGGCATACCCTGTTGAGTTTCCACCTCTGTTCTCAGCTGAAGGAGTTCTACTTCTTTAGATTGTAGCTGCTCATTCAATACTTTCAAAGATTCAGAGTTGTCTTTATTCTATTTAAGTAGGGAAAATGCCAAATTACATTCAATAAAATCTGTGTCTATATCCATATATGTCTATATATTGGTATTGTATCTTAATTATCAGATAGATATTAAAAAACTTATTCTAGCCTTTAAAAGTAAGTTAGAAAAAATGAACTCAGTTTTTCACTAATCTCTGCTCTTTGTCTCAGAACATTATTACTCATCAGCTTTTTTCTTATAAACACAGTTCTACTATGGCATGATTTATCAAAATAAATTAGTGGTGTTAGATGTATTTCAGTCCTAAACATCATTACAAACTTATTACTTACTTTTGTATTGAAATATGCTATAAATACAACTTGAAAATTTCCATTTAGCCTTGAACATGTGTATTTAAATTTCTAATTAATAAATATAAATATTCAACCTCATTTTTAAAAACCTCTTGAAAGAGAAAACTGATTGGTAACATAAAGGTTTTTTTTCAGACCAACTTACCATTTTATCCAATTTGCTTTTCAAATTATCTCTATCAATGCAAACCTCTCGATATGCATGATAGGCCTTATTTACTTGTTCTCGTCCCACAGAACTGGTTTCTTCATCTAATCGAGCTCCTACAAGCTAATGGTATGAAATTAGAAAAGAAAGCTTTAGAGGATATACTACACGGGAAAGTAAGTCTGATGGCTCTACTGCTTACTTTAATAGTAATGTAGGGATAAAGCCCAATCTATAATACAGTATTTCATTTCTAAGCAAGTTATCTTTACTGATTGAGAAAGCAAAAAAGTACAGAATACACTTAATAATTTTTCCATGCTTTTACTTATTTTATACTTCATAGTATGTGTTTTATAGTACATTAAATCATCATACTACAACATAGTACACCATTCTTTTAAAGTGCTTAGGCATTTCCCAAGTCTACTGTGTCTCATTTCCATCATCTGAAAGAAAAAGTGTCTAGTTAAGCCATATCAACATTTTAAGAGGGGCTGGGGATTTAGCTCAGCGGCAAAGCGCCTGCCTGGCAAGCGCAAGGTCGTGAGTTCGGTTCCCGGTACCGGAGAAAAACCAAACCCCCCCCCAAAAAAAAAAAAAAAAAAAACATTTTAAGGAAAAAGACATGTCAGGTTATTCACTCTTGTACTGCTTCAGAATAAAAATTATTAGGCTTCTAAGTCATAAAATAAAGAACTATTTCCAACGTTATCCACCAAATCCCACTTTTCAACTAATTTTAAGATATAGCTATGAGCACCAAAAAGTTACCATCTCTCACTTTATTCTAGTATACCACAAATTTAAACACTATTAAATTCATATGAATGGAAAGAAATTACAATTTTTACAGCTGATTCCCCGCATTTTACTTCATCTCTATGAACTGAACACTACCATGCTCCATCCTGAAGTTATTTTTTTGATTCAGCCACACTGTCTCTCTCTTACTCCCCCAAAGGATGCGAAGACCAGTCATCAAGGCAAATGGCAGTTGCAGCAAAACAACACCAAGAGCCAGACAACACTCTGTGTCTTCCTTGTGCTTTCTGGTGCTCTATATATTCTGAGAACTTCTCTAGGAAGAAACTAGAGGAACGATCCCTGAAAGTATAGTCTTTTGAGTTTTTTAGTACAGGATAATTATTTTCTTAGGTTGCTAGAAACTCATTTTCTTAACCCTTTGTGCAAGTTGCTTTTTGTAAACTATAAATCTGATCTGAATATAAACTAAGATTAAAATAAGCCTTGAAAATAAATGGACAAATGAGGAAGATTTGCCAATTTATAAAATCAAATAAGCGGTAATTTATACTGAATTAGCTACTTCATTGTATATTTCATAACGTTTATAAGCAGCATTCTAAATGAAAAAAATAAAAGGCATTTATTTATCAGTTAAAACCATTATTTACATTATGTGTGGAAAAGAAAAAAGTGAATGCAGAGGTAAAGATTGTGGTCTTAGTGAAGAACATACTAAACTAATGTTCTAGCAGCTTCCTCCTTTAACACTTAATTACCTCCACCAGTATGTCACTTTTTTGCACAGATTTGAACATTCTGAGTAAGACTTTTGCAGCTATGAAGGTGAGGTAATTCTGAGAAAAGAAGAAAAAAAAAATCTGGAATATAACTTTTCTAATTTGCTAAATCCTATCCTAAAAATATTTGCTAAGCACATGACAAATGAAACAGTATGATAATGTTAGTGCCTAAGAATTAGATTCATAGTAAGTTGTCCTTGGAATTTAGTACAATGAAGGACTACAAAGAAGAAAATACTTAATATATCATGTCTTTTAAATTACTATTTATATCATAAAACATGATGAAAGTAGAAGAAGAAAATTACCTTTTCTTCCAAAAACCGTATTCTCTTTTTTAGGAACGAGTTCTCTTTCTCTGAATCATTAAGTCGTTTTTTGATGTCTTCATAAGCAGTAACAAGGGCAAAATGTGAAGCAACAGACTCATCTCCTGAATATATTGAAACTGGAGTCACTGTATCTCTTCTATGAGCTTTTTCATGATTCAGAATGCAGATATCATCTTCTACTAGTGCATCCATGACAGCTATTTAAAAAAATGAGCAGGAAAAAAGATATATTTAGAAGTGACTTACTGGGACAGTGCTTACAATGCCAATTTTCTTTTAGAAGCAGTAATGTACAATTGTTAGGAGCATAGCTGCTTGGTTTGTAATCCACGTTCTAGCATGTAGAGTTTTTTAAGCTTGTGCAAGTTGTTTAAAATCTCTGCCTCAGTTGCCTTATAAAGTTCAGGCAAGGAACTACCTCATAGCCTTAAGAATATTTAATGATTAATAGCCATAAAACATTTAAAACTACCATCTATTAGAAAGTCCTACAAAATTCTGCAAATACCATTTTCCTTGAAAGAATCAGATTTTTTATGCCTTCATTTGTTCATCTTACCACTATAAATAGCAAGTTTTATAGCTTTTCAAACTATAAATTTTCAAAAATTCTTTGACTATAATTCATTATAACATTATAGAACTTTTAATACATACTGTACTGTATATTCTATCATTACTAGTGCTGTTTGTCATGCATCACAATAGAAGACAAACTGATTAACATTTGGGTGTTCACTACTGTATCTCCATACACTTTGTGTGTGTGTGGGGGGGGTGCGCGCGCGCACTCCAGGGGATCAAATGGGAAACTGCACATGCTGGGCAAATGTACTACTGCTGAGTTACATCTCTAGGCCCACTACATTCTTTTTGTATTATCTAATTTGATACAAACCTTTTTTTTTTTTTTTTTTTTCCTTTTTTCTGAGACAGGGGCTCACTATGCAGTTCAGGCTGGCCTTGAGTTTACTTTCTAGCCCAGGCTCATCTTGAACTTGCAACAATTCCACTGCCTCAGCCCCACAAGTGCTGGGTTTACAGGCATGCGCCACCACGCCTGGCTAAATACAAGCAATTCTGTGAGGCAACGATCATCCATATTTTATTGTAATAAAACTTAGTAAACAATTACTTTAGAGTAGTTTGTCTAGTTATGGCTATCTACAGGTAAAATCTTAGGCTCTGTGAGGGCACAGGCTACATGTATTTTGTCCACTTATGGCTTTAACTCATCAGTGTGTAGAAGAGGTTCAATAAGTATTTATTGATTATTAGAGGAAGAGTGGATAAAGTTATATCGAACTCTGACTCCAAGTTACCTTCATTTAATGAAAAATATTCTCGCTCTGTACATTTACTTATGCTACACAATTTAGCACTACTCCCCCATCCAAGAGTTATGTTTTTGAAAAAACACTATCGAAAAAGAAAACTGTAGCTTGAGCCTTTGAAGAAGGCATAGGGAAAAAAACCTCAATATCTAAAAAATCCTTTTAAATATTCTTTAGTCTAAACTAAAACATTAAATATAGCATTCTACATAAAGATGATCAGTGGAATTTCATGTATTTAAGGTTAATAATGATTACTGAATTTTTTTTGCTATTCCTTCCTTCATACGAAAGTTGATTACTAGTATCAGTCACTTTTCAAAGAGCATTACAAATGAAGAAAATGAGGTAGAATTCAAGTTAGTTTTCCAACCTTAGTAAGAGTTGAGATGTAAACAGAACCAATTTAACCCTCCAGTCCATGCTTCACTATGCCTTTCTTCCAAAACTCGCTGCATCAACTGATGCCTATAAAGTGGGTGTTTTAAAAATTTATTTCGGACAACAGGACTACTTCATTAATGAAAATTTTACTTGTAATATTCTGACTCTGGTCCACTTTTGCTGTATTTTTGCCTTTCTAATTTATAACTAAAAACTTCCCAATTCCTATAAAATGAACCCAGAGTGTGGAATATCTAAGTGATTTGCCTATGTAGCAGTCAAGACAGGTTGGTAAAAATTAATCTGTATACTCCAACTCTTTAGTACATAAAACCTACAAACACGAATTTAATTGTTTTTAACCATGTAAGTAACTACTGTTTATATATTTTCACTAGTGCATATTAATTATTCAAAATAACGTGATTCACAGCAGCATTTTCTTGTCTTCTGGCCATTTTAATTTTTTTACTCCTTTGTAATGCTGGCGGTCTAACCCAGGACCTTTCATGTGATAGAAAAGCAGTGTTCTACCACTGAGGTATACCCTCAACCCAGTAGTTAGAAGTTTTGATAACAATATTGTGCTTATGGCCTTATTTTTAAAAGATTAATGGAAAGAAATGTTTGTTGTTTTTAAAAAATTATAGTAAATAAGACTAGGTATAGGTGAAGAATGTTAAATGTTAAAACTAGTTTGATCTATTTTATTAAGTATAGTAAGAACTAGTTACACTTTACCACTTAGCTAGAAAAATCAAACTTCCTGGGCTAGCTAATTTGGATATCCATGAAAAGACATTTTATTATAACAGAAGTATATGAAACATGAAGCCAACTTCTATAGCTTTTTCCTCTGTTAGAAATATGGTTGAAGAAAGATGAAAGGGGCTTATACAAATAATAAAACCAAAGGCTACATATAGCATACTTTATTACTTTTTAGCAGTTTTCTTTTCAGTACAATAATAAATATAACAGAACATCTGCCTTGTATTATTTGATTTCTTTCTAAGATCTTATTTTCCTTGCCCATGTAGCTTTTAACCAGAGATCTGGTTTATACAGAATACGATAGATAATAATATTGTGATACATATGTATTTTCGCAGGGATAGAAATTAAAATTCTCATTTCCATTTACAACTGATTTAAGTGACAATTAGTTTAAAGATTAATAAAACTTGATGGTTTTTATCTGTGGTGCTAGTAAATTCTGTCTTATATATGTTATATGACTTTTTCATATTTTTAGGATACATTTTAAGCAGTTTTCATGTTGTTTTCTGAAACATTTGAAATAGAATAAAAATACAGAATGATATCAAACTTGAGGTTTTTTAATGCAAATGTTTTCTTATAGCGATTACCTATATGTAAACTTTTAAATGAAAACAAAGCTAACATAAATACATAAAATGAACAAGTCTAGCTACTCACTTGGTATATTGTATAAAATGTGACCCTGCTGACATATTGAATGAGCACATACACAGCCCCATCAAAAATACCTCTAAACCTTCTAAGGGGTAAGGTTTTATAAAAGATTCATTAGGATAGGAAAGTATTAATAGCTTAGACTCTGCTATCTTAAGTGCCTCTGTTGTATACTGATTATCTGATCTTGAGTAAGCTTCATGAATTTTTCGGGGTCCCACTTTTCTCATTGTGAAATGGGCTTAATACGATTTTACCACAAAAAGCTACTTAACTGGATAGTCTTAAAAATTAAATGAGATAGTGTTTATGAACAGCACACCACTAAATAGTTCCTTTAGTTGTTGTATTAATCAGGATTGTGTTACTGTAATAAAATACCCGAGATAGGATACTTACAAAGAAAAGGTTACTTAGCTCATAGTTTTTGAAGTTTAAATCCAAGATCTGGTGGCCCATTAGGTTTTGGGCCTGAGAAAAGGGCGTATGTGGGGGCAAGCTACTCAGATCGTAAGCCAGGAAGCAGAAAGAGAGTACTGGATCAAATTCCCAGCATCCTCTTTGAGGGCACATCATCAAGGATCTGTGCATCTTAAGGCTCCATCACTTTAAGATGACAGTATTAACCAGTACTCCCACCCTGGAGATTGGATCTTTGGAACTTATCCAGACCACAGCAGTTGTCAATATTTTCAGTAAGTGTACCTAAATATTGTTCACATTATTCATTTCTTTCTAAATAGTCTACAGATTAAAAACCAAAATCTATAGTCCCCATCATAAAAGACTATCATTGTTTTTATCTTGTCTTTCTAATTTTATGTCGTGCTTTTCACCCTTCTTCCCCATACTCTTTGAGGTCTTTAAACTTTGAAAACCATTCCTCCTTCCCATCCCCCACCCCCCAAAGCATATTGCATTGTTGCAAGTATATGACCTACAATTTTAGTGAACAGCACCCCACATCGGCTTTTCTTGCTTACTAAGTTATTGTTTCATGATAAAAAACAGTTAATACAAAGATCACATGAGCTTGTGAAAAGTAAAAATGTAAAAGCTCAGATTTTTAGAGTAAACAATGGGACGTCTGTTTTGATGGTGTAGAGCAGTTCATGCTGTGTACATGTCTTCAGCAGTTTTACTTTTAATTCAGATTTTACCCCTTTAGACTGCATCCCACCACTTAAGTAGCCATCTACTCTTCTTTTACTTTTAAAAAACAACCTATGTGTGTGGGTGAATCTTATATGCAGAGACATACACATACTTGCAGTTTGCAGTATTGGAAATAAACCGTATTTTCCTTTTGCAAAGCAGATACTGAAGGTTTTAACTAGCAATAGTATGTTTAGGATGATGATTACTACTATTTTGTAATAGAGTTGAAGCTAGAAAGGAGAACAGTAAATCCTGTTAAATGAAGACGTCCTAAACAATGTACTATTAGAAGGTTGGCTTACATGAGAATCAGCTTAAGTTAATTAAGCTAATGTCAATCTGCCACTTTTTCTAAGCTGGCATAGCCCATTCTTGTTGGATTTTATTCATAAACTGAGGATTCTAACTTTAGAGTAGGAATTACATTAGGAGGTAAAGGTAAGGAAGGGGGATGATAAAATTGAAGTATGGGGCCAGGGATATATCTATGTAATGTAGCAGGAATAGACAGCAGTCATTTCCAAAACTTAAATATCCTTGGACTTCTCTTAGTCATGAAACTCAACAATAAATGTATGTCTACTTATCACAGAGAAATGATCCAAAGAAATCTGGCTTTCTCAAGAAACACTGCAAGAAGCTGGGGATGACCTATAGCAGTGTTTTACAAAGTGAGTACAGGCCTGTAATCCTTGCACTCTAGGAGGCTGAAGTTGCAGGATCACAATTCAATTTCTAGTTCAGCTCAGGCAAACTCAATGGCTTAGTGAGACCCTGTTTGGAAAAGAGGGAGGTGGTGTGGAGCTTAGAGTGAAGGCTCCACATGTTTCCACTGCTAGCACTACCAAAAAAAAAAAAAAAAAAAAAGATGTACAGCAATGTCTTAGAATCACTTGGAAGTTCTGTTCAAAAACACTGGTTACTCGGCTCAACTGCAGATTTATGTAAAGCAGAATATATGGAGGGAAAATTTCAAATGGCACTTTCAATCACCCCTAGGTGATTTTAAGTTCCATACAATTTGAGAACCACTAATCTAGATACAACAATGCTAAGGAGCTACTTGATTTATAGAATTCCAATTATAACTAATTTTTTGTACACTTGTAGGCAAGGTTAGTTTTATGTTATGAATTGGTAAAAACAACCCAACTTGCTACTTATTTTAACGGTACAAGAATTAGTTTCATATTTGTCATCTAATTTCATTACAGTACTGCTAGAGTTAGATATGGTACATTTAAAAGCAAATACATCTCTTTGTGGTCAGAAAAGCATTTTATATATTTGACAATTCAATTTTGTTTCTTCCTAGAGGTTTGTTTAATAATAAATTAAAGAACTGAGCTGAAAGATATTGACTATTATTAATAACAGTAAAATTCCAGGAATAATGATAAAAAAAGGGCAATTTGTCAGTTGAGGTGGGTAGAAAAAAGAACAGTAATACCTAAGGCT
Source organism: Chinchilla lanigera (assembly GCF_000276665.1). Lineage (NCBI taxonomy): Eukaryota > Metazoa > Chordata > Mammalia > Rodentia > Chinchillidae > Chinchilla > Chinchilla lanigera. Next base: position 19,826,586 of record NW_004955430.1, read on the forward strand.
AGTGGAGAGACATAAGGGGAAAAGAAACATTTAAACACTATTAATCAGAACTATTTTAAAATATCTTAAATTGCGGCCCTCAGTTCTTCAAGATACGTATGAAGGGCTTGGTATGGAAAATTACAGAAATATCTCTGACACAAGACTATTCTTTTTTCTAGGAATAAATATTAGTATACTGTCCTTTGCGCTACATCTACCATTTACTGATCACATATACATTAAAAACTCATGTTTTTACATGCATTTTCCCACTTCTTATGTAGACAATATTATTCTAGTTTACAAAGTCTATGAATATTATTTACAGCTACAAAACAAAACAGTCACAAAGTGGGATGTGAACCCAGATAAGCTGTCTAGACACACATTCTGAATGGCAACACAAAATGAATTTGAGTTTTTGAATCAGTCTGAACAAAGCAGAAGTCTATGATAGAATAAACTCCTGTGAAAGATGTAAAACCCGATCCAGCGGCTCTGCCACCCTGATTATATATCTGGTCACCTATCTGAATCTACGCTTTGCGAACTATTGATAGAGTTGGACTACATCATTAAGATGCCACCATCCTAATTTGTGAAGGCAAAATTTTAATCAAAATACAAAATGACAATCTAAATAGAAGGGAATTCGCATTTGTTCCAGAAAGTGAGGAATAGGTAAAATTACATGACCTCAAGTCTACACCAATTTTGGCAAGAAAGGTATTATCATCAGCCTAATTGAGGCTCAAAGAGGAGAGCTGTATTTGCTTATAACCACGTGAGCAGTATGTGACAGAGCTGGGGTTTGAAGCAAGACCTACTGTACCTCTTTCCTTTATTCTGCTCTGCCCCCTGAGGTGAGTCTTGTTTAGAATTTCCATCACCTTTTTACTTCTGAGAAGCTAGGATATTCCTGAACTCACTTTATACAATCAGTTAAGATACTATGGGGCAGAGGGAAGTGAACAAACGACCTACAGTAGTGTTTTACAAAGTGAGGTATACTTGTAACACTTCTCTTTCTCTATTAAAAATAAAATAATCAGACGCGGGAATATCCTTCCTGTTTATAGTAAGTAAGGGATCATCAAGCACCCTATCACTTAATTCTGTAATTCAGCAAGTGCCCAAAAATGTATTCAGCATCAGACATACAATATAAAAAGTTTCACTTTCATTTTTATGATCCTCACGAACACCCTAATTGCCTTAGACTAGAAATCAGTTTGTGTAGCCAGAGAATCATTAGACCCTTTCAGGGATAGCACAATATGAAGAGGAGTCTATTTCTCTTCATCCCTTTCTTAAAGTAATGCATCTCAATGCAACTCCAGCACCCATCATACATTGAATGTTACCGATTTTATCGATTATGTTCTAGGAAGAACAGGACAACTGCACTTTGATTCAGAACATAATTTAATATAAACAGTTATATGGGTTTTATTACTATATGGATTAAAAAATCACATTATTTTACTTAATAACCATGACAATAGTCTGTATTAGTAATTATTACTATTCGAGTGTTTTATGATAGGCTAAGCAATGTACTTCACCTTCTGGAGAACTATCTGTTTTGTTCTTCCTAAAATTTCCCTTTATCTATGTAAATCTTTGAGGTGGACAAGAACTTCCACATTTTACAGTTGTTCTAAGGAGACATGAACATGGGTAGCCGATTCAAGTGCTAGCGCAAGTCCTGAAAATATGTTTCAGTCTTAGAGTAAGCATTACCCTTATTTCAGAGACAGGGCAAACCAGGAGGAGGAGAAGGTTTAGCCTATTAACCACTGTCAAATGAATACAAGGAAAAACCAGCACCTAGATCCTGGTTCTCTGATCTGGTCCACTGCCATTTCTCAATACATTCTCTTTAACAGAAAACGTTTTATTTACATACAATTTACCACTTACCAACAATACTGCATTCAAACTTTGTAACCAACCTTGAATTACCCACTATTCCCAATTTACAGAACATGTGCTGGTTGTAACAGACTGGGGAACTGGAGGGTTTTCAGAGAACTGCAATTCAGTTTACGCCTTAAGAACTTGCTCTGTCCAACTTAAAAATCCCAAAGAAAGTGCATTCTGTGTTGAAAGGTCAACTTCAACCCTAGTACTTCAGCGTCTTCGCTCATCTTAGAGTATTTCCAACACAGTACGACTGAAGCAATTTATGTTCTGATTTGTTTTCGCTTTTGTGGGTATTTTATTTCACTTTCGAGTATTACTCAAATCCCTTGCACGTAGGGGACGAAGGAGTCAGCCTATCTTGCAAGAAATAACCGAAAACGGGCTGTAAAGCGTGGGCTACACACGGGAGAAACGACGAGGCGCTGGGCTAGCGCTTACATCGTGCGGGGCTCAGGTCTGGGCAGCACCGCTCTTGTCAAGTGTCCCTCGTTCCTTCCACTTACTTGCCGTCTCAGTGAATGAAACGCCTAGCAAAGAGCACAGCGAAAATGGACAATGGGTGAGACGTGCAGGGCAGGCGCGGCCGCAGAGCCGGGGTGCGGGGCCTGGCGGCGAGGGGCGTCTCGGGCGGGCCTCCCCCGGTCGGAGGAGGGGCGCGGGAAACGACGCGGCGCTCGGCCCGGAACGGCGAGCAGGCTGGTCCCGGGCCCGGCCCCGCCGCCGCCAGCGCACGCCCGGCGCGAGCGTGGACACTCGCGAGTGAACACTCACCCTGAGCCCCGGCACCGCAGGGCCGCCCCCAGGGCCGCCGAGTTTCGATTCCCCAATTGTTTGGAGACGGCCTGAAAACAAACCGGGTCGGCCAGGGGTCACCACGGGCTTCCGGTTTCCTCGAAGCCACCGCTGCTTCCCCCGAAGAGGTAACGGCTCCGGGTTCGCCGCGCAGGGAGTCCCATCTCTTCCGCCTCGGCCGCCGCGGCGGCGCAGCCCGGGCCTCCGCCCGCGAGCCCGGCGTTCAGAAGGGAGGGGCGAGCCGAGGCCCGTTTCCCAGCAACGCGCAAGCGGAACCCGAG
>NW_004955430.1:19829756-19867740 GCF_000276665.1 Chinchilla lanigera
GGCAGCTGGGCGGGGCTGGGGGGCGTGGCGCAGCGCGGCGCGGACTACGCTTCCCGTGAGCCTCTGCGACAGGCCGGGCGCGCTGGCGGCGACGTGCGAAGGCGGAGTGGCGCGGGGTAAGAGCGGTTTAGGTCGCGGAGGCTGTGGGGCGAGGGCCGCCTCAGGAGGGCGCCCTGTAGCGCGCTCCTTTCCCTCGGCGGGGGTTGCTTGGAGCGGAGCTTTGTAGCGCTAGGTGTTCCGCGTCGTCTGCTCCTCCTGGCCGGACCCTGGATGCGCGCTGAGGAGGAGCCTCGCGGCCGTGTCGCGAACCCTGGGGCGATCACTTGAGGGTTTGCTGAGGTCCCACATTCATTCACAGACAAACGCGGGCCCCAGCACCTCGCTCAGCTGCTGGGCCGGGGGGAGACACAGAGGTGACAGCTGTGGGCTGTACCCGCTTTCCCTAGAGTTGCCGCCACCTCGGGTTGTGTCTGGATGCTACGGTCTTGAGCTGTGGCGTCGCCAATTCGTGATAGTCCTAGTGCAGACAGGGTAGCCTCCGAACCTGAAGGGTATTTTTAGTTAAACAAAAAAAGGACACGACACTAATTAGAAAGGTTTTGCTCTTTAAATTAGCACCACTTGACACCACTCCCCACTGTAGTATTTTGTCACCCAAAGGCCTAAATTTTGTCAGTGTTCTGTTGGAAGGGTTTTCTGCATGTGCCTTAATAAATTAGCCCAGTTGTCAGCTCAACAGGGTGGTACAACCTAAAGGTTTACTTCAAAATATGCTCTTATTGTTAAAGTCTCTTTGTCTTTTAAAACCTCACAGCTGTTAGAAAGAGCACATCTTAAAGTTAGATACTTTAGAAAAAATTTAAGGCCGCTTTGAATGTAATCAGAAAGGTGATCCATTTGCTTCAGTTGGTTGGACTGGGAGATGGAAAAGAACAATATTTTTTAATATTTTAAGCAAGATTCGGGGCAGTATTTTTAATATTTTGAGCAAGAATCAGTCCTTAGCCTTTTTGATTGTTTTTATGATAGACCTTGTGAATTTTCCATTTAAAGACTGTCCCATCAAAGCAGTACTGTATGTTTTGGCCAGCAAAGTTTTGAACAGTCTTAAAATCAGTTGAGATATGCAGTGTCATCAGAAGTAAAGTGATAATCTAGATTTTAATTGAAGATGTTGAAGTATGTCTATTGAACATTCAGAGTAGAGAAAAACTTGGAAATTGAAAATGCAGGAAAAGTTTTTTCTCTGAGTGTAAAGAGAAAAATGGTAAACTAAGTATTTTTAAAATCTGATAAGAATCCATTTATGTTTTAAAATACACACCTCTTAATTAGAAATATTTAAAAACTGGACTTTATTAACAAAATATATGTTTGACTTGAATACTCATGATGCCAGAATTTTTTTTGAAAAGTATCCTGCTTAAAGGTCATTGTGAATAAAAGTGAGATACCCCAAGAGCTCTACCATCTCTTTCCACTTTTTCCACCTGACCCTGACTTCTCACCAATCTTTACCCAATTGTTAATGATACAATTCATATTTACAACAAAATCTCAGTTTTGATATTTTATAATGATTATAGCTGTAAAATGTTTATTTGGTCAGTAGTATTGTAATTTTATGATAACAGACTATTAAAGAAATTTTTACAGTTTTTCTCTTTGGAAATTTTAATTTTGTTGTTCTAGGGAAATGATTAATTTTAAGTATTTTCAGAGACAAAAATATATTAACCTTTTGTGGGAATTGCAAAGAAATACTAATTCAGTACAAAGGGATGATAAGCAAGTTCTTAACTATTAAAAGAGTTTATTCATGTACTTTTCAAAAGATTAGATGGTGGTAGATAAGTTACTATGGTATTTGTATTCCATTTATAAAAGAAACTTACTGTGGTCTCTTGTCTCTAACACCTAGTCTTATCCTAGACCTGTAATTTTTTCACATTAACAGCTTTTTGACTTGACATGCTTTGCAGCCAACAGGAATTAATTTCTGACAAAACTGTCATCTAAATTAAATTATCACTATTAACAGAGGACATGATACTCTACATAGAAGAACCCATAAACTCCACCAAAAGACTTCTAGATTTAATCACCAAATTCAGTAGTGTAGCTGGATACAAAGTCAGCACTCAAAAATCAATAGCATTCTTGTATACAAACAACAAACTCACTGAGAGAGAAATTAGGGGAACCGTACCCTTCACAATAACATCCAAAAAAAAAAAAAAAAAAGAAAGAAAAAAGAAACATTTAAGAGTCAGTCTAACGAAGGAAGTAAAAGATTTATACATTGAAAGTCGCAGTACTCTGAAAAAGGACATTGAAGAGGATATCAGAAAATAGATATCCTTTGCTCATGGATAGGAAGAACCAACATAGTGAAAATGGCCATACTCCCCAAACTGTTATACAGATTTAATGTCATCCCAATCAAAATACCATTAACATACCTCACAGAAATAGAGAAAACATTCCTAAAATTCTTTTGGAACCAGAAGAGACCTAGAGTAACAAAAAGCAATTGTGGACAACAAGGACAAGGCAGGAAGCATCACAATCCATGGCTTGAAATTATTCTATAAAGCCACTGTGATAAAATCAGCATGGTACTGGCAAAAAATTGGACCTGAGGATCAGTGTAACAGATTAAAAGATTCAGATACAACTACAAACACGCTCAGCTACTTTAGCTTTCACAAAGGGGCCAAACATGTTCACTGGAAGAAAGATAATCTCTTTAACAAATGGTGCTGGGAAAACTGGCTTTCCACATGCCGAAGACTAAAAGTAGACCCATGTCTATCAACATGCATTACACTAAAGTCAAAATGGGTCAAAGATCTAAATTTTTAAACAAACATTAAAGCTACTGGAAGAGAAAGCTAGAAATCTTAAAGATGTAGGTGTAGGCAGAGAGTTCATGAAAAAAACCAAAACTGCATGGGGAAATACTTCAAAGAATCAACAACTTGACTCTTACCTTATTAAGAAGTTTTTGCACATCAAAAGAAATCACCAACTGAATGAAATGGCAACCCATAAAGTGGGAAAAATTTTTATCAAATTGTCCTCAGACAAAGGACTTCTATGTAGAACATATAAAGAATTGAAAAAAATCTAGATAACCCCCCCCCAAATTCAAAGACCCAATCCAAAAATTGGGCATCTGAAATGAATACACACTTCTCAGATGAAGAAGTACAAATGGCAAATAAATATGTGAAAAAGTGTTCAACAGCATTTGTCATTCAAAAGATGCAAATTAAAACAACATTGAGATTCCATTTCACTCCAGAAAGAATGGCTATCATCAAGAAATGGGCTGTGGGGAAAAAGAAACCCTTCTCCACTGTTGGTTTAAGTGCAGATTGTGCAACCACTGTGGAAATCAGTGTGGATTTTTCTCCAAAAGCTAAGATTGGTGGTCCCATTTGACCCAGCTATCCCCCTTCTGGCTATTTTTCCAGGAGAATTAAAAACATCATACGGTAGTGATATATGTGTACCCATGTTTATAGCAGCAGAATTTGTAATAGCTAACTCTTGAAAACAACCCAAATATCCACCAGCTGAGTAATGGATTAAAAAGATGTAGTATTTTTATACAATGGAGTATTACTCAGCCATAAAGAAGGATAAATTTAAGACCTTTATAGGTAAATGGATGCAACTTGAGACCATACTCATAAATAAAATGAATCAGACCTACATGGATAAACATCATATTATGTCCCTGGTGTGAGAAATTGAAAGAGTAAATAAAATCTAAAATGTACAATAAATATTGTGAAATTGAAAGAAATTTTTTAAAAGGAAAAAGGAAATAAGATTGGGGAAAAGGAGGAGAGGAAAAGGGAGAAAAAAATGCAAGTTAGTTATACTGTTAGTGTCTCTAAGTTCATAGAAAAGAAAGGTTTGTGCTAATATCGATTGGAGAATTTTTTATGCCCGTATCTTGTACTCTGAGTAACTACTTTGAAGATGACAATATGCAAAGTATTAACTATTGTAATTCTATTATCTTATTATGAAATTTTTTACCTTTATTTTATAGAGTAAAATAAGAACTTTCTTCTTTTAATCCAAATAAAACATGAATGCATTTTTTTGTACAATGCACACTAACACATTGATTTCCTGGAAGAAACATATATTGGTGAAGAAAAATTAATGATTCCCAAAAGATTTTGATGTGAAGAGTAAGGAGAAGAAATATGAAAATAACCAACAGAAACCTAGAATGAGGTTGGTGGGTTATACAGTGAAAGAAGATCCAGAAGGAGAAACGTTTTTCTTGTACACATTTTTTTAAGTAAATAAAAGCAACCCTGCCTGAGCTTTTGACACTTGCATTCGTTTGCTAGTTTAGATATAAATATATTCAATATAAACAATATTCATTCAAATTGTTGAACACCTGCCATGTGTTAGACATGTTTTAGACATTGTAGTGAGATAGACAAAATAACTTTTTTTTGAGACAGGCTCTCCCTCTGCAGTTCAGGGTGGCCTTGAACTCTATATAGCTTAGGCTGGCTGGCCTGGAACCCCCAGAGATCCTCCTGCCTCAGCCTCTGGAGTGCTAGGATTACAGGCATGCACCACAACACCCAGCAAAATGACTTTTTAAAGAACAAGGAAGTAAAATTAATCCTGGAGAAGTCAGTCACATTGACAGAAACTTAGTTTAAAAACATTATAAGAAATTGTCTTCCACTTTTTTCCCCAAAATTTCTATATGTACCTATAAAGAAAATAAAATTTTGCCCTACTAAAATGGGAAGAGAAAGAAATAAACCTATTTTAAGGCTTGTATCAACATTGTAAAACTCAGGAAGATGGAAGCGTTTCAGAAGAAACGGATTTTATAAAGCCACACATGAACAGTAATTAAAGGATGACAACATTAAAGTTCAAGAAAATCTATACAAGCATATATGTTTACCAAATGTTTTGTAGTGAAGCACAGTGAAATTTTCCAATCCAACTGCACAACTTACAAAATATTAAAGGTGAAATTTTGGCTTAGCATAATTTTGGTTAATATTTTGTGTCAACATTACTGTGCCATAGGTTGCCCAGATATTTGGTACATATTTCTGAGTAATATTATAGGTGTTTATAAGTGGTGTTAGCATTTGAATCAGTAGATTGAATAAAATAAATTGTTATCCCCATTGTGGGTCAGCATCCTCGAATCCATTGAGGGCCTGAATAAAATAAAAATTGAAGGAAAAATGCACACTCCGCTTACATACTGATGATGTGAAATCAGTATTCTGGCTTGTCTGGAACGTACATTATTGGCTGTCCTGGTTTCAGGCCTTTCAAATTGCCCTGAACTATACCAACAACTTTCCTGAGTTTGCACCTTTGGACTATAGATCATGTAACTTCTTAGGCTCCATAATTATATGAGCCACTTCTTGTTGTAGTTATAAAATTAAAGGCATAATTTCTTATTGTCGATCAGTCAATTGTTTCTTTTTCTATACTTTAACCTCCCTGCCCAGTGTGTTTTTCGTTTATTCACTGATACTATTTTATTGAGTATTTTGTCTGGAAAGTCATTTTAAAAATTATTTTAAAGAGAAGAAGACGAAAAATAGAAATAAAGTAGTTTCACATCAGGCTAATAGGGTAACAATGATTACTAAATTGCATATTGTTATCTTCTCATTAATTACTGGGAATACATTGACAGTCATTCTAAACTAATTCAGTTTGCCTTTATTAATCTCCTCCCATTGATCCTATGGTCAAATGTGTATTCCTTGTTTTATTGATTTTACTGATTAGGTATCTGGACTATGAAAATAGTGTCCTCTTGTGTGTGTGTTTACCTTTGTTTTGTTTTCTTATTTGTTTTTCCTTGTACATATTGCAAAATCACCTTTTAAAAATACAAATGTTATCATTATGCTTCTCTTGTATTGCTAATGTGATTCTTTAGTATATAGTAAAAGACCTTAATCTAGCCTACCCTGTTTCTCCTTGAGCACCTGTAAGTGCTTCCACTGGAGCCCTGAAATTAGATATTTATAACTCACTCATGCTTTGGTTTGCACATATATGGGTGTATGTGTGTTTTTTATTGAGGACTTAAGTGTTTCTGTGTGTTTTTGGTGGGGAGGGGGACTGGGCATGGTATCACTATGTGTACCTATGCTCACATTTTCATGCCTGGACTCAAATTGTTCCTCCAATCTCAGCTTCCTGAGTGCTGGCAGTACAGGCACATATTCTTTCAAAATGATCCCGATAGTTTTGAAATATGTAGCTTATTAGATTTTCACTGATATTTTCAAAAAATTAAAAGTTTTCAGAATTATAGGACCACAGAAAAATTCTCATGCACCGGGTTTGAAAATTATGGATTATTGACACGTGTTTGTTTTAGATGAAAACATATATGTTTACAATGGTATCCTATAATTCTGGGTAAAGAATATCATTACATAGTCTGCCTCATCCTTCCTGGCTCTTGGAGTTCCTGGGGGGAAGGATGACAAGAGGTTGGGAAAAGTAAAGATAAGAGATGAAAGCTGAGGTCAGATGGAGCCCTCTCTCCTAATGGGAGGAAAGGAAACTGCTCACCCACCAGAGGGATGTTTATTTATACATTTGATAAAGTTAGTGTCACATGACAAAGCCTTGCCTAGTAACTAAACTGCTTGAATTGTCTCAGGACCAGTGCTCTCTGGACTGAAGCAGCTTGTATTGTCTCTGATATTCTTTGTTCTTGGACCTACCTTGCCTCACCATCACAAGTGTGACAATGTCCAGCTTTAGCTACTCCCTACAAGAGTCATATTTTTTGCTTGAGTCATAACTTCTTGAATATGTACCATTAAGGAATTATCACTATTTAATCATCAAGAATTACATACTAGAATTTAAAGCTAAACATCTCTTTGTACTTGAACTAGAAGAGCTTGTCTGTAAAATACAGAATTTTCAATTTTTTTGGTGTCTTCATAATGAATTGGATTGATACTTGAATAGTATAGGCACATGTTGTAAAAAGAATTTTGACCTTATCCCTTCTCCCACCAATCCTTTTTATTAAAAAATTCCAATATTCAGTTTGAAAAATTGATATATTTTGTTTTCCTGATAATATAGTTTGATGTTTTTATTCATACAAAGATGACAAATGAGATAATATTTTCAGATATTGTATCAGATAGTGAAGTTTAAAGATCAGGGAAAAGTAAAGTATTACTTAACTGCACATTGGGAAATTCTTTGATATATTGAATATTCTGAAGTGATGGTTCAAATTTGAGTAATACAGTTTTAGAAACCAAAGTACCCTTTATTTAGTTTTGATTCTTAATACCAGAGAGATGAAACTATAAATGGCTCAATCTATAGTTGAAGTCTTCTTTTTTTAAATTTAAGAACTTGTCAGCAACAGAAATATGATTTAGAATTATCAGTAATATTACATTGATGACAATGTAATTATTTTATAATAGTAACTTGTTCTTTAAATTGGGACATTTTTGTTTCCTATTTTGTTCAATTTTTCTTCCTTCCTCTCCCCTCTCTTTTAGAACAGCGAAAAATAAATATCTTTTCTTTGTAAATCATCCAGTCTCTGGTATTCTGTTAAAACAACAGAAAACAGACTAAGGTAGTATAAATACCCAAAAGAACAGATATCAGGACAAGATACTTATATACCCATATTCACAGAAGAATTATTCACCATAGCAAAAAGGTGAGAATATTTTACTCATCCTTTACTCAGGCTGTATATGATAAGCCCATAGATCACCTCAGACTCAAAGGTGAAAATCTGAACTTTTCCTCTAAGATCAGGAATAAGGCAAGGATGCTTACTATTACCTCCTCTACTGAATATAGTATTGGAAATCCTAGCTAGAGCAAGCAGCCATAAATAAACAAATAAAAGAAGAGCACCCAAGCCAGAAAGGAAGAAGTAAAATGATTGTCAAAGGTACTGTAACTTTATATATAGAAAACCTTAAAAATTCCATGTACCAAAACCTCTTTAAAGTAACAAATGAAATCAAGTGAAATAAAAATGTTCAAGATCCAAAGTTGTTTCTAAACATTAACATTCTGAAAAGGAATTATAATAATTTCCCTTTCAATATCTTCAAAGGGAATAACATCCTTAGGAATCAACAAAAGAATCAAAAGATGTGTGTCCAAAACCGCTGAAAGAAATTGTAAGATGCTGAAATAAATACAAACATATCTGTTCATTGCTGTCCATACTACCTCCAAGTATTTGTACTCAAAGTGATCATTTCATTCAGGGAAATATCTATCAAAATCCTATTGACATTTTGCATAAATAAAAGAGTTCTAAAATTTATAGGAATAAAAAAGCACTCACTAGCCAAAGTAATCTTCAAAAACAACTGGAGTTTCTGTCCTGGTGCAGAGATACTTGCACTGGAGGAAAGCAGGTACAGAGATGGGAGAGGTAGAGAAAAGCCAGATTTTGGAAGATAAAGAAAAACTCATTGAAGCAAAATACAGTATCAGGAAAATTTAGAAAGAGAAGCTGGACCATAGCATCCCTAGACTTCAGATGGGCATAATGCCCATCTTGGAAAAGAATAAGGCACAATAGGAAACGAAGCTGGCATTTCAGAGGTGGTCAGGCTGATGGAATAGACTTCCAATTCTATACTCTCCACTGGGAAGAGGAACATAGTGAGATATTCACAAACTACGGTATCAGGGAAACTAAAAACTTGTGAGAGGTGCATGAAAGGGCTTGAAGGCCCTCAACGAATTTGAAAAAATAGTGCCATTTTGATTTGGAATCCAGATAGGAGCACCGAGAATACTGAGGTCCAGGAGCTGTGAGAATGAGCAGCAACTCTGAGTGACTGGACTCTGGGGAGAGAAGAGACAAGATAGACCCAGATAGATTCTCCCATTCCTGCAAAAATGCTGGGATTCTTATACTCACAGGACACACTGCACACTGCCCCAAATCCACTGGTAGGCACCTGTATGGTACCATCCCGTGCAGAGGACTGTTGAACACAGCAAACCCCATGGCTCCACCATGTTTATGAGTTAGAGTGTTTTAGTTTCTATCTAGATGCCTCCTCAAACCCTATGATCTCATAGGCAAGGCCTATGGAAGGTGATTGGATTATGGGAGATTATAGCTGACTTGCTATTAAGAAGATGGTGATCAGAAGAGGCGGGTTTATGGAGGCATGACCTAGAATGGTTAATCTCCCTACCTGGATCCTCTTACATGTTTTGTTTTCATCTTCCATGCCATGCTATGCCATGCCTTTGTATCGTGCCATCCTGCCTTGGAGTTAGCTGAGTATGAACTAAAACCTCTGAAAAGTGACCCAAAGTGAATCTGTCCTTTTTAAAAATTGTGTGGAGTATTTTGTCCCATGAAGGAAGAAAGTGACTAAGACAGAGAGTGACTCATTGAAGAGAGTGACTAAAGAAGGACTGACATGATCAATGGAACAGAATTTAGGACGTAGAAATGACCATGGACACCTTTGACCATTTGATTTTTTTTTTTTTTTGAGACAGGGTCTCAGTGTGCAGTTCAGGCTGGCCTTGAGCTAACTTTGTAGCCCAGGCTGGCATTGAACTCACAACAATCCTCCTGCCTCAGCCTCCCAAGTGCTGGGATTACAGGCGTGCACCACCACGCCTGGCAACCATTTGATTTTTGACAAGGGTGCAAAAATATACTTTGGAAAAAAGATAGTCTTTGCTACAAATGGTGCTGGGAAAACTGGTTATCTGCATGCAAACAAATTAATCTAGACACATATCTTTTACCCTGTCTTAAAAATCAAAGAAAAATGGATTAAACACCTATGTATGAAAGCAGAAACACTGGGTCTACTGTCAGATAAAGTAGGTAAAATTCTTTAAATCATAGGCACAGGGAAGGACTTTCTGTACAGAACCCCAATTGTGCAAGAAACAAAAACAATATTTGACAAATGAGACTACCTGTATACTAAATTAAAAAATGCCTCTGCATAGAAAAGGAAACCATTAACAGAATGAAGAAACAACTTAAAAAATCACAAATATTTTTTGCCAGCTATTACTCACAGAGGACTAATCACTAGAATATGTTTTCATTTTTAAAGGCCCTTACCTCAATAAAAGACCTGATCTAAAAGTAGACAAGGGAAATGAATAGACATTTCTCAAAAGATGTACAAATGGTAACTGGGACATGAAAAATGTTTAATATGTTTTGCCATTAGAGAAATGGAAAGTAAAACAGTACTGAAATACCATCGTACCTCATGAAGAATGGCTACAAATGCTGTGAGGTTGCAAGGGAAAATAAACTCTTCTACATTGTTGATGGGAATGTAAATTAGTACAACCAGTATAAAAATCAGAGTGATGATTCCTCAGAAACCGAAAAATAGAAATTCCATTTGACCCAGCTATTCTCCTTTTGAGGTGTTTGTGAATAAGTTAAAGACATCATATTGCAATGATACATGCATACCCATATTTATAGGAGTACAGCTCATAATACCTAATTTTTGGAAATGGCCTACATGTCCCTCAACATTTGAATGGATAAAACATGTGACATGCATGCTATAAAAATATATCTGCTATAAAGAAGGATAAATTTGATTCATTTTTACAGAAATGGATGCACCTTTAGGCCATAATATTCAATGAACCGAATCAGACACACAAGCTTAAATATCACTTGATTTTTCTTCTATGAGAAAGTAAAATATAAAGAGGAAAGTAAAAGGTAATATAACACTTAAATATAAAAATGTATTACAGTAAAAGATACACTGCCAATTAGTCACACTGGAAGAGGATTTGTAGAACTGCTTCAGAAACTAGAAAGAAAAATGGGACAAATGTATTTTTAGAAAAGGGGAGCATTTTTTGAGGATTAATAGATTAATGATATTTATAAGTCATAATAATGGTTATTTTGGGGGAGAAAATGGAGGTAGTTACAATCTTTTTAGTAACTTATAAAAAGATATTTTAAAATTCAAAGGTTTTTTTTTTATTCTTACACTTCATGTGCATATAGTATAACTCATGTACTCTTAAAGAAAATGACTAATGAAAATTCAATAATTCCTTATCCTATGGTGTGGTTAGGCCTCAAACTAGTTTTTTAAAAGTTCTATTTTGGTTTTACTCACAGTTATCTTAATATATGGTTTTGTTCCTCTTTTTCTTGATTTAGCAATTTAGTGCATTATCTGTTGATTACTTTCTGTGTGTTTTTATGTATTATAAACTATGAAGAATTTATTAATGCTCATGAATTTTTCATCTAAATTTTGACACTTAGAGTTCAATTTTTATATTTGCATTTTTCTGCATATTTTTTTACCTGTTCCTGTTTCATTGATACGTATACTGTTCCTTACAGCCCCAAGTGATCTTTTTAGATGTTTTTGATTGACTCAATCATGTGAACTCTTTGTGACTAAAATATATTTCAAGTATCAAGTCGTGTATACCAATAATTCTTCAAAATCAGGTTATGTTGCTTTATGTAATACTTGAATGGTAACTTTGATATATATTTCTTTTGTTTGGCCTCAAGTTTTACCTTCTGTTTTTTCTTCTGAATGAGACATATTTCTTTTTCATTATATTGTAAAAGCTTCATTTTTCTAATTGTATTGATAAATGAAATATGTTTTAATTCTTATTTTTTGAGAATCTTCCACTTAATTTGAGCTTCTTTATTTTTCCCATGCTGATACTATTTTTATGCTAACCTCCTGTATAACTGAAAAGGTAGACTTACTGAAAATAGAGTCCCTGTCTTTCTCACTAATAGCTATGTTCTGTACCTAGATAAATAGTACGTCATCAATACATATTTTATGACAAAAGGAATGACATATTCCCAATAGCTCATGATGTTTTCTTTGGTGTTTATATGTCTGTGTACACCCCTGAGCCTTTCTGTTCCATTATTATCTTAGTGTAAGTTGCCTGAAAGCCAGGGTCATCATTTGCTTGATTGTGGCAAAGAGAAAGACAATGAGCCTTAGCTTTTCTCAGTGTGTTCAGTTTCTTTAGAGAGTCTGCTATACTTTTGTGTCTTTTTGAGAATTATATGGACTGCCCATCTTATGGGAAGAGAAGGAATCAAGGAGGATAGAGGCTACAATTTGAAACCTAGAGTTTCACCATGACTTTTGCATGAAGATTGGCTTCCAGTTATATTGTGCACTCTGCTACAGTATTTCTTTTGAAGCTTCCTGGGCTCCATTTCATTTTGCAAGACATTCATGCCTACATTCTCTCAAAACAGATAGTTGAAAGCCTTCATCCAAAGATGACTCCCAATGTCCTCTTTTTTTCTGTGTGAATTTTCTTTTTATGTCTTAACTATAATTTAAATGGAAGGAAAAGATATAAATAAATTAGTTTGCAATATTGAACTGGACAATTTGGTTTCTTAAAATGTCTACATTAAGGTATGATTTTGATTTTGAGGATGGAATTATATTCTTTATTTATTCCTAAATTAGGTAGATAGTTCTAATGAAATTCAAATGAAGATCAAAATATTTTTTCCAAACTGGGTGTAGAGGTGGATGCCAGTAATCCCAGCAATTGAGGAGAGAAAAGTAGAAGAATCACCAAAAGTTCAAGGCCAGCATGGACCACATAGTGAGCTCAAGGCCAACCTGAATTACATAATGGGACCCTGTCCCCACCCCCCAAATTTTCCCAATATTGTCAGCAGTAGATGATTTTTTAATGCATCTTATTTGTGATTGATTTAGAGGAATTTAGTGTCTGTCTCAGGGGAGAATTTCAATTTATTACTATTTTTAATTTTAACTAAAGAAATTTTCTTAGTACATGTTTGTAATGCGTGCAATTTACACTTACGTTGGGAAGTGGTTATATGTACATATCACAGCTTTTTTCCAATCTCCTTCAACTTCCCTCTGCCTCCACCCTCTTTTTTGGGTTCCCTTAATGCCTTTTTCATGTTCATTGATACTATTTGTCTTAGCTCATGCTATGGCATATAGTGTTTACGTTAATTGTGGTTATTAGGTTACTGTACATGCCACACCTTTATTCCTTTTGTTCCTCCTTCCCCTCCTCCTCACCCTTCATGCTTGTTCCCTTGGAGTACTTCCTAGAGCTCTGTCCACTTGTCCCTTGCTATCCATCCTTTATCATTTTCTTTGTACTTTTCTTCACTTAACTGAGAGCTATAATACAGTATTTATGATTGTGTGTCTGCTTTATTTTACTCAACACTGTATTTTCCAGGTATATCATTTTCCTAAAAATGTCTCAAATGTGTCATTTTTTACAGCTGAGTAGTATTCCATTATATGTAAATACCGTGTTTTCTTTATCCAATCACCTGTTGATGGATATACAGGCTACTTCCAGGATTTAGCTGTTCCACATTGTGCTGCCAAAAACATTGTTATGCATGTATCACTGTAGCATAATAATTTAAATTCTTTGGGGAAGATACCTATCAGGAGTATAACTGGGTTGTATAGAATTTCTAACTTCAGTTTTTTGAGAAATCTCCATATGGACTTCCATAGTAGTTGTACTAGTTTGCATCCACACCAAAAATGCAGGAGGATTCCTTTTTCACCACAGCCATACCAGCATTTGTTAATGTTTGGTTTCCCAATTATTGCCATTCTTTCTGGAATCAGATGTAATTTAGCATTGTTTTAATTTGCATTTTTCTAATGATCAGAGATGTAGAACATTTTTTTCATTTGTTGGCATTTGTATTTCTTTCTTTGTGAAATGTCTGTTCATTTCTCTAACCCATTTCTTGACTGGGTCTTTAATGTTATGTTTTTTTGTTGTGTATATTCTTTTCATAGTCTAGATATTAGTCCTCTGTCTGAGGAGTAGTTGTCAAAACTTTATTCCAATTCTGTAGGTTGTCTTGTCACTCTGCTGATTGATTGTTTTGCTGTACAGAGGGCTTTTAGTCTGATATAATTTCATTTGTTCATTCTTGTTGCTATTTCTTGTAAAATTGAGGTTCTGTTTAGAAAATGCTTTCCCACATTTATGTCTTCAAATGTATTACCTATTTTATCTTCTAGAAGGTTTAATGTTTAGATCTTTGATCTATTTTGGTTTTAATTTAGTATATAATGAGAGATAAATATTCAGTTTCATTTTTCTTTATTTTAACATTTTTAAAATTTTATTTTAAAGAGAGTAGTGAATGAGAAACAAATATAAAAAGAACAGGGGCTGGGGATTTAGCTCAGCGGCAAAAGCGCCTGCCTGTCAAGTGCAAGGTCGTGAGTTCGGTTCCCGGTACCGGAGAAAAAAAAACAAAACAAAACAACAACAACAACAACAAAAAAGAACAATAGCAGCATACCAGTATCACAAACATGAACAAACCAAAGCAAGAACATTTAAAGTGATGCAGGGTTTCAAGACAAAATAATACAAATTAACAGTACTTATTATATTACATATCGCTGTCCTCAACTACATTGCTCAGATTACCAGATGTAAGAATGGAAGATTGTTCAAACCATTGAAGAGAATATGAAAATAATTATTAGATAAAACGTTAAAGATAATACAGAGTTTCACTAGACAAGATGGTAGGAATTCACCATGGTATATACCATTGCATATTATTACCTTCAAATCAGTTGCTCCAGTTTCATTTTTCTACAAAGAGATAAGATAACCACTTTTCCCAGTGCACTTGTTCAATAGGCTACCTTTTCTCCCATGTATGCTTTTGTACCCTTTGTCAAAGATCAAATAGTTGCATATGTCTAGAGTTTTCTATGTCCTCAAGTCTGGCCCATTGATCCATGTGTCTATTTTTATTCCAGTACCATGCTATTTTTATAACTGTTGCTTTGTAGTGTAGTGTAAAGTCAGGTTTTACTATGCCACCTTTGCTCTTATTGCCCAAAATTACTTTTGCTATTCTGGGTGTGTTTTGGTTCCATGTGAATTTTAAGGTTGTTTAGCTCTGTAAAGTATGCTGTTGGTATTTTGATTGTGGCTGCATTGAATCTGTATCACAGTTTGGCTATTTTGACAAGATTGGTTTTGCCTATTCAAAAGCAGGGAAAATCTTTCCATTTTCTTATGTCTTCTTCAATCTCCTTCTTCAGAATACTCTAGGTTTCTTTGTAAAGGTCTTTCACTTCCATGGTTAGGTTAACTCCCATATATTTCATTTTTCTTGAAGTGACTATGAATGGTATTATGTTCACAATTTCCTTCTCATCCCATTCATTGTTGGTTTACACAAATCCTAATGATTTTTGTATGTTGATCTTATATCCTGGTGCTTTACTGAAGTTGGTTATTAATTCCAAGAGATTTTTTTGGTGGGGTTCATTGGGTTTTCTATGTAAAGTATCATGTCATCTGCAAATAATTATAGTTTGAGTTATTTCTTTCCTATATGTGTCCCTTTTATTTTTTGTTTTGTCTAATTGCTCTGAATAGAAGGGGTGATAGTGGACATCCTTGTCTTGTTTGTGATCTTCAAGGGAATGCTTTTAGTTTTTAGTTTTTCTCCATTTGGTATAATGCTGGCTATTGGTTTGTCATAAAAGCCTTTTTCATATTCAGATGTGGTCCTTCTGTACCTTTTTTATTTATTTTTTTTACAGAGTTTTTATCATGAAGTGATATTGGAACTTGCCAAAAAACCTTTTCTACATCTATTGATATCATTATTTTAAACCTTTCTCTTGTTTAAGTGATGTGTTTATTGACTTACACATGTTGAACCATCTCAGCCTGTTATTATGTTGCATCTTTTGGATGAAACCTACTTGATCATGATGTATTATCTTTTTTAATCTGTTGCATTCTATTTGCTAATATGTTGTAGAGGAATTTTTGCATCTATATTCATTAGAGATTGGCCTATCTCTCTCTTTTTTTGCACAGTATTTATCTGGTTTAAAGTTCAGGGTGACACTGGTTTCCACAAATGAATTTGGAAACATTCCAAACCTTTGAATCCATCAGATCCTAGACCTTTTTTAGTTGGTAGATTTTTTTATTACTGAATCATTTCTTTGCTTGTTATTGGGTTATGAAGCATATTTATATTTTCTTTGGTTAGCTCTTGTAGTTTGTATGTGTCTAGGAATCTGTCCATTTTTTCAAAATTTGCTAATTTGTTGATACAATTTTTTGAAGTAGCAACAATCTTCTGAATTTCTGTAGTATCTGTTGTTATTTGAACTTTGTCATTTCTGATTGCACTGTGGTCAGTCTTTTCTCTCTTCCTCTTAGTGAATCTTGCTAAGGGCTTTTCTATTTTATTTCTTCTTTGAATAATCATCTCTTCAATTTGTTATTTTTTAATAGATTTTTTAGTCTCAATTTCATTGATTTCCACTCTAGTCTTCATAATTTCCCTTATTAATTTTAGTTTGACTGGATTATTGTTGTTTCTCAAGTATCTTAAGATTTCTCATAAGTTATTTATTTGAAGTTGTTCTGTTTTCATTAATAGAAGTACTGATTGCAATGAACTTTCCTCTTAGAATTGCTTTCATATTGTCCCTGAGGTTTTATTGAGTTCTACAGTCATTGTCACTAACTTCCAGAAGTTAGTGACAGAAGTTTCCTTGATTTATTCTGTGACCAATTCATTATTTAGGAGCATGTTGTTAATTTTCCAGGAGCTTTTCCCTTTTTTGAAATTTCTTCCACCATTGATTTCTATTTTCATTGCACAGTGGTTGGGTAGAATACATGGTATGATTTCCATTCTTTTATATTTATATATCTAGGCTTTGTAGACTAGTATGTGATATATTTTTGGAAAAGGTACTATGTGCTGCTGAAAAGAATGTGTACTCTGTTATAAAGGGGTGGAATACTGCAATGGTTGACACATTGTGTCAACTTAAGAATTGAGAAGTTTAGAAGCTTAACTAAATGATTCAGCAGGGGGCAAGGGTCCTCCCTTTGTAAACATCCTGAGCCTGTGCAAAAGGAGGGCACAGAGATGGTGTGGGTGGGTAGCCTGCATACAATATAAAGGAGGAAAAGAGACTTGTTCTCCCCTACTTTGACTCTTGTTGCTTTTGCTGTCTTTTGCTGCCTTGAACAGTTGCCCATGTGCCACACCACCATGCTTTGGAGCCAGTTGATTATGTACTGATATCTCCACAAACTGTGAGCCAAATAAACCTTTCCTTCTTTAATTTTGGATCTTCAGCATTTTGTCTCAGCAACAAGAGAAAAGTAACAAAGATAAATATTCTGTGTATATCCAGTGTGTCCATATGTTTAAGGGTGTGGTTGAGCGCTGAAATTTCTTTATTGATTTTTTTGTTTAGTTGATCTGTCACTTTGCAAAAATTGGATGTTAAAATCCCCTACTATGATGGTGATAATGTTTATTTGAATTTTTAATTTCAGCAATTTTTTGTTTTATGAAGATAGGTGCTCTGGTATCTGTTGCATATATCAATGTTATCTCTTCTTCCTAGATTTTTCCTTTAACTAGTATGTAGTGACGTACTTGGTCTCTTCTAATCAGTCTTGAATTTTACCATGTCTGATGTTCAAATTAATACCCGTGCTTGTTTTCAGGGTCCTGTCACATGAAATATTGTTTGCCATCCTTTAATTTTTAGTCTATGAGTATCTTCTTGGATTAAATGAGTTTCTTGAATGCACAGTGGCTTATAGTCCCAACAGCAGTGTACAAAAGTTCTTTTTCTCCTACATTCTTGCTAGTACTTACTGTGTTTTTGGTGATGGCAGTTCTGACTGGGGTAAGATGGACTGTCAATGTAGTTTTGATTTACATCAGATGGCTAACGATAGTGGACTTTTTTCATACAGATATTACACATTTGTACTTCTTTTGAGAAGCATCATTTCAGTTCATTTGCCATTTTGTTGATAAGGTTATTTGTATTGTTTTAATTCTTCATATATGCTGAATAGTAATCCTCTGTCAGAGGAGATTGGCTGACAAAGATTTTCGCCCATACTGAGGGGTGTCTCTTCACTTTTCTTAGTGTTTTGCTGTGAAGAAGGTTTAAAATGTTACACTACTTCATTTTTCAATGCTTACTATTATTTCCTCAGCTATTAGATTCCTATTTCAATAGAACCATGCCTATATAATGAAGTATTTCCCCTAAATACCTTCTGGCAGTTTCAAAGTATCAGGTCTTAAATTTAGGTGTTTGGTCCATTTTAGTTGCTTTTTGTCAGAGGAATCTAGTTTCAGTCTTTTGCATATGGATATCCAGTTTTTGTTGAAACATTTTTTTTTCTGCTACTGGGAGTTGAACTCACGACCTTGCGCTTGCCAGGTAGGCGCTGTGCCGCTGAGCTAAATCCCAGCCTGTTGAAACATTTTTTTAAAAAAGAGACTATCTTTTTTCCAGCATGTGTTTGCATCACCCATGTCACAAATGAGAGGCTATACCTTCATGGGTGTATATTTGAGTCCTTTATTGTATTCTATTGTTTTCTGAGTCTGTTTTTATGGTACTTCCTTGATGTTTTGTTACTATGGCTTTGTACTATAATTTGAAAATGGGTATAGTGATACCTCCAGCATTATTCTTTTTTTAAAGATTGTTTTGGCTATTCAGGGTCCTGAATCTTTATATCACTTTCAGTAATATGATCAAGTCAACAATATTAATACTGCTGTTATGTGAACACAGGAGGTCTTCTAAGGTCTTGAATTTCTTCATTTTTTGTAATTTTCATTTAGAGGTGTCCTTGGTTAGGTTCAGTACTAATTATTTTATATTTTTGAAACTATCAAAAATGAAATATTTTTCTGATTTTTTCAGCAGGTATATAATTGGTGTATAGAAAACTTATTTTGTATGTTGGATTTGTATCATGCCACTTTTTGGAATTTGTTCTACAGACCTAAAATCTTGTAGTGGAAGTTGTTAGATTCTTGCAAGTATAGGGTAATATTTACAAGTATGGATAACTTAATTTCTTGTTTTCCTACTTTATATCACTTTGATTTCTCACATTTGCCTATTTTTTCTGGCTACTATTCAAGTGTTATATTAAAGAGGAGTACTGAGAGCTGACTTTCTTGTGTTGCCCCTGATTTTAGACAAAATGCTTTCAGTTTTTCTTCATTCAATATGATGTCGGATATGATTTTGTTGTGTACAATCTTTATTAGGATAAATGAAAACAGAGCTTTGTGAATGGGTTTGAAAGAAGGGGACGAGAATGGGAAAAAAAGAAGACTCAAGACATATCACATATGGATACAAATTTCTTGCAATGAATGTGATCATTATATACAAATAAATTGTACCAATAAACTTAAATAAAATATGAAAACTTTAAAAAATGCCTTTTGTCCCTGGATATCATTATCTTCCACAAGATTTAGGAAACTTTCTGTCATTATTTTACTAAATAAATTTTCTTTGCTTTAGTTTGTGTCTTGGCATTCTCTTCAATACCATAAATTCATAAGTTTGGACTTCTACATTTACAATAAATTTATAAGAAGTCGCAAATTTGCTCATAACACTTTTCTTTGGTATTGTTTGTATGTTGTAATTCCTCAGCTTTGTCATCAAGCCATGAAATTATTTCTTGTGCTTGATTTACTTTAGTAGGGAAGATTTCCATTGACTTACTGAGCTTTTCATTTCCTAGGTTTCTCCTTGGTTCATTTTTAGGATGTCTCTTTCTTTCTTTCTTTCTTTCTTTCTTTCTTTCTTTCTTTCTTTCTTTCTTTCTTTCTTTCTTTCTTTTTCTTTTTTTGTCTTTTTGAAACAGTTCCGCTATGCAATTCAGGCTGGCCTTGAACTCACTTTGTAGCCCAGGCTGGTCTTGAACTTGCAGTGATCCTCCTGCCTCAGCCTCCCCCATGCTGGAATTCATTCTAGTATCTATATCCTATTTGAAGTCACTGATCATTTTTAAAAAGCAGGCTGGAGTCTGGGTCACCATGATCCAGCCACTGGGGGGGAACTTGGACTTGTGCCTCGCACCCAATGGTTATTGCAGGTCACGTGTTAGTCTGGGTCACTATTACCAAGCCACTGGGGGAACTCGGACTGACATTACACGCCCTGTGGTTATTGTTGGGCGTGCATTAGTCTAGGTTGCCAGCAGCCAGCAGCCCAGGGAACTTGGACCGATGCCCCGTGCTCTACGGACATTGTGAGTCATGCCTGAGTTCAGAGTGCCATTACCCACTTGCCAGGAGAACTCAGACTGGCTCCCCATCACCCCATGGATATTGCAGGTCTGGTGTTACTCTGAGTCACTATTACCCAGCTGTTGGGGGAACTCAGAATGGCACCCCATGCCCCATGGTTATTGTGGGTCGCACATTAGTCTAGGGCA
Organism: Chinchilla lanigera; assembly: GCF_000276665.1. Classification (NCBI taxonomy): domain Eukaryota; kingdom Metazoa; phylum Chordata; class Mammalia; order Rodentia; family Chinchillidae; genus Chinchilla; species Chinchilla lanigera. Next base: position 19,850,127 of record NW_004955430.1, read on the forward strand.
CCATCAGCCAGCAGCCTGGGGAATTCAGACTGACGTGGACATTGTGAGTCATGCCTGAGTTCAGGGTGCCATTACCCAGCCACCAGGGGAACTTGGTCTGCTGCCCAATGCTCCATGGACATTGTGGATTTCACCTGAAGCCCTGGAAGCCCTGGGAGCCCTTAGTCATCTGCCTGGGGAATTCAGACAGGTGTTCCAAGTCCCGCTGACGTTGTTAGTTATGCCTGAGGCCCTGAAGAGACAGATATGCTCCATCAGCTGCCTGAGGACCCTGATCCAGGACTGCACATTCTGCCAACATTGTGGGTCAGCCTGAGGCCTGGGCTTCCTCAGTCAATGACCTGGAGACCCTTGTCCTGAAGGCCAGATCTCTGTTGCCTTTGGGGCACTCATCTGAACTGTGCGTTCCAGAAACTGCCTGGGGATCTTGGACCCAGTGGGACACCTCCTGCTGCCATTGTGGTTAAATCCTGACAACAAGGAAATCTAGGGGCCCTAGAGACCTAGTGACCTGCCTGGGGAGGATGAGGCCCAGCAGTTTACCTCTGACATCCACAATGACAAAATGAAGGACCAAAATGCAATCTCAGAACACCACCCCAACCAGAACAAGTCCAGGAGACATCAACATAGGAGAACTCGGAAGTCACACACCTGAAATCTCTGAAATGATTGCAACTGAAGTAAAGAAACAACCCCATAAGGACATAGAAGAAATCAGATGAGAATCACTCAGGTAAAGAATGAAATGACAACAAGAATGAAAGAATTGCTAAGCACATCTAAAGAGGACATATATAAAAATTAGACGAGGATAGAAAAATAACAGAAATGTTAAATGAACAACATAGGAAAGAACTAGAATGCATGAAACAGATTCATACAGATATCCAGGAAATCAAAATCTCCATTTAAAGCTGGCAAAACTGCTTGAATGAAGTCGAAGATAGACTTTCAGATCCTGAAGACAGCATTGCAGCTAATGATCATAAAAGGAAAAATCTCTTAAAAATTACAGGGAACCAGGAAACAACAATTCAACAGCTGCAAGATGATGCAAAAAAAAATAGTGTAAGACTGATAGGCATCAGCAAAACAGCAGGAGTCAACATAAATGACATAAGAAGACTATTTCCAGAAGTAATAGCAGAAAGTTTCCCAAGTATGGAAAAAGAATCTGCCATACAGTAAGTGAGGCATATATAACTCCAACAAGCCATAACCAAAATAAAACTACACTCAGACATGTAATCTTCAAGATCTCAGATATCCAGCAAAGGATAGAATATTAAAAGCTGTTCAAGTAAAGAAACATCACCTATAAAGGAAAGCCCATCAGAATCACAGCAGATTTCTCAACACAAACTATCACATCAAGAAGAGCTTGGAGTGATGTATTCCCGGTTCTAAAACAAAACAACTTCCAACCCAGATTGTTGTATCCTGCAAAACTGTCCTTCACATTTAATGGAGAAATGAAATACTTCCACAACAAAGAACAACTGAAGAACTTCACAAGTGCCAAATGAACCATACAAAGAGTACAAAAAGATATTCTAGAAAGAAATAAAAATGACCACAATTTAAAAAAAAAAAAAAAGAAAGGAACTACCAAGCAGAGAAAGCCATTAAACAGAGAGTAAAAGTAGGAAATCAACAGCAGGTAAATAAGATGACAAAGACAAGAGAACACATAACAGTTATATCCATTAATATAAATGGCCTCAATTCACCAATCAAAAGAAGCACCCATGTTCATAGCTGCTCAATGTATAATAGCTAAATTGTGGAAGCAACCCAAATGCCCATCAACTGAGGAATGGGTAAAAAAGATGTGGTATTTTTACATAATGGAATATTATTCAGCTATAAAGAAAGATAAACTGGAGGCTTTCATAGGTAAATAAATGTAACTAGAGTCCATACTCATAAGTAAAATAAATCAGACCCACATGTGTAAATACTGTATTGTCTCACTAGTGTAGGAACCTGAAAGAGTAAATAAAATCTGAAAGGTATAAAGATATTGTGAAAGGGAAAGAAACTGCTCAAAGGGAGGGAACAACTGGGATGAGGAAAAAGAGAAAAAGAGGAGAAAAATATGTGTATATATAGGTATATTTATATATACACACAGGATAACTATGAGAATTGTACTACGGACTTCTGTTGCTTTTTTGAAAGGAACAGTTAATGTTTAATTGATTAGTCTTACAGGCCTATATTTGTTTAACTGAGTAACCAATTTAAAGATAACTTTCTGTTATATAATAACTATTGTTAATTTCCTGTTACCTTCTCTGAAACTTTATTGCTTCTATCATTTGGATGTTGTTTTGTTTATGTCTGTTTGTTAATGTGTTTTCATTATCTTTAAAAATTAAAAAAATAAAAAATAAAAAGCAGGCTTTTGAGAACCAGTATTGTCCTGATGTTTTCATATTGCTGATGTTTCTATTAAGATTTGTTCATCAGTTGGGGTTGATATCTCTTCCACTTTTATGTAAGAGTCTTCTTAATGATCATCCTTTTGAGAGTTTGATCAGAAAGGAGAAACAAACTGTAGTAACAGTGACCACATAATGATAAACTGGATTTAGAAATACGATAAAATGCAATTAAAACCAATGATACCACCAATAACTATGCAAAAGATAGGGTTAAAAATAAAATATTGTAGGCCAAAATGTTAAAAATTAGTAATGGTAAAAAATAATGAATTGACAATACAAATGGGGAGTGTAGGAAAAGGGAAAATTGGAAAGTAGATCAACATCAGAAAAAGAAGACATGAGAAAAAGGTAGAGAAAAGAATAAGAGATTTAGAAATCCAATTAAGGAATAAAAATGCTAAGCAAATAACATTGGATAAAAGAAAGACAAGAAACAAGCCCAAAATACTCCTGTGCCCTGAAATGTTAGGATGAAGGAAGATTCTTTCAATTACTACTAATATTAAAATCCACCAAATATGGAGAAGATGCAGTGAGTCACACCTGTGGCCTGCTGTATTTCTTTCCTGGTTCCACCAGACAGGTTGATATTGGCCCTGAAACACAGTGCATGGTCAGTTAATGGTATGTTGTCTCCCTCAGGGCTGTAGTTACTCCAGAGGCTTTTTGTTTGTTTCTTTCTATGCTCTTGCAGCTGCTGCTAGCCTAAATAGCATCATAGTACGTGGACTGGTTAGGTATCTTACCAGTCTGGGTACCACCTATACATGCACCTTGGTGTTGTGGCAAATACAAGTGGAGATGAGTCACTCAGTGCTTTGGAGACTCAGAAAAGCAGAGACTGCTAGTGCTTTCTGACTTAATCCTCTCAGAACGCTACACACACTCTGTCACACTCCTCACTCAGATACATTACTATTTCAAAGACTTGATTTTTATTTACCCAGATAGATGCCACAATATCCTATCTTTTCCTTGATCTGAGATCATACTAACACGCAGTGTGGCAGAAGGGAATGGGTGTGCTGGTGAACTACAAAGGTCTGCTCTTGGGGCATTGGCACTCCATACTCTCTATCAGCTTCAGAACCTCCAGAATGTAATTCTAATAATATTTGTTCAATGTGTTTCAGTCTGTTAAGTGTTAATATAGTGAATACACTGAGATATTGATTATCATCTAATATAGACAGAAAGCATATGGATTGATTATATATTTGAAGTTGTCATATTGTGAAGTGTATCAAACTTCTGTTCTTATTTTACTTTTTATTATTTATGTACTTTTATTTGAAAGTTTTAAAGCAGTAGAATATAATTATTACAACAAAGAACAGCCTCAGGCATGGTAGTACACGCTGTAATGGCATTCTCTAGGAGACTGAGGGAAGAGGATCACAAGTTCAATCCCAGACAGTTTAGTGAGACCCTGTCTCAGAATTAAAAAGAGAGAGATAGAGATAACATGAGAGTCAGCCTTTAAATAAAATCCATCAGTTATCTTCATTATTAAACAGAAAATATATTATTGAGCATCTTAGAACTCTGCTAGCACTATCCAGCAGTATTGACATGAAGTAGTCTCTGAATGATAAAGATAAATTTCTTTGTTGTAAAGATAATAGGATCTTAATAAATTATCATTAAGTTATTAAGTATATGCTAAGGCTGATATATAGGGACAAATTTGTTTATTAGGTAAAAGAATAAATTTACATCATAGAGAAGATTAAGGATAAATGCATTTTAGAGAAGATTAATGATAAATGCATTTTAGAAGAAAACTGAATAATTATTTAAGTACTTGAGAAAAATCATGGAAGACAAGATAATTAATTTGCTCTTCTTCTGCACCAGTTTTTGCATATTTTAGTTTTTCTTATTTATCTACAAATATTACCCACTTAAAAAGAAGTCTTAAAATAAAATCAAACGTTTATTTTACCTTCAGTTTAACACACACCGAAATGGTTTTTTAAATGTGTAGTTTCATCATTAAAATGTCCCATGAATTAAGTATCAGTACTATCAACATGGATAGATGATAATGCTCAAGTCATGTAACTGACTTGCCTTAATTTGAAAGCATCATAGCAAACTAGCAAGAATTTAAACAAGATCCAGAGATGATAGCTAACTGATACACAACCATGCTAGTTTTTAAATATTTTAAATATCAACACTACCTAGGCCAGTATAATTCTAAAATTTATATTTTTCCCCATTATGTCATGACTTATAAATGCGTATATTACATGCTTCTCTTTGGTAAGCATGCTTCTAGATGCTAACAATACAGTGGTTAACACAATAGACATGAACTTTACCTTAACTTGTAAAAGATTTCATTATAAACTATAATACTATGTGCTAAGTTGGATGTAGGAGAAGAGATATTGGAGGCAAATGGTAGGGACACTGATTCCTACTTACTGTTTGTCAGATTGTCATAGACATAATTTTCCTCAAGTAGCCTGACAGCCCCTACTTGAAAATCTGAGGTGTGCCACCCTGTGCTTCTTTCATATTCTCTATTTTACCTATAGTAGTACATATCATCAATTGTGGAAAGGGACTTGCATTTGCCTTTGGCTGATAACAAGCTTGAAGAAATAATTCTAAAATCAAAATCTGTGACTTCATTCTTCTTTTTTCTTTTTGGTACCAGGAACCAAACTCAGGACCTTGTGCTTACCAAGCAGGCTCCTGTGCCACGGAGCTATATCCCCAGCCCCTGCAACTTCAATAAATACATGACAGAGCAGTTTTAGATAAGCTTTTAGGTGCTGGACTGAGAGATAATGGAGAATTCCTTGCAAGAAAGATGGAAATTTATGTTTCAAGAATGAGGAAGATGGCCTGAGACTTACAGTATGAGAACAATCACTCTGGCAATTCAAGAGCAATAAGAGAATATACAAAAAAGGAAAACTTAATTGAAGTATGCTGTAGGGCTGGAATATTAGCTCAGTAGCACAGTGCCTGCCTGGCAAGTGTGAGGTTCTGAGTTTGATTCCTGGTACCAAAAACAACAACAAGAACCCAAAGAACAACACACAAAAAAACATGCTGTAGAATGAGGATAAGATTCCTGAACTACAAATAAACAAATAGTTCCCAAAATGTTACCCTCATGCTCGGAGTTCCCTGAATATCAACTATTAGAATTAGCTCTGTGTTTGTTACAACATCTTCACTTCTATAATAAATAGGTTTTACATTACAATGGGTCATTGAAACAAAAATTTAAAATGAAAATATCTCTCTGTTCTAAAACGTATTTTTTTTACAGTCAATGAATTAACACCAGGTGACATTTAAATATGATTGAGGAATTTAGGACATAAAAAGAATTTTGTGATAAAATGTCTTTTTTTTTGCTTGGTTTTTAGTTCTCTGATTTTTTTCATCTCTGTGACTTACAGATAGCAGGAAATCCTATGTATAGGTAGGAAGTTGATAAAGTAAGGAATTCTGCCTTTACTTATGATTATTCTGGCCTTTTTGATTAAAATAGGCCAAAAATTTTCCCTCTCTCAAATATATTTTCAAATATTCCATGCATATGTATTATTTTTTCTTCTACTTCAGTTTGCCTCTGGAAAAACGTCCTCCACTGTTGCATCTTGGGGAGTGCTATCTATAACCCTTGTGATTTAATGTCTAAAAACTATCACAAAGGAACAAGGGAGTCACTGCCTACAGTCACCGATACTGGGTTGAACAAATGCATACTTGGCAACAGTATTATCTAATGAAATTTTTTTCTGGAATTCTGGAAAAAGATGCTTGTTTTTTCATACTGAATTTTTATTTTCTATCACTACTTTTCATGTAAAACCAAGACTGAACCCAATACAAAAGAAGGCATAATAGAAAAACTAAGACAAAACAAATCCATTTGAAATAATTCAGTCCTTAATTTATCTGTGCCTTGTGTCAGCCATACTCCCCACTTTTTATATGTGAGCCAATTTTTTATTTTTTCTTTTTATTTCAATTTAAAACTTTTTTGGGACTCAACCTGTTGGTTTAAATTATCTAGTATTACAAAAAGACACTTAAAATCTTACTTTTCTCCATGTAATTATTTAGAATATATGTGTAAAATCGATACATTTCTCTAATAGTTAATTTACATACTAAAATCAAATTTTCACCTTGTAAGATATTATTTGTAATTGTCAAGATCCCACAGATTTATGGTGTGATGAAACATTTTAACAATTTTTCCACTCTATTTTTAGAAGTTCACTTGCATATAGGACCATCCAATATATGAAAGTGTAAGAAGGCTGTCTCTATATTTTTAATGATATATTCACTCAAATTAGAGAAAATATGCTTCACTTAAAATATTTTGTGCTGCCTCTTTTTCTGGAATGCAGAAATTTCTATTTTGGCCCTTATAAGTTAAAAACACAAGCTTTTTTTCTTCTTCACATTCCCTTTTGGTTCATCAAGAAACAATTTATATCCAGATGATTAGTTTTGGATTGTTACTGTGCCTTAAAGTATAATGAATTCTTGCTGTTACAAACCATCAAGTACTTGCCATAGTATCTTCTCCTTGTTTCTTAAAGCTATTTTTGAACAAAGTCAATTCCATTCTTTAATTTCACTGGTACATTTTAGATGTACGTAATGATCACATTGATCATACAGAATTTGTACCTGTACATGATATGTCTTGATTGTTTTTTTTTCTCCAATCTCCTCCCCTCAACAACTCTTCCCTTATTTAGAAAGCTATGTTTCCATTTTTTCATGCTATTCTTTTTTCCTTCCCCCCTTTTTTCCCTTTGCTTTTTCAACATTTTCTTCCTATTTCTCAATATCTATTTTATTTTTTTGATCCTTATTTACTGTTTCAGTTTCTTACATTGGAAGAACTATGTGATATTTATTTCACTTAAGAGCATGGTTGCAAGGTGCATCTATTTACCTAGAAATATCTTCAGTTTATCTTTCTTTATGGTGGGATAGTAATCCAGTGTATAGGAAAACTGTACCTTCTTTGTCCAGTGAATGGTTGATGGTCTTTTGGGCTGTTTTCAAGATTTGGCTATTACAAACTGTACTGCTAAAAACATGGATGTGCAAATATCATTGTAGTATGATGCTTTTAATTCTTGAGGAAAATACCAAAAAGAGCAATAGCTGGGTCAAATGGAACCTGTAATCCTAGTTTTATGAGGACCCTCCACACTAATTTCCACAGTAGTTGCACCAGTCTGTACTCCCACCAACAGTAGAGAAGTTTCCCCTTTCACCCACAGCCCCTCCAGCATTTTTTGTTGGTTTTTTTCTTGATAATAGCCATTCTTTCTGGAATGAGATGAAATCTCGGCATTGTTTTAATTTGAATCTCTTGTGTGATCAATGATGTTGAACATTTTTTCATATAATTATTTGCCATTTTCGCTTCTGCTGAGCAGTGTCTGTTCATTTCAGATGCCTTTTTTTGGATTGGGTCTTTAAATTTGGGGGTCTGATTTTTTTGAGTTCTGTATATGTTCTAGACAGTAGGAACAGCTGGCAAACATTTTTTTCCCACACTGTGCGATGTCTCTGCACTCTTTTGGTGGTTTCTCTTGCTGTGCAAAAGCTGCTTAATAAGATGAGATACCAGTTGTTGATTTTTGTGGTAGTTCTTGTGCAATCAGAATTTTGCCTACACCAATGTTTTAATAGTAAACCTATTGTATCTTCCAACAGATTTAGTGTTTCTGTTTTAATTAGATCTTTGTTCTGTTTCTGTTTTAGTTTAGTGCATGGTGAAAGATAGGGGTCTAGTTTTAATCTTCAGCATGTGGGAAGCCAGTTTGTCCAGCACCATTTATTAAAAGGACTATTTTTCTTCCAGTGAAGGTGTTTGGTCCTTTGTTAAAGATACAGTGACAGAGTGTGTTTGGAGTTGTTTCTGCATCTTCTGATCTGTTTCATTGATTCTCAGGTCTATTTTTCTTGGGAGGGGGGAACAATACCATGCTGTTTTTATCACAGTAGCTTTGTAGTATAATTTCAAGTTAAGGATTGTGATGCCCCCTGCCTTGCCTTTTTTTTTTTTGGTCCAGAATTGCCTTTCTAGTCTAGGTTCTTCTGGTTCCAAGTGAATTTTGGGATTGTTTTCTCTAATTCTGTGATATTTTGTTGGGATTTTGATCAGGTTTCCATAAAATCTGTATAGTAATTTTGGTAAGTTTTTTTTCTCTTTAAAATCATGTGCCCTGACCTCCTGGAAGTCACAGAAACAGGTGGTCCATGATCACTGCTGGTGCAGCATGCATCTGGCTCCTGTGTCTCCTGAGCTGCCTGGAGACATGGAATCAGGAGGCCCCTGATCCACTGACATCACTGTTCTCAGCTGAGTGCTGAGAGAAACAGGTAGACCCCACCTACTTCCCAGGGACAGAGCAGGCAACCTGCTATCCTGCTGCCATTACAGTCTGTGTCTCTGCTCTCCACGTGCCCAGCACAGCCAGGAGATACTGGCTCAGGGCCCACAAACCACTAACACCAGGGTTTGCATTTGGGCCCTCACTGTGTGTGCTCTATGACAGCTGAGGCATTAGATCAGGCAGTCCATACACTGCTGATGCTGTAGTTTGTGTCTGGGCTTTGTGCATGCCCTGACCTCCTGGAGGTCACAGAAGCATGCAGTCTGTGATCACCACAAGTGCAGCCTGTGTCTGACTCCAGTGTGCACCCTGAGCTGCGTAGAGACACTGAATTAGGTAGTCCATGAATTGCTGATACTGCAGTTTGTGTCTAGGCTCTGCCTGTGCCCTGAACTGTCTGAGACACAGGACCAAGTGGTCCATGATCACACCACCAGTGCAGCCTGCTTATGGGTCATACATATGCCCTGAGCTGCCTGGGGGCACTAGATCAGGCAGTCTGTGATCTGCAGACATCGTGGCTCATGTCTGGGGCCTGAGAGAACTAGGTACACTCTGCCAACCACCAGAATACCCCAGAGTGAGCAGCCCATCTCTGCAACCACTGAGGGGCAATTCTGACCACCAGGAAAACTAGGCATGCTTGCAACATTTGATGAGCTACCAGGGAAAAGGGAGACTGGGCACTCTGCCTCTGGCATGAAAACTGACGAGATGAAAGACACAATGGCATCTCAGAACTCCACCCTAGCCAGAACAAGTCCAGAAAACATCGACATAGGAGAACTTGGTAAACAAACACCTGAAATTGCTGAAATGATTACAATTGACATAAAGAAACAACTCCATCAATCCATAGAAGACATCAGATCAGAAATAATTTCTTAGGTAAAAAATGAAATGACAACAATAATGAAAGAATTGCTCAGCACATCTAAACAAGACATATATGCCTGGCAAGCGCAAGGTCGTGAGTTCGGTTCCTGGTACCGGAGAAAACCCCCCCCCCAAAAAAAAAAACAAGACATATAAAAAATAGATGAGCATAGCAAACTGATGGAAACATTACATGAAAAATACAGGAGTGAGCTAGAATGCATGAAACAGATTCAAAGAGATATCCAGGAAACTGAAACTTACACTGAAAGCTGGCAAAACTGCTTGAATGAAGCTGAAGATAGGATTTCAGACATTGAAGACAGCAGGCAGCTAACAACTGTGAAAGAAAGGCTCTCTTAAAATCAACAAGGAACCAGGAAAAATCAATTCAACAAGTCTAAGATGAGGCAAAGAGAAATAAGACTAATAGGAGTCACTGAAACAGCAGGAGGCAACACAAATGACATAAAGAGAATATTTCCAGAAATAACAGCAGAAAATTTCCCAAGCATGGAAAAAGATTCTAACATACAAATAAGTGAGGCATACAGAACTCCAACTAGTCATAACCAAAATAAAACTACACCCAGGCATACAATAATCAAGATTCCAGACACACAGCTAAAGAAGAGAATATTAAAATCCACTAAAGAAAAGAAACAAATAACCTATAAAGGAAAGCCTATCAGAATCACAGCAGATTTCTCAGTACAAACCATCCAAATCGAGAAGACCTTAGAGTGAAGTATTACAGGTCCTGAGGCAAAACAGCTTCCACCCAAGATTGATGCATCCTGCAAAACTCTCCTTCAAATTTACCAGAGAAATAAAATACTTCCACAATAAAGAACAACTGAAAAACTTCATGAGTGCCAAACCAACCTTACAAAGAGTACTAAAAGATATTCTTGACAGAGGAAAAAATGACCACAATTTAAAGAACACCAATAGAAAAGTACCCTCAAGCAAAGCAAGAAATTAAACAGAGAGAAAAAGTAGGAAACCAACAACAGGTAAATAACATGACAAAGATAACCCATTACATGTCAGTTATAACCATTAATGTAAATGGCCTCAATTCACCAGTCCAAAGAAACAGACTGGCAGAGTGGCTTAAGAAACAAACTCCAACAATGCAATGTATACAGGAACAGCCACAACCACAAACACACTCAGCCGCCTAATCTTTGAAAAAGGAACCAAACAAGTTCAATGGAAGAAAGATAGTCTCTTCCATAAATGGTGCTGGAAAAATTGGCTTGCCACTTGCTGAAGACTGAAAAGAAGCCCAAGTCTACCACCATGCACCAAACTCAAGTCAAGATAGATCATAGACCTCAATATTAAAGCAGAAACACTAAATGTTTGTTTTTTTTTTTGTTTGTTTGTTTGTTTGTTTGTTTTTGGTTTTTCTCTGGTACCGGGAACCGAACTCACGACCTTGCGCTTGCCAGGCAGGCGCTTTGCCGCTGAGCTAAATCCCCAGCCCCAACACTAAATGTATTGGAAGAGAAAACATGTAAAAATCTTGAAGACATAGGGGTAGGCAGAGAGTCCATGAACAAAAACCAAACTGCTTGAGAAATACTTCAAAGAATCAATAACTGTGATCTTATCTTACTGAAAAGTTTTTGCACATCTAAAGAAATCACCAGCAGAGTAAAAAGAAAACCCACAAATTGGGAAGAAATTTTAGCTGCCTGTCCCTCGGACAAAGGACTTCTATCTAGAACATATAAAGAATTAGAAAACATCAGCCCTCCCAAATTCAAAGACCCAATCCAGAAATGGGCATCTGAGATGAATACACACTTCCCAGACAAAGAAATAGAAATGACAAATAAATACATGAGAAAATGTTCAACATCATTAGTCATTTGTGAAATGCAAATTAAAACAACACTTAGATTTCATCTCACCCCAGTAAGAATGGCTACCATTAAGAAATCAACCAATAATAAATGCTGGTGAGGCTGTGGAGAAATAGGAACCTTCTGCACTGCTGGTGGGAATGCAGACTGGTGAAACCACTGTGGAAATCAATTTGGAGATTCCTCAGCAAACTAGGTCTAGAAGTCCCATTCAACCCAGCTATTCCCTTTCTGAGTATTTTCCCAGAAGAACTGAAAACATCATATCACAGTGATATATGTGCACCCATGTTTATAGCAGTGTAATTTGTAATAGCTAAACCATGGAAGCAACCCAAATGTTCATCCACTGAGGAATGGATAAAAAAGCTGTAGTATATTTTTATATAATGGAATATTACTCAGCTATAAAGAAAGACAAACTCGAGGCTTTTATAGGTAAATGGTCACAACTGGCGACCATACCCATAAGTGAAATAAATCAAACCTGCATGTGTAAAAAACATATTGTCTCACTAGTGTAAGAACCTGAAAGAGTGAATAAAATTAGGAGGTATGATAGACATTGTGAAATGAAAAGAAAAGCTCACAAGTAAAGAACAGCTGGGATGAGGGAAAAGAGAAAAGAAAGAAGGGGAAAATTACATATATATGTATATACAGGATAGCTAACATAGTTGTACTACTGACTTCTATCACTTTATTGAAAAGAATAGTTAATGATTAATTATTTGACCAATCTTACATCTCTATATTTGTTTTCCTGAGTAACTACTTTGAAGAAATCATTATGTAATACAACAACCAATGTTAATTTCTTATCACCTTGTCTGAATTTCAGTATTGCTCATATTGTTCTTGTGTTATTTTGTAAATGTATGTATGTTTGTTAATATGTTTTCATTCTTTTATTTTTTAAAATAAAATAAAATAAAAACAATTTTGAAAGTGTAGCCATTATCGCTGTATTGGTTGTTCCTATCCAAGAGCAAGGTATATCTTTACATTGTCTAATATCCTCTTTGATCTCCTTTATCAGAGTACTGTAGGTTTCAGTGTAGAGGACTCTTTCTTTGTTAAATTGATTTCTAGGTATATAATTTATTGTAGATCCTATTGTGAATGTGTTATTTCTCTATTTTCTTTCTCAGTGAGTTTATTATTCATGTACCGAAAGACTATTGATTTTTGAGTGTTTACTTTTGTATCCAACTACCCTACTGAATTTGGTTATTAAATCTAGAAGTCTTTTTGTGGAATTTTTGGTGCCTTCTGTACAGAGTATCATATCATCCACAAATCAAGATAATTTAACTTTTTCCTTTCCTGTCCTTATTCCTTTTCTTTCTCTTGTGTAATTGCTTTGGATAATGTTTTAAGAACTATTTTAAGGGGGCTGGGGATTTAGCTCAGCGGCAAAAGCGCCTGCCTGGCAAGCGCAAGGTCGTGAGTTCGGTTCCTGGTACCGGAGAAAAACCAAAAAAAAAAAAAAAAAAAGAACTATTTTAAATAAGCATGGTGAAAGTAAACATCCTTATCTTGTTCCTGATTTTAGGGTGAAAGCTTCCTTTTTGATCATTTAGTATCATGTTGTTTATGGCTTTGTCAGAGATGGATTTTATCAGATTGAGATAAAGACCATCTATTCCAATTATCTATAGAATTTTTAAAATTATGAATAGGTGTTAGACTTTGCCAGATGCATTTTCTGCAACTATTGAAATGATCATATGGTTTTTGTCCTTGGCTCTGTTAAATGGTATATTATGTTTATTGACTTGCATATGTTGAATCATCCTTGGCATGAATCCTACTTGGTTATGGTGTATAATCTTGATGGTTTGCTATCTTCCGTTTGGCAGGATCTTATGGAGGATTTTTGCATCTATGTTCAGTAGGGAGATAAGCCTATAGTTCTCTTTCTTGGTTGGATCCTTCTTTGGTTTTGGTATCGGGTAATTCTTGCTTCTTCCAGGAATGAATTTTGGAGTACTGCTTTCCTTTCAGTTTCATAAGAGTTTGAGAAGTAGCAATATTAGATCTTCTTTAAATTTCTTGTCAGGGCCTAGGCTTTTCATTGTTGGTATATTTTTCAATTTCAGTGACTGATATTGATTTATTTAGAATTTTTATATCTTTTTGATTTGCTTTGGTAATTCATATGTGTCTGGGACTCTGACGATTTTTTTTTCTGCATTTTCCATCTTATTAGAAAACAAGTTCTTGAAGTAGGTATATATTGTCTTCTGGATTTCTGCAAGATCTGTTGTGACTTCACCCTTTTCATTCCTAATTGGATTTGAGGTTTTTTTTTCCCCTTTTTTTGATAAGGTTTGCTAAGGGTTTGTTGATTTTATATAATCTTTCAAAGAATCAATTCTTTGATTCATTGATTCTTTGTATTGTTTTCTTAGTCTCAATTGCATTACTTTCTGCTCTGATCTTTATAATTTTCTCCCTCATAGGAGCTTTGAATTTCACTTGTTCTTCTTTTTTAGAAACTTGAGGCTCAACATTAAATTATTTATTTGTGCTCACTCTTTTTGTGATATAGGTATTCACCACTATAAATTTCCTTTTTTGGACTGTTTTCTTTGTATTCATAAGTTCTGGCATATTGTATTGGCATTATTGTTTAATTGTAGAAACTGTCTAATTTTTACTTTAATTTTGTCTGGGTCCTATTAGTTGTTCAGGGGGTGTTATTTAATTTCAATGTGTTTATGAAGTTTTTGCAGTTTCTTTTGCCTTTTATTTCCATTTTCATTACACTATTGTCTGATAATATGTATGGGATAATTTCAGTTCTTTTGCATTTATTTAAGCATGTTCTAAGAGCTAGTATATGGTCTATTTTGGAGAATATCCCATGTGCAGCTGAGAAGAATGTGTATTCTGATGTTATAGGGTGGAAAATTCTGTAAGTCCGTTTGTTCAAAAGTTTGGTTCACTTCTAATATTTCATTGTTGATTTTTCTCCAGTTCTATATGTGACAGTGGGGTATTGAGCTCCCTCATTGCAATTATATTAGTACTTATTTGATCTTTCATATCTGTTAATATTTGTCTTATATAATTGAATGCACTTGTATTTGTTGCATATATATATTTGTGATCTGTTATCTCTTCCTCTTGGGTTGTTCCCTTTACAAGGATGTAGTGACCTGCATCTGCTCCTCTCCACTCAGGAGAAGTGGTTGAAGTTTATGTAGAGGAAGAAAAAACACTGTTTAATGAGTTTGCTAGGACTGCCATAACCAAGGTACAGATTGGGTGAATTAAATATCAGAAATTTATTTTGTTTCAGTATAGAAGTTGGAAGTGAGGGTTAGATTAAGGTGTGAACAAGACTGGTTCCTTCTGACAGTTGTGAGGTATGAATATTGTTCAGGCCTTTTTCTTGTGGAGAGCAATAGTCTCCCTGTGTCTGCACATCACATTCTCTCTGTATGTATGTGTCTGACCTTACTCTTATAAGAACATAAATCATATTAGATTAGGGGCACCCGAATGAGCTTATTTTAATTTTATTGGCTCTTTAAATATCCTATCTCCAAATACAGTAACATTTTAAGTTGCTGGGAATTAAGGCTTCAAAATATGAATTTGGTGTTTTGGGGAATTAAGGGGGCACAATTTAGCCTATAAGAGTGGCTTTGCTGGTTTTGATTTGGATACCTGCTATTTTGCTAAAAAACACCATTTTTACAATGGTTTTGAAATTGTTTTTCTTGTCTCCATTTCCACAAATTCTGACCCTAGTGCCTAGTTTACCAAGAAACACAAAAAAATTATGTAATGTTTAAGATACTGAGTATTTGACAGAAAAACAGTAGTATTATTGACTATTCTTAAATCTTTTAAAATCATTTTTCATCAGTTATTTTATTCACTTGTACCTGAAATATTCCTTTTTTTTTTGAGACAAGGTTCAGCCAGGCCTTGAACTCACTATGTAGCTGAGGCCAGCCTCAAATTCAGGGCAATCTCCCTGCCTCAGCCTCCCAAGTGCTGGGATTGTAAGCATATACCATGATATCCAGTTTAAAAATTCTTTTTAGTTAACAAAATTAAAGAAATTTTAGAGGACAGAATAAGATTTATTTTATAATAAACGTTATGTAGTTTTAGTCTTTCTGTATTGAAAAGCAGTGCTTAAAGATGTCTCAAAGATGAATGGCTGTGCTTATTTGCTCTCATAATAAATTTGTAATAAGTCAATCATATGATTTAACGCTATAAGTATTTGTTAGCAGTTTTGAATTCAGGTTTGCCAGGTTCTGATCACTCATCCTTGTCTAATGAAATATTAATTTGTACAGACTAAGTTTGCTAGTGCAAATACTTTGAAGGAGAGCATAATTCCTAAATACACAGAGAGGTAACTTGACTGTCTATGTGGCGCCTTGTGTCATCTACATTCATATTAATATTTGATAAGGTGTTTAATTTATATGAGACTTCTAAAGCAGAACAAAAGCTCTGCTCAGGAAAATAGCAGATCTTTATGAGAAAGTATCTTTTATGAATAATATCAAAGCATTAACCACACAGTTACTGATACACTATTAAAATGAACATTACTTGAAAAATAAAATGAGCAAGTCTTCAAGATGGTACAAAACAAAGGTTAGTGGTTCTCAGGGACACATTTATTAGAGGGCTTCTCCTTGTAAATAATTCACTTTTTGGTTTCTATTATGACTACTTAGTTTACTAAAAGCCTGAGTGATTTAGTTTTAGGTATGGATTTGGTTGGTGTTTGTAAAATTTTTACCCATACGAAATGGGTCTTTGCCTATTTTTAACCTATAATTTTTCTTCCCCATTTTTGTATTTTAAGTATTTGTACTTAAAAGAAAATGGTGTACATTAATGCTGAACTGGTTGGTTTTAGCGTTGTTTCTTTTAGTTAAGCTTTTGAACATTGAAATTAATGTTAGATGTTCAATGACTTGTGAACATAGTGCTCCTAAATTCTGAAATCTTTATTAAAAGCCTTTCTTACTTGAGCCCAAATAAAGTATTATCATTTCCACTTTTCTAAAAGTTCAGAGAACAATTAACCAATTCAGACTTTATATAATGAGGGAAGAACATTTGGCAGACTTTATAAAAATGTGACTTGGTGCTTATTTTTAAAATTGCATTGTTGGAGCTGGCGATTTAGCACAGTGGCAAAGCGCCTGCCGAAAATTGCATTTTAAAAATTATATAGTGTAAATAATAGTGAGACACTTTTTACGTGTACCTTATAATTTTATAATTTTTCTGACCTTAATATTTTAGATTTCCTCCACTTGGAAAAAAATGTTACAGGCCATTGTACACAAAACACATAGTAAGTAGAGTGGGTCCTCTAACAGGCTTTGAATGTTACAAGTCTATTAGGGAATTAGTGTTCATAGATGAAGAGCCTTATAAGAAATCTGGCACTCCTTCTACCCTCCTGCACACACCACTCCTTATAGTTTCTGGAGATGAGGGAAGTTGAAGTTTTTCTTTTCCTTTTGTTTCTTTTTGTCTTCTTTTTTTTGCATTTATTTAATCCTCTAGTTGAAACAATCTCGAAGATAGCTACATTTAAGGGTGCTTATTTTATATAATTTAATATTCAGTTTCAAGAATTGTAGAAAGAATTCTTAGCTGCTTTATACTCAGTTTCCAAATGTTAACATTTTATTGCATTTTTATTTATGTTTATGTTTGTGTATGAGTACACTACCAAATCATTTAAAAGCAAGTTACAGTAGTATCACCAAACATGGCAGAATATAAAACACAAAGAACTCTTTTTTTATGTCCACTAAAACAATGATTAAAGTAGCAAAAGCTGTTCAAACTGATGTCTTTTGAAACTCTGGACTATAATTTTGGAATCTAGTAAAAAATACTCAGAAGAGTATTTAATAAAGAAATAAGCTGCTAAATTTCAATAAGAGATCTTTGTGACATTTTTCTTACATATATATGTATTCTCTCATATAGATACATATATACATACATATAT
>NW_004955430.1:19867849-19900131 GCF_000276665.1 Chinchilla lanigera
TTTTTAAGACAGGGTATCACTATTCAGTTCAGGCTGGCCTTGAGCTCACTTTGTAGCCCAGGCTGGCCTGGAACTCATAAAGATCCTCCTGCCTCAGCCTCCTGAGTGCTGGGATTACAGGCGTGCGCCACCATGCCTGGCTTGGCTTGATGAATTGACAGATGGATTAGAACAATAGGCTAAAGATTTGAGTTGCATTTTGACTCTAAGGCAGTCTACTAATAAATTTTTTTCTGGATTAAAGGGAGTTTAGACAGTGTCCTATAAAGGCCTTCAACTGAATACATGAGATCCACAAGCATTGTAGAGATTAATCTAAAAAGTCCTGCAATTTTAATGATAACCTCATCCAAAAACACCTTCATAAAAACATATAGAATTATGTTTGACCAAATATCTGAGCCCTGTGTCCCAGTCAGATTCATAGGCCATAGATATGGCAACTTAAATTCTTGGTGAAACTTGCCTCTGCCAGAGAGAGTGACCAAATGCAACAGAGAGTACAGTCTTTGCAAAAGTAAGTTGTAGACATAATCCTTAACACCAAATACTTTGGCATTTCAAAAATCATGGTATTATTTTTACTATTATATGACTATGATGTAGTTATGAAAATTCAGCAACTTTAATGAAATACTATTACCATATAGATACATTTTAAAAGTTCTTATTATATGTTTCAAATTTCTCTACCAATATTTCCACAAATTTACACTTTTGACAGTGATGTATGAGAATTTCAAATGAGTATTTTACTGTTTAACACTCATAAACTATCACATAGCTTTATGTTTGCTAGATTGATATGAAACCTTTTCAGATTCATTCTAGCAGAATTCTTACCTCAGCTCCCTTTTCCTGGCTTTAGGATTTTTTCATTATAGAATTTTGGAGAAAAATTTTTTTAAGTTCAGTACAGTTATTGAAGTGCTTGCAGAAACTTTTAAATGTGATTGTCCATGGTGTAAAGGCATTTTTGTTTCCATCACTGATCTTTTTACAGAATTTTATAAATATTCTATTGTATAACATTGCTATGAGATAATAATTTTACAGGAAAAATTAGAGTTCTACAAGATGAAATGATTTTCTCATAGTTATACAACCAGTAATTGGTAGATTTTGGTATCCTCATAGGCTGACTTCAGAGCTGATGTTATTGTGGGATGGTTGTGTGAGAAGAGTGAAACATTCAGTATTGCTAAAGGGGGTTCATATCTGATGAACTGGAATATAGGAAGAAAGGCACCTTTCTTGAGAGATGATGGGAGATGTCACATTAGAGGTTACAGATTGAGGCGATTAAGACTAATGCTAAGTGTTAATGATTGACAAGAAGTACATTTAGACTAACATGATTGTCAAGAGAAGTGACATATGAATTACACAGAATAAATTAAGACTGGGACAATACTACCAAACAAGTAAGTTTTAAGAGCTAACAAGACTTAAATCATATGTGATAAAATGTGACTGTTGAAATTTGGAGTCTGCCACATTATTTAAAAAAACACAGCAGAGAATACAGGAAGGAATGATGTCAGTAAGGTGGTGGAATAGTAAATACCAACCTTTATACCCTGAAAATCAGCTATTTTTCTTCTGTGTGTGAAGAAAAATATCATAGCAAGCTTCAAGTATCCAATTAAGAACTTGTAGCATCCAAGTGGAACAAAAAAAAGAATAACCACACAGAAAAGACTTCTGGGAAGACAGGCATGCCTGAGTTATCTAGAAATAACTAGAAACACAGAAGGGAGGGGACTATCAGTATGGCATATGGCATCATGGTACCCAGTGGCCTGCTCTGTAGACAACCTCAGCAGCTTTTGATATTGAATACTACAATGACTTCCATGACCACCCTGGACAGTGCAGGCCCACTTAGTGATTTTGGTGCCAGAAGTCCAACAACCTTTCTGCAAAAGATACCAACAACTTTTGCAACTGAGGTACCAACCATCTGTCTCCCCTGCAGACCCTGAGGGACAAGCAAATACACGAACCCATTCGAGAAGGAGTCACTGTTGTATCACTCTGGCACCAGGCTCTCTCTCAATCTAGATTTTGTTTTTGTTTTCTGAATGTGTATATTGGGGTGGAATGATGTACATGTAGATGATGCTAGGGATGAAGTTCAGAGATGTTAAGCTACTGAACTACATCCCCAATCCTTTATTTGCTTATTTATTTATTTATTTATTTATTTATTTATTTATATTTGAGCTAGTCTCTTGCTTGCTCAGTCTGACCTTGAGCATGTAGTCTTCCTTCCTTTGCCTCCTAGATAACTATGACTGGCGGTTTATATCACCACACTTGGCTTTTCCTTTTCCTTTATATTCTACTGTTCTCTGGCTTTCTCTTTTACTTTTTTGAATATTTTAACTTTGCATCCCTCCTCATATTTTATTTCTTAATTTTTTCTCTCTCTTTTTATCATATATTATTTTTCCCCCTACTATTCTTGTAGTGGTTGTTGTGAGGCCTGTGGATGTCACAGTTGGAACTGGGTTATTACCCTATTGCTGTACTTGATTCACTGCTATTTTTTTATTGATGCCAGTTGCTACCCAATTTCTAAGTGGTGTGGGAGATTAAGCATGACAATTTTTTGTTGTTGTTTGTTTGTTTTCCGGTACCGGGAATTGAACTCATGATCTTGCACTTGCCAGGCAGGTGCTGTGCCACTGAGCTAAATCCCCAGCCCCTGAGCATGACAGTTTTAATACTTAAGATTCATACTCTAGTGCTGAGCTACAATCTCCTCACAACAAAAGACAGCAGACCTTACCCATGTACAACCAAATCTCACTCAAAATCTGGTGAACATTTTAACTTCAAGAATAGGAGAGATAAAAATTCTCAGCTGATGACCAAACATGAAACACACATGAGCAGATGTCTGAAAACTTTCTTTTGGACAACTACTCTACAACCACTGCAGAGAGGAACAACATCATGACCATGGCTAGCTCACTCACGAAGAGCCTCAGTATAGGTTACTTCCATGTCCTTTAAGAATATACTTTTTTTGAGAACACTAGGCATAATCATAAAGGGTTTATTACATATACTCCACTGTCTTCAGCATGGTTGCCTGAGCCATGTAGAACACTTTTATTGTGAAATCTACAGAGAAACCTCAACCTCTGATATAGTGAGCACTGTGTCAAAATATACAAATCACTACTAAAGTAACAGGAAACCTATTCTATGAAATAAAATAAATGCTCTTGAGCAATGAGTATCCATCACATCATCAAGAGAGGGCTGGTTGTATTCTAAAACGTTCTTACATAACTGGAAAAGGTATCTAACTTAACACATGTACATTTCTCAATATAGAAATATAAGAAACATAAAAATGTCTCCTCCAAAAGTTACTACTTTCATAGTAACTAATTCTAGTGGCATCAAAGTGTATAAAATACAGAAGAAAGTGAAGCAAACACTATTTAAATGATCATACACATTCAAAGAGTCTAGAAATAAAAAAAAATGAAATATGGAAGACAATGTTACATATGAAATAACACTTTTATAAAGAATAAATTCTAAAAATTAAGAAATCTTGGAAATAAAAATTTCAATAAGATAACTTTAAAAATTAAATGGAAAGCCTTACCAAGAGGCTTGATCAAGCAGAAAACAATATAAGGGCATGCTGATAAAACTGATAAATATTACACTTACACAACAATAAAAAAATGTATGAAAAAATGTGTGAACTTCTGTGATATGATTTTTTTGGAAAGCAAATTTGAGTGCCTGTGGAATGCAAGAGGGGCTCAAGATGCAGACTAAAGACAGAGAATCTATTCAATGAAATAATAGAGAATTTTCCAAATCTGAGGGAAGATATGCACATTGAGATACAGGAAGCATTAAGAACTCCAAACTGACATGAGTAGAAAATAACCTCTTCACATCATATCATCCGTAAAATGTTAAGAGTGAAGCAATGAAATGAAATTAAAAGCTTTAAGAGAAAATAACAAATCACCTAAAAACAAACACTTCAGAGTAACAGCAGATTAAACAGCAGAAATTCTCAGGTCAGGAGCACAGTGAATAATGTACTTCAAAATCTGAAAGAAAACAATTGTTAACCTACATTACTATATCAAGCAAAGCTATCCTTCAGAATTTTAAGAGAAATTAAAAAATTAAATACAAGCAGAAACTAAGAGAAATCATAACACTAAGCCAGCATTACAGAAATTACTTAAAAGAGAATCTCTGCACCCCTAGTATCCCTGCAGGAGCTGGGCTGAACCCAGGGCATATTCAGGAACTCCAGTGAGCTATCCCTGCACTTCTTTGACCAGTGTGTAAGATGGACAGAGGCCCTGACACCTTCTGGGGCCTCAATTGCCACTCCTTACACTCCCTGTATCGCCACAGGAGCTGAGCTGAACCCTGGACATCTTCAGGACATCTTCACCCCCGCACCTCAGTCACTAATGTGTGAGGAAGGAGGAGCTATGGACATTTTCAGGGGCCTCAGTAGCCACTCTCAGGACCACCTACACCCATGAGGGAGCCAAGCTAAAACCCAGACAGAGTCCTCTGCCTCGAGAACTCTGCCCACATCCCTCATCTGAATGAAGCATGGGAAATGGTCTGGGTCCTGAGCAATGTCTGAAGGCTCAGTGACCATGACATGCACCCCCTCCACCCTTGTGGAAGTGGGGCTGAATGCCAGACAGCTTCAAGAATTCCAGTGAGACTCCCCCACCTCTCCCTCACTGAACTGGGAGTCAAGTGAATGCAAGAAACTTTTGGGAGCATCTGTGACCCCATCTTGCTGCTGGACAACAGCACAGGAGCTACACTGAACATTGGGGACCTTCTGATGCTTGCCCTGTCACTTCCACACCATCATGGGCTCCAGAGAATCTCTGAATCTTCAAAAGTGACAAAACGAAGGAGCAAAATGCAATCTCAGAACTCTATGCCCCAGAACAAGTCCAGGGGACATCAATACAGAAAAGCCTGGTAGTCTTTTGATTGTTAAATCAAAAAGAAACAACTCCATCTGGCCAAAGCAGACATCAGATCAGAAATAATCTCTCAGGTAAAAAAAGAAATGAATTGCTCAGCACATTCAAAGAAGACACTGATAAGAAAATAGAGAAACATAGAAAACTCATGGAAACACTGAGTAAAAAATATAGAAAACAGCTAGAATGCATGAAACAGATTCAAACAGATATCTGGGAAATTAAAACTTCCATTGAAAGCTGACAAAACCACTTGAATGAAGCTGAAGATAGACTTTCAGAGCTTGAAGACAGCATTACAGCCAAAGACTGTGAAGGGAAAAATCTCTTAAAAATAACAAGGAGCCAGGAAATAATAATTCAATAACTGTAAGATGAAGCAAAGAAAAAAATGTAAGATTGATAGGAATTAATGAAAAAGATGTCAACACAAATGATATAAAGACTACAGAAATAATAGCAGAAAATTTCCCAGGCATGGAAAAAGAATTGGACATACATATAAGTGAAAGACATAGAACTCTAGTTAGCCACAACCAAAATAAATCTACACACAGACATATAGAGATCAAGATCCCAGTAACTCAACAAAAGATCAGAATATTAAAAGCTGTTAGAGAAAAGAAACAAATCCCCTATAAAGGAAAGGCCATCAGATTCATGGCAGATCCCTCAACAAAAACTGTCAAGTCAAGAAGAGCATTGAGTTAAGTATTTCAAGTACTGAAAGAAAACAACTTCCAAGACAGATTGATGTACCCTGCAAAACTTGTCTTCAAAATTCATGGAGAAATCAAATACTTCCACAATAAAGAACAACTGAAGAAATTCATTACTACAAAACCAATTCTACAAAGAATACTAAAAGATATTCTAGAAAGACATAAAAAGACCACAACTTCAAGAACAACAGAAAGGAAACATCAAGCAGAGCAAGCAATTAAACAGAGGGAAAAAAGAGGAACCAATAGTAGGAAAATAACATGACAAAGATAAGCCAACACATATCAGTTATAACCATCAATGTAAATGGTCTCAATGCACCATTTAAACAAGCAATCTGGCAGAGTGGATCAAGAAACAAAATCCAACTATATACTGGATACAAGAAACACATTTAACTCAAAAGAAAATTCATAGACTGAAAATTAAATGATGGAAAACAATATTCCACACAACAGAAACCCAGGAAAAAGTAGGTGCAGCTATTCTGTTTGCAGACAACATGAACTTCAAACCAGGAACAATCAAAAGATATAAAAAGGATCACTACATACTTGTGAGGGGAAAACCTCAAGAGGAAGAGATAACAATCATAAACATCTATTCACCAAATACAGGAGCACCCAACTATAGAAGACAAATTTTAACAGAGACGAAAAATGAAAGAAGGAACAACACATTCATAAGAGGGGATTTTAACACACCATTGTCATAAATAGATAGATCAACTAGAAAAAAAATCAGCAAAGAAATAACAGAACTAAACCAAACTTGTGAACAAATGGTCTTAGTAGACCTTTACAGAGTATTCCACCCAATAGCATCATAATACACATTCTTCTCAGCTGCACATGGGACTTCCTCTAAAATAGGCCATATGCTAGCACATAGAACAGCCTTAAGTAAATGGAAAGGAAATGAAATTATCTCATGCATACTATCAGACCATAGCACAATGAAATTGGAAATTAATGACAAAAGAAATCACAAAAACTCCATAGACACATGGAAATTAAATAACGGCTTCCTGAACAACCAATGGGTCAGAGATGAAATCAAATTTACAATATTTACAATAAAACAAAAGTGTAGATACAACTTATAGGAACCTGTGGAACACAGTGAAAGCATTCCTCAGAGGGAAATTTATAGCAGTGAATTCCCACCTCAGGAAAACAGAATAAACACAAATAAATAATTTTATGCCGCACCTCAAGCTTCTAGAAAAAGAAGAATATGTCAAACCCAAAGCCCAAGGAAGAAAAGAAATTATAAAGCTCAGGGCATAAATTAATGCAATGGAAAATAAAAAAAACAATACAAAGAATTAATGAATTAGAGAGTTGGTTCTCTGAAAGAATAAATAAAATGGAGAAACCCCTAGCCAATCTTATCAAGAAAAGGAAAGAAAAAACTGAAATATATGCAGTAAGGAATGAAAGGGGTGAAATCACTACAGATCCTTTAGAAAGTCAGAAGATCACCAGTACCTACTTTGAAAATCTTTTCTCTCATAGGGTGGAAAACAGAGGAAATGGACAGATTTCTAGATACATATGCATTACCAAAGCTGAATGAAGAAGATATAAAAATCCTGAATAACTCAATATCAGCCAATGAAACTGAAAATATGATAAAAAAACTTCCAATGAAGACAGTCCAGATTCTGGTGGATTCACAGCTGAGTTCTACAAGAAAGTTAGACAAGATTTAACATCAGTTCTTCTCTACCTCTTTTTTTTTCTTCTCTACCTCTTTAATGAAATTGAAATGGAAGGAATTCTCCCCAACTAATTCCTGGACAGAAGCATTACCCTGATACCAAAATCAGAGAAAGACCCAAGCAAAAAGGAGAACTACAGGCCCATCTCCCTAATGAATATAGATGCAAAAATTCTCCATAAAATACTAGAAAACAGAATACAACAAATCATCAAGAAGATTATACACCATTATCAAATGGGATTCACCCCAAGAATGCAGGGATGGTTCAGTATACACAGATCAATTAATGTAATACACCATAACAATATAGCCAAAGACAAAAATCACATGAGCATCTCCATGGATGCAGAAAAAGTCTTCAATAAAATCCAATACTCATTCATGATAAAAACATTTCCTACAAAAAATAGGAATAGATGGTCTTTAGCTCAATCTGATCAAAGCCATCTATGACAAACCAATAGCCAACATCACACCAAATGGACAAAAATTGAAAGATTTCATTTTAAAATAAGGAACAAGACAAAGATGTTCACTGTCACCACTTCTATTCAATACACTTCTGGAAATATTAGCTAGAACAATTAGACAAGGGAAAGAGAAATAAATGGAATAAGGATAGAAAATGGAAAAGTGAAATTATATTTATTTGCAGATGACATGGTACTCTACATAGAAGACCCTATAAACTCCACCAAAAGGCTTATACATTTAATCACCAAATTCAGTAGCATACCTAAATATAAAGTCAACACTCAAAAATCAATAGCATTCCTGTACACAGACAACAATCAGATGAGAGAGAAATTAGTGAAACTACACCTTTCACAATAGCGTCTACAATAATGAAATATTTAGGAATCAATCTAACAAAAGAAGTAAAAGATCTATACAGTGAAAATTGTAATACTCTGAAAAAAGAGATTGAAGAGGATTTCAGAAAAGGCAAAGATATTCCTTGCTCATGGATAGGAAGAACTAACATTGTGAAAATGACCATATTCCCAAAGTTGTTGTACAGGTTCAATTCAATCCCAATTAAAATACGATTAGTGTACCTCACAGATCTAGAGAAAGCATTCCTAAAATTCATCTAGACACAAAGGAGGCCTAGAATAGCAAATAGCAACAGAGGAAAAGCAGGAGGCATCACAACTCATGACTTGAAATTATACTACAAAAGTACTGTGATAAAATCAGCATCATACTGGCAAAGAAAAAGACCTGATGATCAGTGGAACAGATTAGAAGATGCAAAAACAGCTACAAACACACTCAGCCACCTTATCTTTGACAAAGAAGCCAAACATGTCCACTGGAAGGAAGATAGCCTCTTTAATAAATAGTGATCAAAAAAATGAATTTCCACATGCCAAACACTAAAACTAGACCCATGTCTATCACCGTTCACTAAACTAAAATCAAAATGAATCAAAGATCTAAATATCAAAACAGAAACACTAAATCTACTGGAAGAGAAAATAGGTAAAAATCTCAAAGACATAGGTGTAGGCAGAGAGTTCAGGAACAAAAATGAAACTGCATGGGAAATACCTCAAAGAATAAAAAACTGGGATCTCATCTTGTTGAAAAGTTTTGCACCTCTAGAGGAATCACCAACAGAGTACAAAGAAAACCCAGAAATTTGAAAAAATGTTAGTCAACTGTCCTTCAGAAAAAGGGCCTCTATCTAGAACATATAAAGAATTTTTAAAAAATAAGATTCCCAAAATTTAAAGACCCAATAAAAAAATGGGCATCTGAGATGAATACACACTTCTCAAATGAAGAAATACTAATGGTGAATAAATACCTGAAAAAAAGTTCAACATCATTTGTCATTTGAGTAATGCAAATTAACACAACACTTACTTTCCATCTCACCCCAGAAAGAATGGCTATCATCAAGAATTCAGCCAATAACAAATGCTGTAGAGGCTCTGGGGAAAAAGAAACCCTACTCCACTGCTGGTGGGATTGTAGATTGGTGAAACCACTGTGGAAATCAGTGTGAAGATTCCTCACAAAACTGGGATTATTAGTTCCACTTAACCCAACTATTCTCCTTCTGGGTGTTTTCCCAGAGGAATTAAAAACATCATACCACAGTGATATATCTGCACCCATGTTTATAGCAGCACAATTTGTCATAGCTAAATCTTGGAAACAACCCAAATGCCCATCAACTGAGGAATCAATAACAAAGATGTGGTAATTTTATGCAATTGAGTATTATTCAGCTACAAAAAAAGATAAACTCAGGGCTTTTGTAGGTAAATGGATGCAACTAGAGACCATACTCATAAGTGAAATAAATTGGACCTACATGTGTAAATATCATGTTGTCTCCCTGGTGTAGGAACCTGAAAGAGTAAGTAAAATTCAAAACATACAATAGACGATATGAAAGGGAAAGAAATTGCTTAAAGGAAGGTACAACTGGAATGAGAGAAAGAAGAAAAAGAATGAAGGAAGGTTGAAATATATCTGGGATAACTGTACTTCTGATGTCTGATGGTATATTGAAAGCAACAGTTAATGCTTAAAATTTTTTATATTTTGACCAATTTTGCATGCTTATATCTGGTAATGTGAGCAACTGATTTGAAGACAACAATATGCAGTAGAACAATCATTGGTGAATTCCTACCATCTTGTCTAGTGAAACACTGTATTACTTCTAATGTTTTATTTAATAATTTTTTATTATATTTAATGGTTTGAACAATCTTCCATTATTACATATGGTAATCTCAGCAACGTAGTCAACAAACAATATATAATATAACAACCAGTGTTAATTCCTCTCATTTTGTTTTGAAACTCTATATCATTCTTAATATCCTTGCTTTGTTTTGTTTATGTCTGTGATGTTGATATGTTTCTATTGTTTTTTGGTTTACTACTCTCTTTAAAATAAAAAAATTACTTAAAGGAGTGTTGCATACAGAAGAGTAAGAATACAGTAACAAGTGTTAGCAAAAACATAACAAAATATTACAATGGAGATAATTAATATATACCTGTCAATAATAATCCTGAATATAAATGGCCTTAATTCTCATTAAGATGCAGATTATATTAAAATATAAAATACAGCTATATGATGCTTGCAAAAAATCCCCATAACTGAGACAAATATATAAATTAAAATAATGTAAAATGATAGTCCATGCAAGCAAATAAAAAGCAAGTAGATTAGCTATGCTTATATCCAACAGAACAGACTTCAACTCAAAATTAGAAGAGATGAATAAGTTTCATACACAGTGGTAAAGAGAAAAGTTCACAAATAAGATAAGACAGTTGTGAATAAATGCACAACAAATGTCCTCACAACAAATTTCATAAAAAGTACCACTTGACATAAAGGGACAGATATATCTCAATGTAACTCTAGTGGGTAACTCTAATGCCCCACCTTCATAAGTAACTCATTCAGACAAAAGTCAATAAAGAACATCATAGTAAATTACACTATAGATCAAATGAATTTAACAGACATCTATAGAATATTCCTTCCAAATACAGCAAAATACACATTTCTTTCATCAGTGTACAGGATATTCGCCAAAACATACCATTTTAAAGCCATAAAACTTGTCTTAATACATACAAAAATGGAATAACTTCATGCATCCTATTACCTGACAATTCAATGAAATTACAGATCAGAAACATGAGAAACCAAACAGATCATATAAACATAAGGAGATTGGAAAAATATACTTTTGAATGACCAGTGGGTCTTTGAAGAAAGCAAGGTGGAAATTTAAAAATTAGTAGAATGAAATGATAATGTACACCCAACGTACCCTATCTATGAGATACAGTGCAAGGAGTTCAAGAGTGAAGTTTATAAAAAGAAAGAAATAAATATCATAGATAAACTTAGTGAAATGGAGACTAAAAGAACATTGCAAATGATCAGTAAAGCAAAGCTTTAGTTCTTTGAAAAGATAATTTTGATGAAATTAACCTAAAGCAACAGGATAAATAGATTTTTAAAAGTAAAGACCTGAAAGACAATATTGTAACACAAACCAATGAGACTCAGAGAATGGTAACAACTATTTTAAGAAGTTGTATTCCAATAAATAGGAAAACCTAGATGAAACAGATTTCTATAAATATATGACCCACCAAAACTAAATGAGGTAGATCAAAAAACAACAAAAAATGGATTAATAACAAGCAATGACAGTGAATCAGTAATAAAAAAAAAGTCTTTGAACAACAAAAAATTTAGGACTGGGATGACTTCTTACAAAATTTTACCAGACCATTGAAGAAGAACTAACATCAGTGCATCCTAAACTAATTCTTATATGAAATTGAAAGGGAAAGAATGTTTTCAAATTCATATTATGTGGCTAATATTGCCCGATCATAAACCGGATAAATTTTCAACAACACAACAACTAATACCAGTATTCTTGATGAACATAGATGCAACCCTTCTCTATAAGATTTTTGCAAAGTGAATCTAATAGCACATTAAAGGATTATACAATTGTGAAAGGTAAAGAAATTGCTTAATGGGAAAGAACAACTAGGATGAAGGAAAGAAGAAAGAAAGATGGAAAGGATTACATATATACACACACACACACACACACACACACACAAGATGGCTAAGATAATTGTACTACTAATTTCTATTGGTTTATTGAAAAGAACAGTTAATGTTTAATTGTTTAATAAATATTGCGTGCCTATATCTGGTAATCTGAGAAAGATAACAATAAGCAATACAACAGCCATTGTAGATTTGCTATCATCTTGTTTTGAAATTCTGTATTATTTTTTATATCTTTTGTGTTGTTTTTGTTTTTGTTGTTTTGTTTTTGTTATTTTCTCTTTAAAATAAATAATACAATAAAAGATCATACACCATCATCAATTTAGACCCATACCCAAGATGCAGGTTGGCTCAACATATGTAAATTCACAGATGTAATACACCATAAAAATAAAGTCAAGGATAAAAATCACATGATCACTTGATCATTTCATAGATGCAGAAGAACCCTTTGACAATACTCAACATCTCTTCAGGACCAAAACTCTAATTAGGAATTGATGAATTTTACCTTGTGTATGTAAAGCTATATATGACATAATCACATCCTACACCATACTGAATGGGGGATACTGAAACCATTTCTTCTAAAATCAGCAAAGGCAAGAACGTTTTCACCACTCCTATTCAATATTGTCGTGGTTTGGGGGATATTTCGCAGGGGAAGAATATAACACAAGACACATATTTTATAAGATTATTTATAATAGTCACCCAAAGAATCATAAACAAGAAAGTGCAGGAAATCTGTCCACACCGTATAGACCAGGAATCCAGCTGAGGGCCTGGATCCCTGATAATATCTTGCATGAATCCAGCTGAATACCTAGAGCCCATGACAATGCCGCCCATGAATTCAACTGGAGGCCCAGAGCCCACGACAACATATCATGCAGGCTTGTTTCACTGATCTGCACTGGGAAGGCCCAAAGTTCAGTGGTGGAATCTAGAAAGTCTGTGCTAGCAGGATGAAGGATCTGTGCTTGTAGGCTGAAGGATTTACACTGGAGCCAGGATGAGATGCACAAAGTAAGAACTCCCCTGAAAGGTACAATAGCCATCCTCAGCAACAGTAAGGTTGTGAGCTCCTCTGATGATCAGGATGGCCAAGTTCCCATACAGAAAGCCAACACAGCAAGCTTCTCCAGGAGACTGGTAGTGCACATTTTCTCCTCTACAGTTAGGAAGTGATGCTCAAAGTGAGGACCAGAGCTCCCTCAAAGTGAACTGAAACTATCCTCAGTGCCAACAATGTCCCGAGCTCCTTGGAGGGTGAAAATAGCCAAGTTCATCAGGAAAGCCAGTATGACAAGCTCCTCCAAAAGAACCAACAGCTCCTTACAGCTTCTTCCAGCTCCCAACAGCCTTTTCTCAGCTCCCAACAGACTTTCTCAGCTCCCAAAAGCATTCTTCAGTTCCCAAAAACCTAACTTCTCCAGTTCTTCTTCTTACGCTGCTGGCAACAGTCCTCAGGTGTGCCTCCTACTCCCAGCACCATGCTTACTCATTTCAGCTGTGGATTATCAGTTGACCACCAGTTGTCAATCCACTACAAATATAGTACTTGATATTTTAGCCAAACCAGTTGGACAACAGAAAGAAATAACAGGGGTACAATTGGGAAAGGAAGAAGTCATATTCTTATTTGCAGATGATATGTTCCATACATAGAAGATGCTGAAGTCTCCACCAACAGTCTCTGACAACAAAATGGCAGCATACAAAATAAAATAAAGATACAAAAATCACTAGCTTTTCTATGCACCACTAATGAATCTGCTGAGAAAGAAATCAGGAACAAAATTCGAATCACAACAGGTTTTTTAAAAAATTTAAGAATAAGCCTAGTCAAGGAGGTGAAATAGCTCTACAGTAGAAATTATAGAACACTCCAGTAATTTAAGAAGATATTAAAAGATAGAAATAATTTTCATGTACATGGAAGAACAGTATTAATATTATTAAATTGGGCATATTACCTAAAATAATCTAAAAACTATGTAATCTCCATCAAACTATCAATGACATTCTTCATAGAATTGGAAAAATAATCCAAAAATTCATATAGAAACACAAAAAACCTAAAATATCCAAAGCAAGCCTGAGCAAAAAGAGCAGTACTAGATGTATCACATTGCTCACTTTCAAAATACTGTATAGTACAAAGTCATAGTAACAAAAAGAACATAGTACTGGCACAGAAATAGACATATAGACCAATAGAATAGAATAGGGAATACAGAAACAAACCCACACAAGTACAACCATCTGTTTCTTTTCAAAGCTTTCAGAAACACATTAGAGAAAAGACAGCCTCTTTAACAAATAGTGCTGCAGAAACTGGTCTCTATATGCATAAGATTAAAACTAGATCTAGATTCCTATCTTTCACACTGTAAAAGTTGTGCCAAAGATCTAGGTAGAATACCTGCAACTCTGAAACTGCTAAAAGATAACAGGTGGAATATTTAAGTCATATGCAAAGACTTCCTGACTATGACTCCAAGGAAACAGGAAAAATAGCAAGAATTATCAAGCGGCATTACATCAAAATGCTTCTGCATAACAAGAGAAGCAATTAAATTGGTAAAGAGATAGCCTACAATTGGGATGAAATCTTTAACAGCTGCTCTTCTGACAGAGGGTTAATAGCCAGAATGTATAAAGAACTCAAAATGTAACACTGAAAAGCTCCAAATAATCCAATCAGTAAACTGCCAAATTAATTCAATACATACTTCTCAAAAAAGTACCAGTGACCAATTGGTATGTGAAAAATGTTCAACATCTTTAGCCATCAGGAAAATGTAAATCAGAACTACACTGAGACTCTGTCTCAATCAGAATGGCTATCATCAAGTACACAAAAAACAATAAATGATGGCATGGATTCAGGGGGAAGGAGATCAACTTCTTTATTATTGGTGAGAATTTTAATAAGTATAGTCATTATGTAAATCAGTATAGAGATTCCTTGAAAAACTGAAAATAAATCTAAAATTTCATCCAGGTATGCATCTCCTTTGTATATTCCCGAAGGAATTAAAGTCAAGAGGCAGACCTGTGATGGATGATGACACCCCTCCCCATAGGAGTAAGTAGGCCCCTGCTGGACAAAAAGTGCCCCTGTCCCACAGGAGCAATCAGATGCACACCAGATGTTCAAGGAATCTTCCCTAAGCCCAAGCAGACTCCAACTACATGAGCAGTGTCCTTCCCTATTTGAAAAAGCAGGCCTGTGCTAGACTAGTAATTCCCCTTCCCCACATGAGTAAGTGAGCCTACACAGCATGTTTAGTGCAACCTGACACAAGTGGAGGCCACGCACCAACTCTAAGCTGACTCTATCTTTGGCTTCCTTATGGCACAGAACAACAGAAGCAGGGAATAACCAACTGACCCAATCTTGGTTGAGGACAAAGCCCCAAAGAAAAGGAAGTAGCCTGACCCTATGTCTATGGATATTAAGTCCAACACCTGAATCCAAACTCTGCCCTACATCTACAAGAAATCAGAGGAATGACTGTGTTTCTCATCTACCAAAGAGAGCAAGGACACACGTTGGCTCAGATAGTAACAACAGTCTAGGAAAAATGGATAGTGGGGCATCAGGAGCAGGTAGGGCATCTCAAAAACTTATAGGCAGCACAAGTCACAACAGCTAAGCTATAGAAAATCCTAGATGTCCAACAAATAAATGGATTTTTAAAATCTGATATATCTCTATCTGTATCTCTATCTCTCTATCATCTATGTAGCTACCTACCACCAAAAATGTATACACACTTCTGGAAAAGAAAAATAGTATGACCCTTTTTTGAAAAGATGGTGTTACCCTGATATGGGGGACCTTAGAGGATATTGTATATCACAGAAAATCCACTAGAATGCCAGCCCTTAGAGAAGAAATTGAAAATGCATGTGCAACAGTCTCAATGACCAAGCAACAGTTCACCATACTAACAAATATCTAGAAGCTAATGGCCACCACATTGAGACTTCTTGTATTTGTAGAGACCAAAGGTAACTTGTATCAATCTCATGATGTCTGTCTCTGTCTCTCTCCCTCCCTCTCTCTCTTTGTCTCTCTCTCTCTCTATATATATATACATATATATATTCTATGTCTCTATATATTCTAATAGAAATATATATCCTAATATATATGTTATTCTTCAGCAATAAAGAAGAATGAAATCGTGTTATTTGCTGCAAAACTAATGGAACTGGAGACCCTCATGTTATGTGAAATAAGTCAGTTTCAGAATGTTAACATTAATTTTCCTTTCATATACAGAATCTAGGAAAAAATTTCTAAACAAAAGAAAGATGTGTGAAGAAAAAATTGAGACTATTAGAGAAGAGGAAGGAGATGGGGAAAGGGAGACAGGCATCATGGGGAGGAGTGATGCATGTATGCTATATTCATGCACAATATTAACATGCCAGAATGAAGCCCACTTTTCTGTATATGCATAAGTAAATAAATATATAAATGAATAAATGAAAAAATAATTCAGTAGAGTAAAACAAAAATAAAGTAATAAATAAAATAAAAAATAAAAATAATTCAGTAGAGTAAAAAGACAACCTGTACTAGGGAAAAAAATTTGCATACCGACATCAGGGTTTAGTGTACAAAAGGTATAAATACTTTGTAAGCTAAGTTGCTAAAACCAAATAGCCTAATTAAAAATGGATACAGGGTATTAATAGGCATTTTTCTAAAGACATAAATCCTAAGAAGACATACAAAGAAGGTTTATGTGAAAGTATTTTCCACCTCACTACTTAACAAGGAAGTGATAATGAGCTATCACTTCACATTTTATTAGGGTGGCCAATATAAAAAAATCTTAAAATAGCACATTTGAAAGAATGTGGAGAAATTAACATGCTTCATTTTTGGTACTGAATGCACAGCTACTATTAAAACCAGTGTGTAGGTCCTTCAAACAATTGAAAATGATACTTCCATATGATCTAACAATCATTTTTATGTATATTATAAACAATGTGACTATGTTTTATTTATAAGCCCTTATAAAGTTAATCATGATATACGCAGATTGAAAACAAGACTCACAGGCCAAAGAACATATAAAACATGTAAGATAGTGGTACTAAGTCAAGGTACACTTGTAGAAAAATGGATGCACCTTGAAACCATGATGTTAAATGAAATAATTCAGACAAACTTATGTATTGTGTGTTTTCTCTTATATGTAAGACAGTATATATAAAGTATGAAATAAATGATCTAACAGTCTTATGTTAGAGTATTTTTTTCCACAGAATTGAAAATAGGATCCAGAAGATGTACTAACACTCCATGTGGTTTGCAGCCGTACTCATAATCACTACAAGGTGGAAACAACCTAACCAACCATCAGCACATAACATCATACTTTGATAATACAATTTTAATCTTAATTTTACTTCAGTAAAACTGAACTTAAAGAGTAAAGAGGGAGAAAAAGGAAAAAATATGATTGAAGTTTTGATAGTCCAACAAGAAGAGTATTAGACTTTAGGGAACATTAAGAAAGCTAAAATATACAAATCATGAAACATTAGAACAGAACAACTTTTAGAGATCACCCAGTCATGTTTACTTTATATTACAGATAAAAACATGGAGGCTTTCTGTACATTGCACAGCTAGAAAATTATATAGTGAAGTTTAGAAATTACACTTTGTCTCCAAGTCCTGATCTTCTTCAGCTGTCTTTAAAGTATTGTGAAATTTTAATCTGTAACACAAAAATTATCAAGCACTTTCAATTTTCTTTAGAGGTTGAGTCACAAATAAGTGATTTTGTACCTATTTTTAAATGGCATGTGAATATTTTATTTTTGAAATGATGTTTTGACTGCAGATACACGTCTTCAGATCTGCAGTCTTATAAGCATTAGTCATATGTGAAATATATTGTAGAAAATGAAACTTGAAATCATAATGCTGAAATACCCTAACTCTGAAGACAATGATACAAATACTATTGGTTTTCTCATATCCTGAAGAGTTGCATCATTTTTAATAACAGTCTGTAGCTAAAAATGGATCTACTTCCTGTAGCAACAATGTGGTAGAGAAAAGCAAAAGAATAATGACATCTTTGTTTTAAAGAACAATCATTTTTCTCATTCACATGCAAACAATAAAACAATTTCTATTATAAGTATCCATTTATCTTCATTCCTTTTCTGGATATATTTATTCATACTGTCTCATTAAATTCTGATATTTTTCAGTATTCTTCGGGTGTATTGTAATTTTACCATCTGGGATACATTAGTCACAAAATACATGTACATTGTAATAAAAATTGATGTATCACAGGACTTCATATTAGCTATATTCCATTTTAAATACCTTTGTTCTTTTCAACAATGAGTCTCTCTAATATTTCAGCTCAAGAAGAATTGGTCCTTTTTTCTAATCATTTCAATCTCTGTTATATCATTTTTAAATAGCACTCATAGAATACAGAGAACTGTAGAGAATTAATATAAAATCCCTATGGACTTTGTTTAGATAACAAATTTCATGTGAAATGTATAAATATCTATAATAATTATACGTATTAAGTTGTTTATAACTGTTTAACAGGATTCTACAGGTCCTGGTGGTCTCTTGGATAAATTTAATTTATGTAGTAATACCTTGTAATGTATTGTTATAAATAAAAATTGCTCTCTAATGTCATACCATCTGTTGCTATATTTAGCCAGTTATAGGTGCTCCACAGAAATATAGAAAAATTTCACAGAATCATTGGAGTCTTGCATATAAAACACTAGTTATACATTTCAGGATCAATGCACAGAGAACAATGTTTCTGTCATCAACCTATTCATTACAGGAGATACAAAAATATTGCCTCTATTGAAAAAGAGCTGCAATCTGTGGTGAGGTAGGCAATACATATTCCTACGGTGTGAAGCAAAATGATGAAAATACCAAAAGTAAAAGAGGAGAGGGCAGGGCAGAAATATCAAGTGGAAGATATTGTAGCTGATTGAGTATATTACCACCATCCAAAGCCCACATATAGTGGATTATCAGTTTTTTGCCTTTATTTTTTCAGAAAGTTTCTTATATCCATCTTACTTTTACATTATTTCAATTATCCTAGTGACAGTTTCACCATTATTGATATAAATTTTATAGTAGCTTTCTTACTGATTGTCCTACACCTAATTTCTCTGTATTTTAACAACCCTACAATATCATCAAGAACTGTATTTCCAAAACACAAATTGAATGTATGACATTATCTTGATCAATTTGAGCTGTCATAACAAATTACTATGGACTCGGTTAATTAGATGGCAAATATTTATTTCTTGCAGTTTTGGAAATTGGGAAATCTTAGATCAAGGAGACATCAGTTTCATAACTGGTGAGAGCCTATTTCCTGGTTTTCAAATGGACACCATCTCTTTGTATTCTCATATAAAGAAGAGCAGAGAGGAAAATCATAGTCTCAGCAGCTCCTTTTTGTAAGCTTACTAATCTCATTATTAGGGCTATATCCTAGTGACCTACTTAGCTCTCAAAAGCCCATCTCCAAATACAATCACATTGGTGACAGAATTTCAACCTATGAATGATGGTCTGTAAACATTCAGTGCATATTAAATACCATTAAAATAATAAGGGTGCCATTATTTCATCTACCACTAATAAGAAAAACTGCTATATTGAATGATTATGTACTTTATTTCTAGAAATTTTATTTCATAGTTATTTTAAAAATTGATTTGGACTCATTTAAATATATGTTCTTATATCATTCTTTGCATCTATAATAAAATGTAAGTGAAATTGATTATGTAAGCAAATTAAAAAATATCTTCATGTAGGATTATTTTCCTAAATCACTGTTCAGTTAAGTCTTTGATATCCATTTTCCATGTGATATTGCTTTAGTTTGAATATTTGTGTCTTCCAAAATTCATGCATTGAAATCTTCACCCCATCTTGATGGCAGTAGAGCCTTTGGGAGGTGATAAACTGATGGGTGCAAAATGCTTATGATTTGGATTAATAACTTTCCAAAAGAGCCCCAGAAAGGATCCCTCATCCCTTCCACTGTATGAGGACCCAGCAAAAAGACAGCTGTTTGTGAACAGGAAACAGGCTCTTAACCAGGCCCTGAATCTGTAGATGACTTGATCTCAGTCATCTCAACCACCACAATTGTAAGACATAATTTACTCTAGTTTCTTAGCCACCCAGATATGGTATTTTTACAATAGTCCAAGTTGACTAAGATAGAAAACTGTCACCAAAAAGTGGTGGCTACATGGTATCAAATAGTGTGTAAAATGTGTAAACAGCTTTATAAGTGCTTACTGGAACAATTTTAAGAGTTGTACTAAAAAAAAATCTGCATAGCTGTGAACAAACTGTCAAAAATGACTCTGATGAAATTCAGAAAGAAAAAGAGGAGAAAGCTTAATATTCTTAGATAATTACTAAGTAATTCAGAGAAAAAAGTTGGTTTAAATATGGATGGTGTTCTTTTTTTTTTTCTTTTTTTAAACAGGGTCTGGCTATGCAGTTCAGGCTGGCCTTGAGCTCACTTTGTAGCCCAGGTTGGTCTTGAACTCCCCATGATCCTCCTGCCTCAGCCTCCCGAGTGCTGGGATTACAGGCGTGCACTACCACACCTGGCAAATATGGATGGTAAAGGCCATTTAGATAAGGTCTCAGATGGAGGTAAGGAACGTGTTAGGAAATGAAGGAAAACTACTGTTAATTACTTTCTCATTGCTGGGACTGTATGTCCAACACTCTCAAGTTAAAGGAAGGAAGGTTTATTTTAGCTCACAGTTTATAGAGGGTTCAGGTCATAGTCAGTTGGCCCAAGGCAGGTCATCATGGCAGAGGGGAAGGGCAAAGGAAAAACAGTCCATGGCAGGGCAGGCAGGAAGCAGAAGGCAACAAAGCAGCAGCCTTCCTTTTCATTCCCTTTTTGTTCCATCCAGGCTGCAAGTCCATTGGTTGATGCCACTCACACACAGGGTGGAGCTTCTTCAGTAAATTCATTCAGCCACACCAAGAATTGTACTAATCCACTTAAGGGATTAAACCAATTATCTTGCCCTTAATCCAGTATCACAAAGCTATAATCCAGCCACCTCCCAAAAGCCACACTTATGAGTGCCTGAGGCTTTGGGACACATCTAGATATAAGCCATAGCAACTGTCCTTATTATAAAATGGTAAGTAATTTGTCTGACTTGTGTTCATGTTTTAGTGTTGGTGGAAGGTAGAATTTGTGAGCAATAAACTTGAATATTTGGCTAAGGAAATACTTAAGCAAATTGTGGTTTAGGTCCTCTTGACTACTACTAATATTTTTTTTAAATTTTTTTTTTTCTTCTGGTACCAGGAATTGAACTCGCGACCTTGCACTTGCCAGGCAGGCGCTGTGCTGCTGAGCTAAATCCCCAGCCCCTGACTACTACTAATAAAAAGCAGTAAGAGAAATGATTTAAAGATGAAGTTATTGACCAAAGGAAAGCAGGAATTAAAAGTTTGAAAAATTCTTAGCCTATTAATATTTACAGAATGACACAATATATTCAGCAGAGAACACAAATGGTGTGGTCAAATACCTAACTGGCAAAGAAACTGATCAGCTCTCTGAAGAGAAGCTAGGACCTATTGTCTAAGGCAAAGGAAAAATGGCCTTAAAATGAAGTTAGATATCATTGCAGTTTCTCAAATGTTTTTTTCTGAATGTTATCCAATCATACCATGAGGAAATGACCATGCCTCCACAGTTTTTAACTTGTGCTTTTACTCACCAATTTCATTTACATATAAACATTGATAACTATTTTCCATCTAAGATACTATTAATTGGAAAACATTGTGATTTCTACAATGGTAAAATATAAAAATTGGTGCCTTGGAAACTGTGAAGTTATCTGATTTTTGTGTTGTGAAATGTTCTTCCATGCCTCCAGTATAATGTCTACCAACTTGGCATGGTAGATAAGACTTTCAACAGTCTTTTCACTGAATGTTCTTTATTTTTGTTTTTCTAGCCTCATCAGTGCTTCCTGTAAAAATGCTTTAGCTCTCTGACCACTCAATATTCTTATACATGCTTTGCACTTTCATGCCTTTTCTCATGCAGTTTCTTCTTCCTTCATGTACGTTACTCCTTTACCTCCTCACAGTGTGTGCCTATGTATATTCTCCCATTCAGCTCAATTACTATAAAGCTCCATGCATATTTTATAGATTTCTTCTTTCCCATGAAGAATTGGTTTCTTATTTGTGTTATCCAAAATATGTGTACATCTACCATAACATTTATCACACCATATTACTTTTATCAACCACTTTATTGAACTTGGCTCTATATTTCTGTTTGTGAACTCAAGAACAATGATTTTTTCTTCATTTCTTTTTTTCTATTAACTCAGTGACATCCTTTATTTGGGTTTCACCAGTTTTTCTACAAGTGTTTTTTTGTTTGTTTGAAGTACTAACCCAAGATATCATTTTGCATTTATTTTTCCTAGATCCTCCTTCTTTAATCTGTAACAGTTTATCATTCCTCTGCTTTTTAGCAACTGGTCTTTTTGGAAGAGTCCCACTGGCTAGGCATCTTCCAACCTGGGTTTGTGACATTTTCTTATAATTAGGCTGGATTGTAGCTTCTTTGGGGAAAATGCTATGGAGGGGAGAGGACTCTGCACATCACATGGGGGCATGTCGTCAATGTGACTTTTCACTGGTGACACCTATCTTCCTTACTTGGCTGAGATGCTATCTCCAGGTTTCCCTGCAACAAAGTTACTACTTTAAATTTTTATTCTCTTCTTTGGTGGTACACTGTTACATCCAGCCCACGCCCAAGGAAAGCAGAGTTAAATTTTACCTCCTGGATGGGCAGGTATCTGTTTACGTTATTTGGAATTCTATCAGGAAGGTTTGTCTCTTCTCAGACATTTATTTACATCCGTGTAGATTCACAGGCCTTCTTAATTCTTTAACTTTATAAGTCTGTAGGTTGGTCTCTGAGCCCTCCTTCAGATTTGCTTCTGTGACCTGCTGACACAAGGTGCCCCAGACTCACTTTGTATCTTTTTTGCCTAGTGCTGGAGTTAGCTATTTTTCTGAGGAGCCCTAGTTACTTTTACTGAAGAATCATCGTAAATCAAAAACTGAGTCTGTGATTTTTAAAAAGGAGTACAAATATGCTCACACAAAATGTGCAAATGATTTCAAAGGTGTGAAGTTAAAAGTAAATCACCCATCAACCCCCTAAATCCAGTCTTCTCCAAGGACAGTTCTGCAAGTGAATGTCTTTTACCCAAAATGCTTAGAATTGCAAGCATTTCAGGTTATGGATTTTTTTTTTAAGATATAGTAAAGTTGCATGAACATAATGAGATGCCTTGGGGGTGGGACCCAAGTATAAACACAAAATTAATTTATGTTTTATATGTACTTTATACACATACTCCAAAGGTAATTTGATACAGTATTTTTAGTGCACCTATTTTTTTACTGCCACCATTCACAAAAGGTTAGGAAAAGATTTTCCACATTTAGTGTCACACTGATCCTCAAAAATTTTGTGTTTGAGGGCTGAGGAGGTAGCTCAGGGATAGAGTGCTTGCCTCACACACCTGCTGCCCTGGATTCAATATCCAGCATGGAAAAAAATAAAAAGACCATATTTTGGATTTTGTAGCTTTTCAAATATCATATTTTCAGATTAGCAATTCTCAACCCATATTGATAATTTCTTGTGTGTTCTTTTAAAAATAGGTGATTTTTATATCTTGCAAGGCATCAATAAGAACAGATTCAATGTGCAAATAGGTGATTTGGCTGGCAAAATGTTCCTTCCTGCCTTTGCTTCTTTCCTTCCTTATCCAGAAGTTCTGTGAAATGAGAGCAAGCATGGGAACGAAGGCAGGAGTCAGAGTGCAGCTACTCACTATTGACCTATCATATGTTGGCTGCATACCATCCTTGAGTATCTTCCTGAGTACCATACCTTCCTTGAGTATCACAGACTAAGTTTTTGATTTACGATGATTCTTCAGTAAAAGTAACCAGGGTTTCTTAGAAAAACAGCTAACTCCAGCACTAGGCAAAAAAGATACAAAGTGAGTCTGGGGCACCTTGTGTCAAATCTTATGTTAGCAGAGGCTAGTCCCCCCCGTGGGAGTCAGGGTTAGCATTCCACCCTTATTTCATTCTTTTCTCTGCTTTGTGCTATTTCTCAAGCTTCTTTGTAGTTTTTACTTTTCCTGTCACTTTTCTCCTGATTCCTAGAGATTTCCTTCTTTTATTTCTTCAACAAGTTTTCTAAGTGTCTCAATTCCAAGTTCTGGAGAGGCTATATTTTTCAATTATTGTATATTCATATTTCATGTATAGTACTTAAAGTAATGTGTAACTTTTAATAGGAACACAATATATGTTTCAATTAACATCTAAAGAAAATTCAGTTATATAAAGTGTGCATTTACTATTAGGAGTACTCAAGTTCAAGTACTCTTATTATCTCCAGATAATCGACCAGAGATATAGACTGTTTAAGTTTCCTAGCAAAAAGAAACAAAATAAATATGATTGCTATAATTTGGATCTGGAAAGACCCATAAAGGCTCATGCATTGAAGGCTTGCTTTCCAATGCATCAATATTCTGAAATGAAGCTTTTGGGAAGTGATCTGATCATAAGCACTCTGATTCTGATCAGTGGATTTATCTATGGATGTATTCATAATGTGATGGGCTATTGAGAAGTGATAAAAAGTTGTGATGTGGGAAATAGTTGAAGGGAGTGGACTCTTGAGGGTGTGCCCTGGGAGGTTATATCTTGTCCTGTCCCTGTAATTTCTGTCTTTTTCCTGTTGTACATGAGGTGAGCTGCTTTGTTTTACTACATGTTCCTGCTATGATATTATTTCTCACCACAGATCCTAAAGTAATGGAACCAACTGACCATGAAATGAAATCTCTAAAACCATGAACCTAAACAAACTTTTCCTCCTTTAAATTCTTTGTGTCTGCTCTTTTTTCATAGTAATGTAAAACTTCCTCATACACTGTTAGAGTTGTCTAACTGAAAATTGAATGTTCATAACTACTCATAGCCATTGCCTTGAATTAATGGACAAAATAATATACAAACCCAAATTTAAGGTTGTATAGTTTTCAATAGCCATTCAGTGTTTTCTATTCTCAAAATTAACTTTTAATTATCTAGTTCAATATGTTAGCTAAGTTTTGAAATAAAAATTTAAAAACAGATTGTGTAAAGTGTGTACTTAGTAT
The DNA here is from genome assembly GCF_000276665.1 of Chinchilla lanigera. Lineage (NCBI taxonomy): Eukaryota > Metazoa > Chordata > Mammalia > Rodentia > Chinchillidae > Chinchilla > Chinchilla lanigera. The sequence continues at coordinate 19,893,209 of NW_004955430.1, forward strand.
AGCTTTGCATTTGTCGATATGCATATGAACTAAAGTTTTATGGGACTTTTATGTATGATTTTGTAGGGACTCCTTCAAAGAGTCTAGGATTTCTATGACCACATTCTTTTCCTTGTTTGCATTTTTTGATTTTGGCATAAATTCAAAAACCACAAAAGTATCAGTGAAAAAGTAATGGAAATAATGAGACTATTTAGAAAAGAATAAGCATTTTCTAATCTGTATTATAAATTTTATTAGCCTGGATAAAATGTAGCAAATCTAAAATACCAAGAGGTTTAAGATAGATGCAATTGAAAGGTAGCATCACTATTTAAGTAATAATGGCATTTTCTTTGTGTTAATTTATCTTTTCCATATTATCCACTGTGAGACTGAAATTCCTAAGAAAATCTTAAAACTTTATCTAACATTTAAAAGTAATCTTTTAATCCCCTTAGCATTTCATAATAGACCATCATAATAGGCTTTTTTAAGCTTTGCATTGATGTAGTGCCAAAAGTTAGAGTGCTTTCTCCTTTATGAGCACTCTATTGGTTGTTAAATGAACAAAATCCTAGCCAGTCAACTGACAGAAGTCACTTACTGTTTACTTTTCGTATTTCTCACATTTTAATTATTTGATTATGAACATTATCTAGTTTTGTATTTGTTTCTTTATAGGAATTTTATAAAGGAACTATTTTTAAGGCATGGTTTAAGTAATATAATTAGTAAATCTGTTAAGTATAATTCCAGTACATTGCACTATTGTGTTGTAACAGTAAGAGAATAACTGAAAGGTACTTCCTTGAAACCCATCTTTTTGTATTTGATTTTTAGGTTAGTAGAACCACTGGCCAACGTCATATCCTCCTATTTTTTGCTCACAGCTCATGGAAAATGTTTGTAAAGCATGGATAATGGTATGCCGGAACCTATAGCTAGAAGAAAGTCTTGGCAGAAATTAATGTTTTCTATTTTTCACTACCATATTTCTGCTTCACTAATGCCAAAATCATAATATGATAAAGACACCTGTTATTACTATTATTATTACAACTTTTCTTGGAGCTAATGTAAAAAGAAAACAAAATACATTTTTAAAATATAAAAGGCATAACATTGCTAGTATTTGCAGGTGCTATAAATCTATGCCTGAAAATTTTAAGAAGTTTTCAAAAAATAACTAGAAGTGCTCAGAATCCAAGAAAAGAATACATCTGCCCTTGAGGAGATAAAACTATTTTTCAGAGAGGTGGCACCACTAAAGAAGAAAGAACAAAAAGAGGAATTTTTCCATCAGATATAAGACAATCTTTATTGGCACAAGAAAAGACAAAACAAAAGGAGAGAATACAACACTCAGAGCTAGATTTGTGTATGTGTGTACGTGTGAGTGTGTGTGTGTGTGAGTGTTTGAATTAACATAAAATGCCATCTCAGATTAAAGACAGAAGAAATGAAACCTTAAATAAATGCTATTGAGAAAATCAGTTAACTACTTAGATGAAAACATCATCATTCACAAAAAATAAATTCCAAATGAATTAAATTTCTAAGTGTAAAAAATGAAAAAATAACTGTATTGGACAAATACATGGGAATTTTAGTTAAAACCTTGGAGTAAATAAGCTTTTATTAAATAAACATAAAATGCAACTCATGCATATTTTATATTTCTGTAAGATAAAAATATGAACTTAAAAATGTGAGAAACTAAATGAAAATGTTTATAATGTATATAAGGAAATGTTGCCATTCAAAGTATGCCACAAATTGCCATAAAATCCGTGTGTTAAGAAGACAATCAAATATGAATATAAGATCAGAACATAGTTTTCTAATAAAAGAAAACATAAGTAGTCAAAAATCTCACTGCTAATAATCAGGGAAATGTAAATCAAAAGTATAATGAGTAACTGAATTTGTTAATTAGATTTTTAAAATGGAACATTGTTAACATCCATTATTGGTATGCGAATGGGGAAAGTGGTACTCGAACACACTTGGAAGTTCAAACTGAATAACCAGTTTTAGAGAGCTGTTTGGAGTTGTCTATTAAATTTAGAAACTTGATGAAGCACTTCTATATCTAGTTGTCCTTCCTAGAAGCATAGGTGCTCAAAGACACAAACTGATAAATATGCAATGATATTTGCTAACCACATGAAAGATTTATTGATAGAAACTACATTTATCTTCTTCTTTTATTCAACATCTTTTATTGAGTGGCTATTTTTGTTTTTTTATTTTAAGAAATAAAAGAAGGAAAACATATTAACAAACACATTCATTTACAAGATAGCATCAGAAATATACAAACAAAAAAGAGTTACAGACAAAGTTGTAGGAAATTAACAATTGTTGTTGCAGTACTTATTGATATCTTCAAAGTGATTACTCCAGAAAACAGAGACATACAAGATTGATCAAATAAGTATCATTAACTGTTCCTTTCTGTAGAGCAATAGAAGACAGTGTTGTATATACATACTTACATAATTTTCCCTTCTTTCCCTTCTCTTTTCAGCAATTACAACTTGTGCTGCTATGAACATGGGTGCACATATATTGCTGTGATATGACATTGTCAGATCTTTTGGGAAAATACCCAGAAGGGGAAGAGCTAGGTTGAATGGAACCTCTAGACCTAGTTTACTGAGGAGTCTTGAAACTGATTTCCACAGTGGTTTCACCAATCTACATTCCCACCAGCAGTGGAGAAGAGTTATTTCTCCACAGCCTCGCCAGCATTTGTTATTGGTTGATTTCTTAATGCTAGCCATTCTTACTGGGGTGAGATGAAATCTCAGTGTTGTTTAATTTTCATTTCTTGAATGACTAATGATTTTGAACACTTTCTCATATATTTATTTGCCATTTCTGTTTTCTTATCTGAGAAGTGTGCATTCATCTTGGCTGCCCACTTTTGGATTGCATCTTTGAATTTAAAGGGGCTGATTTTTAAAAATTCTTTATGTGTTCTAGATAGAAGACCTTTGTCTGAGGAACACTCAGCTAAAATTTTTCCAAGTTTGTGGCTTTTCTTTTTACTCTGCTGGTGATTTCTTTAGATGTGCAGAAACTTTTCCATAGGATGAGATCCCATTTGTTGATTTTTTAATTATTTCACTGGCAGTTAGGGTTTTGTTCATGAACTCTCTGCCTACCCCTATGTCTTCAAGGTTTTTACCTACTTTCTCTTCCAATAGATTTAGTATTTCTGTTTTAATATTGAGATCTGTGATCCATTTTGACTTGAGTTTGGTGCATGGTGAATAGACTTGGGTCTATTTTCAGTCTTCAGCAGGTGACAATCCAGTTTTTCCAACACCGTTTATTAAAAAGGCTATCATTCTTCCAGTGAGGTTTTTTTTTGCCCCTTTATCAAAGATTAGGTGACTGAGTGTGTCTGTGGTTGTCCCTGTTTCTTCCAGTCTGTTCCATTGATCCTCAGGTCTCTTTTTTAGCCAGTACCAGGTTGATTTCATTACAGTAGGTTTGTAGTATAATTTCAGGTCAGAGATTGAGATTCTACCTGACTTGTCCTTGTTGCCCAGGATTGCTTTTGCTATTCTAGGTCTCCTCTGGTTCCAGATGAATTTAAGGAATGTTTTCTCGAGATCTGTGAGGTATGCTAATGGTAGTTTAATGGAAATTGCATTGAATCTGTACAATAATTTTGGTAGTATGGCTATTCTCACAATGTTGGTTCTTCCTATCCATGAGCAAGGAATATTTTTCCATTTATTGAAATCCTTTTCAATCTCTTTTTCAGAGTACTGTTGTTTTCATCGAATAGATTTTGACATCTTTTGTTGGATTGATTCCTAAATATTTAAATTTTTTGATGCTATTGTGAAAGGTATGGTTTCCTTAATTTCTCTTTCAGACTGTTTTTTGTTTGTGTATAGGAATGCTATTGATTTTTGGGTGTTGACTTTGTATCCAGCTACACTGCTGAATTTGTTGATTAATTCAAGGAGTCTTCTTGTGGAGTTTTGGGGGTCTTCCATGTAAAGTACGATATCATCTACAAATAGTGGTAGTTTTACCTCTTCCTTTCCTATCCTTATTCCTTTTATTTCTCTCTCTTGCCTAATTGCTCTGGCCAATGGTTCCAGAAGTATATTGAACAGGAGTGGTGACAGCAGACATCCGTGTCTTGTTCCTTATTTTAAAGTAAAAGCTTTCAGTTTTTGTCCATTTGGTATGATGTTAGCTGTTGGTTTGTCATAGATGGCAATGATCAGATTATGGTAAAGACCATCTATTCCTATTTTCTGTAGAGTTTTTATCATGAATGCATGTTGGACTTTGTTGAAAGTTTTTTCTGCATCTATTGAGATGATCATATGGTTTTTGTCTTTGGCTCCATTGATATAGTGTATAACATTAATTGATTGTGAATATAGAACTATCCCTGTATTCCTGGAATGAATCCAACTTGGTCATGGTGTATGATTTTCTTGATAATTTGCAGCGTTTTATTTGCTAGTATTTTATTGAATATCACTGCATCTATATTCATTAGGGAGATTGGTCTGTTTTCTCTTTCTTGGTTGGGTCTTTCTCTGGTTTTGGTATCAGTATGATGCTTGCCTCCAGAAATGAGTTAGGGAGAATTCCTTCCTTTTCAATTTCATTGAAGAGTTTAAGGACAGTTGGTGTTAAATCTTCTCTGAATTTCTTGTAGAATTCTGCTGTGAATCCACCAGGGCCTGGTCTTTTCTTTGTCGGTAGGTTTTTATCCACATTTTCAATCTCATTAATTAATATTGGGTTGTTCAGGAATTTGATATCTTCTTGACTGAACCTTGGTAATTCATATGTACCTAGGAATCTCTCCATTTCTTCTGTGGTTTTTATCCTATGGGAGTAAAATTTTTCAAAGTAGGTGTTAATGATCCTCTGAATTTATGTAGAATCTGTAGTAATTTCATCCTTTTCATTCCTTATTGCATGAAGTTGAGTTCTTTCCTTTCTTTTTCTGATAAGGTTTGCTAGGGGTTTATCAATTTTATTTATTCTTTCAAAGAACCAACTCTTTGATTCATTGATTTTTTGTAGGGTTTTGTTTGTTTCATTTGCATTAATTTCTGCCCTAATTTTTATAATCTCCTCCCTTCTTTGGGCTTTGGGCTTGACTTGTTCTTTTTCTAAAAGTTTGAGGTGCAGCGTTAGGCCATTTATGTGTTCTCTTTCTGTTTTCCTCATGTGTGAGTTCACCACTGTAAATTTCCCTCTGAGGACTGCTTTGTTGCATCCCACAGATTCCAGTAAGTTGTATGTGTATTTTCATTTGTTTGTTGGTATTTTTTAATTTTCTTTAATTTCTTCTGTGCCCCATTGGTTGTTCAGGTGGTTGTTGTTTAATTTCCAAGTGTTTATGGTGTTTTTGGAGTTCCTTTTGTCATTAATTTCCAATTTCATTGCACTATGGTCAGGTAATATGCATGGGATAATTTCAGTTCTTTTGTATTTCAGTAGGTATGCTCTATGGGGTAGAATGTGATCTATTTTAGGGAAAGATGCATGTGCAGCTGAGAAAAATTTGTATTCTGATGTGGTGGGGTGGAACACTGTACACATCTACTAAGTCCATTTGTTCATTGATTTGGTTCAGATCTGTTATTCTTTGCTAATTTCTTGTCCAGTTGACCTACCTCTTTGTGTCAAAGGGGTTTTGAAGTCCCCTATTATAATAGTATTATTAGTTATATGGGTTTTCATGCCTGTTAAGATTTGTGTTATAGTTTGGTGCTCTGATATTTGGTGCATACATGTTTATGATTGTTATCTCATCCTCTTGCAGTTTTCCCCTGATTAGTATGTAGTGAGCTTCTTTATCTCTTTTGATTGTTCTTGGTTTGAAGTTTACATTGTCTGCAAACAGAATAGCTACACCTGCTTTTTTCTGGGTTCCTGTTGCATGGAGGATTGTTTCCCATCCTTTGACTTTCAGTCTATGGAGTTCCTCTTGAGTAAAATGTGGTTCCTGTATACAGCGTATCATTGGATTTTGTTTCTTAATGCACTCTTCCAGTCTGTTTCTTTTGACTGGTGAATTGAGGCCATTTACATTAATGGTTATAACTGATATGTGTTGACCTATCATTGTCATGTTATTTACTCGCTGTTGATTTCCTACTTTTCCCACCTTTTTACATGCTTGCTCTGCTTGAGTGTTCCTTTCTATTCCTGATATTGGGGTCATGTTTTTCTCTGTCTAGAATATCTTTTAGTACTCTTTGCAATGATGGTTTTGCACTCATGAAATTCTTCAGTTGTTCTTTGTCATAGAAATATTTTATTTCTCCATTGAATTTGAAGAACAGTTTGGCCAGGTACATCAGTCTTGGCTGGAAGTTTTTTTGTCGCAGGACATGTAATACTTTACTCCAAGCTCTTCTCAATTCAATGGCTTGTGTTGAGATGTCTGCCATTATTCTTATGGGCTTTCCTTTATAGGTAATCTGTTTCTTTTCTCTAGCAGCTTTTAATATTCTGTTCTTCTGCTGAATATCTAAGGTCATGATTATTATATGTCTGGGTGTGATTTTATTTTGGTTTTGGCTAGTTGGGGTTCTATATGCCTCATTTGCCTGTACTTCAGAATCTCTTTCCATGCTTGGGAAGTTTTCTGCTATTATTTCTATAAATATTCTTTTTATGTCGTTTGTGTTGCCTCTTGCTTTCATTGACTCCTACATTATTTCTCTTTGCCTCATTTTGCAGCTGTTGGATTTATTTTTCCTGGATCTTTGTTGATTTTAAGAGATCCTTCCTTTCACAATCATTAGCTGCCATACTGTCTTCAATATGTGAGATTCTATCTTCAGCCTCATCAAGCAGTTTTGGCAGCTTTCAATGGAAGTTTTGATTTCCTGGATATGTCTTTGAATCTGTTTCATGCGTTCTAGTTCTGATCTGTATTGTTC
>NW_004955430.1:19900701-19902053 GCF_000276665.1 Chinchilla lanigera
GGTTGTTGCTCTGGGTTCCTCAGGTGGCTGGTTGAGGGAGAACAGGCCTCACCTCCCAACTGAGAAGTCCACAGAGACAGGGCCACTCCCACATTGCCTCCCTGTCCCAAAGGAGCAGGACCAGGCATCCAAGCAGGCCTCACCCACAAATGGACAGGTCCACAGCAGTGGGGCAGCTCCCACTTTGCTTCCCTGTCCCAAAGGAGCAGGGCGGGGTGTTAGCGTAGGCCTCACCTGCCAATTAAGAGGTCTGCAGAGATGAGGCAGCTCCCACGTTGCTTCCCTGTCCCTACATGTATCTTCTTAAAATGGCCAGAGATTTATTTTTTTCAAATGAAAGCAAAGCCTCCTTAACTCTAATCACATGCTGCCCTCAATGTAAGCAAAAGTAATAAAACATAACAAATGTCCTTCATTGTATATGTGAACCTCAGAGAAAGGCAAAATCATGAAGACCTAGAAAAAAGAGGAAACAGAAAACTAGAGGAATTAGTATCCAAATTGCTTCTGCTTCTCTGCTTTGAGAGTAGGGAAAAAGGAGTTGAAGGGTGAGCAGTTGATAGACCTCATAAGCTAAGGGTTTGTATTTTATTGGCTACTCATAAAAAAGATGGGGATTTCAGCACTAGTAAGTTAAGAAATTGGAACTTAAATCAGCTGCTTTTTAGCTCAGTCTCTCAAAAGGTTAAACACAACTAGAGAGGGAACTATAACCTTTTAAAAAATCTTTAGAAAAGAGAATAGAAAGAAACTTGTCTGTTTTGACATAGATATTAAGAATTCATTACCCTTAGGAAATTGGAGATTTAAATTCACATTACCTGTTTGAAATATAGTTGTTCATATAAAAAATAAAATATTGAGCCTGTGACAGTAATGCTTCTACAGCTGATCCAGAATTAATGTAAAACTCCATATTCACCTCAAGCCACAAAGTATTCCTACAGATGAATCCTGGCTAAGAAATTACAAGGAAGTAATCTACCAGGATAGAGATTTAGCAAACCGAACTAACAGAGGTATTAGACACACAGATATGCATGCACATGCACATGCATGTACCCATTTCCTCATACACATAAAGAAAAGCAGGATGTTGTGAATAAACTCATATAGATTTGAAAGTATAAAAATAGAATTATATATGCATCTAATATCTCTCTATATAAAAATGTCTTTGATTATAAGACTTAGCAAAAGAGTAAACATAACCAAGGGAGGAGGAGATGAGGAAATTACCGTAAATATGCCACAGAGCAAAATTTTGAAATATATGTCATTTTAAAATAAAATATAAAGCAAATATGAAATATAAAAATTTTAAACCCACATATAAAATAGAATAAAAATGC
>NW_004955430.1:19902240-19916346 GCF_000276665.1 Chinchilla lanigera
TAAATATGCCACAGAGCAAAATTTTGAAATATATGTCATTTTAAAATAAAATATAAAGCAAATATGAAATATAAAAATTTTAAACCCACATATAAAATAGAATAAAAATGCCAATATTGAGAGTGATAATGACTGATAACTTTTCACAGCTGATCAAAGACAAGATATACAAATACAGACTCAGCACAGCACACCTTACATAGATTAAGGTAGGTAGTTGTTTTCATTAATTCTTCAATTTCATTGATTGATCTTGGGTTATTCTGGATTTTATATCTTCTTGGTTCAGCTTTGGTAGTTCATATGTATCTAGAAATTTATCTATTTCTTTTGAATTTTCCATTTTAGTAGAGTACAGTTTCTCAAAGTAGATACTCATGATCTTCTGGAGTTCAGCAGAATCTCCTTTTATTTTACCTTTTTCATTTCTAATTGCATGAATTTGGAGCTTTTCTTTTGTTATTTTAGTAAGATTGGCTAAGATTTTGTCTATTTTATTTATTCATTCAAAGAACCTAGTCTTTGATTTATCAATTATTTGTACAGCTTTTTTTGTCTCAATTTCATTAATTTCTCCTCTGATATTTATAATTTCCTTCTTTGAACTAGCTTTGGCTTTGGATTGTTTTTTCTTTTTCTGGAACCTTGAGAAGAGTCATTAGGTTTTTTAAATGAGCTCATCTGCTTTGCTAATGTGGGAATTAACTGCTATAAACTTCCCTCTTACAATTGCTTTCATTTTGTCCTGTAAGTTCTGGTATGTTGTTCTCCATTATCATTTGATTGTAGCTACTGTCTAATTTCCTTTTTAACTTTATGACCCCTTGGTTACTCAAAGGGGTACTACTTAATTTCCATGTGTTTGTATAATTTCTGTGCTTTCTTTTGCTATTGATTACTGGTTTAACTGTCCTGTGATCTTGTAATATGCCTGGGATAAGTTTGATTATTTTGCATTTACTTAAGCATGTTTTGTGGACTAGTATGTGGTCTATTTTGGAGAAAGTTCCATGTGCTACTGAGAAAGAATGTGTATTGTGTTGTTGTTGCATTGAACACTCTAGATATCTATTAAGTCCATTTCTTTGAAAGTTTGGCTCAACTGTGATATTTCTTTGTTGATTCTTTTTGCCTGGTTATCTGCCTATTTGTGACAGTGGGATATTGAGGTCCCCCATTACAATTATATTGGGTTTATCTGATTTTTATGTCCATTGCTATTTGTGTTATGATGTTGTATGTGCCCGTATTTGGTGCATATGGTTTTATGATTGTTATCTCTTCCTGTTGAATCATTCCCTTAACTAGTATGTGTAACCTTTCTTTGGCTCTTCTGTATTAGTTTTGACTGGAAATTCATTTTATCTGAAAATTCAAGAGCTATTTATGCTTTTTTCCTGGGTTCCTGTTGCATGCAATCCTGTTTTCCATTCTTTGATTTTTAATCTGTTAATTTTTTATGAATTAAAGGTCTTTCTTATATACTGCATATCACTGGGTTTTGTTTCTCACTCTATTCTGATAATCTGTGTAATGTGGGGCACTGAGACCATTGATGTTGACAGTCATTATTAAGAAGTATTGACTTACTCATGTCATTGCATCATTTTCATATGGCTGATTTCCTTATATAAATATTTTTCTTCTTCTTAGCTGCTCATCCTGTATTTATTCTTTGGGACATATTGGCAGTATTGGCTTTATTGTCTTCTTCTGGGATATCATTGAGAAATTTGGTAATGTTGGTCTGATGGTCATGAATTTCTTGAGGTGCTCTTTTTCATGGAATTACCCCATTTCTCCACTAATTTTGAAGGAAAGTTTTGCAGGATACATAAGTCATTGATCTGCTTACTAGAGTGGGGAACCAATGTCTTTTATGCTTCTTTAGTGTCTTTGTATGTGTGGTAGTTTTGTGCAACAAAGTTGGGACCACCAACGTTTGGTATATATATATATTTAAATTGTTATCTTTTCCTGTTAAATTGTTCCCTTTTTAACTGTGTTGTGACCACCTGTCTTTTCTCATCAATTTTGGCTTGAATTTTAATATGCCTGAAAATAAGATAGATTCCCCTGCTTACTTTCAGGCTCCAGTTGCATGGAATATCATTTTTCTTCCTTTCTATTTCATCTGTGGGCTTCCTTTTGAATGAGATGTGTCTCTTATTGGCAACATATAGTTAGATTGTGTTTTATGACCCAATCTGAAATCTGTAGAGTTAAAACCATTGACATTGAGAATTATTATACACGTTTACTGAATCCTGTCATTGCATTATCTTTCTAGTGCCTATTCCTTTATTTTTTCTTTTGTTTAACTACTCTCACAGACATATACTTGCCTTTGGCCTTTTTCATGTTGGTGGATTGCCTGCCTCTGTTTTGTATTCCCTTAAGTATTTTCTGCAGTGCTGATTTAGTATTTATGTATTTCTTTAGGATTTCTTTGTAATGGAAAGTCTTCTCCATCAATTTTGAAACATAATTTTGCAGGATATGGAAATCTGGATTGACATTACTTTTAGGACTTGAAAAACTGTTCTCAAAGCTCTTTACAACTTTAGGTTTTGTGAAGAGAAATTGGTTGTCATTTTAATGAATTTACCTTTATACATTATTGACTGTTTTCTTCCTCCAATGATTTTTAGTATTTTCTCTTTTTGTTGAATTTCTGTAATTTTGATTATGATGTTTTATGGAGAAGTTCTTTTTTGGTTTTGGTTTTTAAAGGTTCTATGTGCCTCTTGTACTTGAATAATGAAATTTTCCCTAGATTTGGAAAACTGACTGCTATCATTTCAGAGAAGAGATATTTTTATACCTTTTTTGTTGTCTTCTAGTTTTTCTTTTATTTCTATAATTCTAAGGTTTTTTGAATCATCTAATAGCTATTGGATCCAGCTTGCATGGATCTTGTTAATTTTTATGTTATTGAATTCATGATCTACTATATTCACTTTATTCAATTTCTGATATTCTGACCTTAGACTGGTCATATCTGCTACCAATGCTTCTTTTGAATTTTTCAAATCTCATATTTCTGCTTTTTCATAAATTCTAATTCTTTACCAAAATAATTATTCATATCTTGTATTGTCTTATTTATCTCCATTAGTTTATTGACTTTTCTTCTTTCAGCTTTTTGAAAATTCTACTAGTGAAATCCTTTTTTCTGTTTAATTAAATCTTCTTTAAACTTGTTCCTTTCAATTTGCTTATTTCTTTCTTCTTTGATCTCAAGAGAAAGCAGGTATTAACATACCAGAAGAAACAACAACAAAGAAAGTATAATTTAACACCCTTTGCAATAGATTTTTACAATAGTAATGTTGAAACAGAGATAAACCAAATATTGACACAATAAATTTCAACTAAAATGAACAACTATTACAGCATTAATAATAGGAAATAATTGAGCCATGTTGTTATACAGACAACTAAATAGCTAAAATTTAATAAAGCTTACTTAATCAAGTCACAGCAAAATGGGAGAGGTGGGAATGAGAAAATGAAGGAAGTAAAATTTGAAAAAGAAAGAAAATGAAGATGAGGAGGAAGCGAGAAAAGTGAGATAAAAATCCAAGTAAAAATAAAATAGAATTAATAGAATTAGGTAAAAATAAGAGAAAAAATACAAGAAAAAAATAATAAAGAGAAAAAGAAACAACTTCACCCCCTAAAAATAAAAAGAACAAAGAAAGAAGAGAAATGACTCCAAAATATTTCAGTAGTTTTTCAGGGAGTGGTTCCTTTTCAGGGCCTTTAGTTTTGGGATCCACCAGATGTGGTGGGGGCTAATGAACCACAATTAGGGCCTGTTTTGTTTCCATGCCAGCTTTGTGCTGTGAAAAGCTGAGTCCTGCTTCTCATTTTCTGGTGGGCATGGTCAGTCAGTGATGTTATGTCTGCCTTAGGTTATATTCACTGCAGCAATTCTTAGTGGTTATGCCTTCTCTGTGCCCCAAGTCAGTGCTATCTTTGATTAATTGTATAGTCTGTGGGCTTCTCCTTACTCCAGAGGCTCCCCTGTCTGCAAACCACTGGATGTGGCAAGTGTCTAAGACAAGATGTATCCTTGATCATTTTGGCAGATCAGGAAAGCAAATGGACCACTGTGTTCTGTGTTAGAACTAGGCAGTGAATGGGGCCAAGCTGTCTGCTGGACTTAATGCCAACACATTTGGACCCAATTCTCTCAGAAAACCACCCAGTGAGCCTGGCTTCTCACCTCATTGGGTGGGGCCACTGTGTCCTTTCTGTGCTGAGCTTGCCAGTGCCTAAACTTCTCTAGTCCATGACTAGCCTCACTCCGTGGCTTGTTTATGGTCATCTTCCACCCAGTCACTGAGGTAAGGTGACCCCAGAAAACTTGAAGTGTAATTGTTCTGTCAGTTTTGATTCCTAGAAAAGCTCAGTCATAATAAACTCCTTTTGAAAATGGCTTTATTGTCTGGTGACCCAGACAAGAGTGTTTATTCACTTCATCTGCAGTCTTCATTGCTCGTTACAAATTTCCTCATCCATGAAAGAATGAATGAAATGAAAATGCCATTATCAAAATTTTACACTTATTTGCTTTGATTAACTCTTCCTTTAAAATTTTTTTCCACTTTTCCAATATAATAAGTAGTTCTGCAGAACTATTTTGATCTTTCTGAGTAAAATTGGTCTCTTAAGTTTATTTTCTTTGGATACATTCACATAAGTGGAATTATTATATCAAAAATTGTGAACTATGGCTCATGGCAAAATTCTAAAGCAATTTGCAGTTGAGCAAGTAAGATATGATTAACTCATTAACTAAAGGCTTCATTCATTTAATGGTACTAACATTTACATAGTAGTGTTTTACTAGTATATGATTATAGTATACCCAAATCTTTTTCTTAAGAGGTAGGCATTGTATTGCAAAATGACTTGCTGGTAATTAACTTTATTTGTACTTTAGTGGTAGTGATTTCTTAGTACAGCTATAACTATTATTATTGGTTCTGTATTGTGAGGGGTTAATCATGTAATTCTATCTTTTCATATGTGTAAAATTTCCATAATAAAGCTCTGAGAAAAATTTGAAGGAATAATGAACAAAAATGGAACTGTATAAGCAAAAGATTTAATTTTAAAATTAATATCAAATTTTCATATGGTGAAATATTTTATTACATTTGATTTTCCTTAGAATTAGAAAAAGGATCAAGTCATGTTTTTGGTATGGTCAAGGAGCAGTACAGTCTAATGGGTAAGATTACAAAATTTAAAACTACAACATGTGAATTTAAATCTCAGCTTCACCTCAGCATAGCTCTTGGATGTAAAATATACTTTACTTTGCTTAGGTATGTTTTTCCCTGTAAAAATGGGAATGACATGTGTTGGGAGGTAGATGAGCTACATGCATAAAACACAAAATAATACATGATGTATAACCAGCATTCCAGAAGACTTGATATTGACAGAGAATATTTAGCACTTACTAGGTGTGTGCTGTGTAGCAGGTTAATAGAAATTTAACTATCTCTACTCTTCTGCTCCATCACATTTTTCATACTTTTAAATTTAGAGCACCTCCTACTCAGATCAGTTGTAGTTTCTGGTTTTTTTTGTGATTAGAAATATGTTCAACATATATAGCTTTTGGCAGGACACAGATGGTGGGCAAAGAAGCTATCAGTGATATTTCTTTAATTTTGGTTTGAATTTTTCAGTTTGTATTTATTACTTGCACAAATTTGTACTACATAATGATCACATTCCTCACAGGGAGTTGGCACATGTACACAACACATCTCATTTTTTCTTTTATCCACTTTCCTTGCTCTTTTCTCCCTTCCCTCCATCTCTTGTCCCCCTTCCTACTTGGAAAAAAAAATCTATGTCCCTATTTTCTGTTATCTTTTTTGAGTTTATTTATATTTTGAGGTTCTCATATAACAGAAAACATGTTATATTTAAATGTGTTCTGATTTATTTCACTTAACATTATGGTCTGAAGGTATACCCATTTTCCTACAAATGACTCAAATTTATCCATTTTTTATGGCAGAGTACTACTCTAGTGTGTGTAAATACATTTTCTTTATCCAGTCACTTCTTGATGGACATATAGGCTGCATCTAAGATTTAGCTGTCCTAAATTGTGCTACTATAAACATGGGTATGTGTACTGGATCACTGCAATATTGTATCTTAAACTCTGGGAAAGATACCTAGAAGGGTCTGAGTCTAATAGAATTTCTAGTTTCAATTTTTAGAGGGATGTCAATACTGATTTTCATAGTGGTTTTACTAATTAACATTCCCACCAACAATGTAGAAGGGTTCCATTTTCCCCATAGCCTTGCAAACATTTGTTATTATTTTATTTTTTGATGGTAGCCATTGTTCTACAGGAAGATTGAAGTGGTTGGAATTTTATTTCTTATTCTCTTTAATCCTTATTTTTTATTTTCTTTTTTCTTACTTTCCAGGATAAATGCATTTGTAAAAAAGAAAATTTGGTAAGACAATTGAGTATCTCTACAGCACAATGGAGTCCACAGTGGAAAACAATATGTATGTAAACAAAATATGGGTTCAATGTGAGAATGAAAATTGTTTGAAATGGAGATTGTTGTCAAGTGAGAATGCAGCCAGAGTTGATCACAATGAGCCATGGTACTGCTTTATGAACACTGATTCAAGATATAATAAATGTTCTATTCCTGAGGAAGACTTTCCTGAAGAGTCTCAACTTTATGAAAATGGATTAAAGTTTGTCTATTCACAACTCCCTCTTGGAAGTTTGGTTATGGTAAAATTACGGCACTGGCCAAGGTAAAGTTTTTGTTTTTTTAGGCTAACCTATTGAGTTTTAAGTAATCTTGTTAGGTTTATGATTTTTAAAAATCTTTCGAAAGTTTTCACTGTTTCTGTTTTGTTTATTTTCTTACTTATTGATTTCTGATCTCATTATTTTCTTCCTACTTCCTTAGGTTTAATTTATTCTTTTCTAATTGCTTAAATTGGAAGCTTATGTAACTGGGTATAAATTTGTTATTTCTCTCAATATTGACAGTTAAATCTATAAATTTTTTTCTAAGTACTGATTTTGAGGCATGTCATACATTGATATGTTCGTTAATTCAATTTGAAAGCCTCTAGTTTTCTTTGTGAGTTCTTCTTTGAAATGGTTTTTATGAATGCGTTTTGGAATTATCAAATATTTGGAGATTTTAATATATCTTAGTGAGTTTTTTAAATCTATGTTAGTGAGTTTCACTGAATTTTACTTGAAAATCTATCAGGGTTTATCTTGTAAAGATTTCATATGCATTTGAAAAGAATGTATACTTTATACTTGTTACCTAGATGCCTAAAATATATTTATTTTTCTTTAGATTTGCTAAAATATCTATTTCAGAAACATTAATTTCCCCAAATATACAGTGTGCACTTTCAGTATATAATGGCAAGTCTTATTTTTGGATTTTTTAATAAAAATATAAGCTATTATATTTGTTCACTTACATGGCTTTAAGTTTCTTATTTCAGAACTTGATGTTTCCTTTGATATATTTTATTTGTCCTTTTTAGGTGTTTTTCTTGAATTCTTTTCAACTTTCCAATTCTTTTTAAATTTAATTCTTTTTTCCATTCTGGATTATATTTTTCTTAGGGTGTTAACTGTTGCTCCTATATTTTTTCAATTTAGCATTCTTTACAGAAATTAGAAAAAATTTTTGTCTTTTTTCTTTTCAAATTTTATCAAAAATCATCCATTTAAATTTTTTTCCAGTTTATGTTTTTACTACCTATATTATTTTCTTTATTTATTTAGCTTAATTTTTGTTCTCAGGTATAACATTTTTATCTCTTCTAAGATCATGCTGGCAAGCATTTTTTTATAGAAGCATTATTCATTTTGTCTATAATAGCTTTCTATTAGATTCTAGTATGGTCCTTCTGACATTAATATATATATATATATGTATGTAATACCTACATATGTAATGTATATGTAATGTATATTACAAAATGTCAGCCTTCTTTGTGGCATGAATAGGATATATTTTCATCATAGTCATTCTCCTTGTTGTGTGAAATTAATTCCTGTTCTTTGAGAAGGTAAAATGTCAGAATATATGTGTTTTGATTTCTTTTCTGTTTGTTTTTCAGATTAGATCATTCCTATTGTTCTTTGAATTCCTCTGTCACATTCATTTCCCTGTTGAAACTATCTCTTGAGCTTTCTATATTCATCATATTTTCAGTAATAAAATGTCCACATTTTTCTTGTTTGTATCTCCTGTTTATTTTTACAATTTCCATTTAGTCTGCAGCGTAGTTAGTTCTGTGAAGCAGGAAGGCTTTACTGCTACACTAGGAGGCTTTGTGAGGAAGGTGACCCCAGTTATTGCCAAGTGGGATGGGCACCAACTTTTCTGTTCAGCCTATGCTGCTTTCCAGGGAGGGTCGAAGTCCCTACTTATGGCCTTGTAGGAGTGGGGATTCCAGTTCCACACGCACAGCTGTGGCTCAGAGGAGTAATGATACCTTATTATAGCTTCCAGGTGACCTGAGTTAACACCAGGGGAAGGACTTGGTTTTTACTGAGTTGGTAAAAGTCTTGCCACAGTTTTGTGCCACTACCTCAGCAGGGGAGAAGGTACTTCATTTCTCCTGTGTCCAGGCTCACTACTGGTCTTTGCTAGTGAGGGTAGATGTGTTTGTCTGGGATAGAAAAGTTACTGTGTAAAAATTTTCTGTCTTGCTAAGCTGCCCTACTCCTACTTCCTTAGCTTAAAGGATCAGATTACACTGGGGTTTGTTTGTTTTTTCCCAGTGATATTCCTGGGCTGCTGTTTTCTTTAAACATTCAGTCTAAGGATACATGATGTCAAAAGAAAGCCCAAGGAACTCACTTCTATGTCTTTCATTCGTCAAACCTTAGTGTCCCTGGGAAGTACATTTTCACTTTTCAGAGTCTTCTTATGTTTGATATATTATATATGTACAATTATATATATAACTTTATATATATATATATAATTTTAGATTTCTCTATCTAGCTGGAGGAATTTTTAGAAATGATTCTGCCTCATCTCATCCAGAATGTGAATTTGCACATTAGATATTTTTTACTGTTTAAAAAACAATCTATAGCTCAAAACCTATTATTCTATTGTTTGCTCAAAACATCAAAAATATGGGCATTTTTTTTCTGAAATTTCCTAGGTTTATTTCCCCCATTTTTATTTGGTAGGTTAATTTTTATTATAGTAATAGCCTTTGTATTTTATCAAAATTTTAGGCTTTCAGAAAAACTGAGTGACAGTAACAGACTTTCCACCAATTATTTCCTCATGAAATATATCTGCATCAATAGGGTACATTTCTTATATTGTATGAACCAACATTCATTCATCATTATCAATCAGACCCCCAGTTTACATTAGGATTTATTCTTTGTACTGAATATCATACGGGCTTTGACAAATGTTTAATAGCATGTGTTTAGCATTATACTACAGGATGGTTTTATTGGCATAAAAATCATCTGTACTCCACCTATTCATTTCTCTCCACCAAATCCTCAGCAACCATTTCCCTTTGTTTAAACTGTTGATCTTTTCTAGAATACCATATACTTGGAATCATACAGTATATATCATTTTCAGAATGGGTTCTTTTGCTTAGTAATATGTATTGACATTGATTCCATATACTTTTATGATGTCTGCTTGTTTATTGTTATTACTGAATAATAATTAATGTTTGTGTGTAGTACAATCTATTTACCCATTCACTTACCAAAGATGTTTTTGGCAGTTAAAAATAGTACTTTAAAAAACATGTATGTAGCTTTCTATGTGGATATGTTTTTAATTCCTTTGAGTAAATGCCAAAGAATACAAGTGTTGGATTGTGTGTGATATGTATGTGTAGTTTTTGTAAAGTGAAAAATTATCTTTCAAAGAGACTATATGATTTTGCATTTTCACCAGCAATAAATGAAAATTTATGTTGTTTCATAAGCTTATCAGTACTTGGTATTGTCTGTGTTCTGGTTTCAGTTATTCTAACATTTATGTAGTGGTATTTTATTGTTACTTTAATGTACATTTCCCTAAGGACATATGCTATGATCTTTTCATATGTTTATTTATGAACTGTGTGTCTTTCTTGATGAGGCATCTGCTCAGATTTTTGCACATTTTGAAATCTAGGCAGGGTGTGGACCTCCCTCGCCCTGCCCTCCTGACATCCCAACATAAGGGCATGACTGTCCAGCAACTACAAGCTGGCTCTACATTTTCCCCTGTCATGGGGCAGAAGAGGTGAGGACTAACCAACTGACCTGATATTATATGAAGGCAACACAGGGAGAGAAGGGAATTCCCAGATCCTACAACTATAGAGACTAAGTCCAACTGTTCACTTGAAACTCTAACCCTGCGACTTACATTCAGTAGAGAACAAAGGACTGATTACATTTTCCATTTATCAAAGCAAGCAAGGGCACGCAGTGGTTTGGATGGTAACAAAGGGGCTTCAGATGAAGGGAAAGCACCTTAATTCCCACAGGCTCTAAAGCCAGGTACAGAAAATTGTGCCTGGCTATAGCCCAAGACTGCAGATCTTGGAAAGAAACTACTCATTCAGTTTTTTCTTCGACTCAATCATTTTATGGTTCTCTATTTTTTATTACTTTTATCTTTCTTTCTTTGGGGGAGTATTAAAGTTTTTTCCCCCTTAGTTTCTTTTCTCTGTTCCTCTTTCATCTTTTTTCCCTTCCTGCTTATATTTATTTCCTATATTTTGCACTGTTTATATCTTTTTCTTTTTCATTCTTTTCTGTGACTGTTCTCTAGCACTATTAATTTCCTTTAATTGTTTTTTTGGTTCTTTTTTTTTTTGTACCAGGAATCAAACTCAGGACCTTGTGCTTGCCAGGCATGTGCTTGTGCCACTGAGCTATATCCCCAGCCCTAACTTCCTTTAATTGTCAATGGACCTCCTATCTCAATTTTTTCTCCTGCTTTTCATATCATATTGATTAATTTTTCAAGTTTTGCTTTTTTTCACCCTGTGGTTCCCCAGCTGCTCTATAGTGATGAAAGTAACTACTAATCTTTATAAATCTACAATCAGCTAGGTAATTTTTACTATTACTGTTTAATACTATTCTTTTGTTAATAGAGATAAAAAGTTACATTTAAGAGCTATTTAAGGTCTGTCAATAGTAGGTCAGTATTGGTTTTGTTTTAATGTTCATACTATAATTATTAATCTCTTTTCTCTTTTGGGGGGTTATCTATTATAGGTCATTAGGTTGTCCATTACAAGGCAAATATTCAGTTTGTATTTAATGCAACAATTGATGCTAATTTTATTACTATAGCCAGGTGACAAAGCTGTTGCTATTAATTATTTTTTTGTGGGATCCAAATATCTGGATTGGCTTCGAGTACTTACAATACCGTGGCCCATTCCTGGAGAATGGGTACTGAGCCAAATATAATGCAACCTCTCATATCAATTAAATGGAGATGGTTGGATCTTGGGACAAACAAAAAGCTAATATTTAACCATGCCTAGAGGGCTGAAAAGTAGATATTAACTAAAAAGTAGATATTACCTCCATATTAGAAAAAAAGCTTTTCCTTCTTTGTACTGCACACTGGTCCACCCAGCAACAGAATACACTTCTCACAGCACATGGAACTTTCTCCAAAATAACCACATATTAATAAAACAATAAGTAAATAAAACAATAAGTAAAATAAGTAAAACAATAAGTAAAATAAAACAATAAGTAAAGGCAAAGAATTGAAATAATACTATGCATATTACTAGATCATAGCACAATGAAACTAGAAAACAACAAAAGAAAACAAATTATGAAAATGCATGGATACTAAATAACACATTCTTAAATAATGGATTACAAAAGAAATCTAGAAAGAAATATGACAATTTCTAGAACTAAGCACTAATACCAATATACACTAGAACTTACAGGACACAATGAATAAAGTCTTATGATGGGAGTTTATAACTGTGAGTGCTCTTCTTGCAAAGACATAGTGAGCCCAATAAATAATGCTATAAAGCACCTCCAAAGTCCTAGGGAAAAAACCAGCAATCCAAATGAAAATATAGTGCAAAGAAGGAAATTGTATGGACCAGAGCAGAAATCAGTGAAATTGAGATTAAAAAAAGGAGCATCAATGAAGAGTTGGTTCTTCAGAAGGACAAATGGAATACACACAGGCTTAGCCAATCTAACCAAGGGGAGCGGGGTAGAAAAGACTCATATCAATGCAAATAATGGACAAGTTGAAATTACAATGGACATTGCCCAAATAAAAAAGATTAGTAAAAACTACTGCACAAACATTTACACCAGTAAATTAGAGATTTCAGAAGAAATGAATATATTCCTAGATACAAGTGTATTACCAAAACTGAACCAAGAAACATTAAAAACTTTGCATATTTCAATGACAGGCAATTAAGTTGAAACAATAATAAAGAACATACCAACAAATAAAAGACCAGATTCTGATGGGTTCACTGCTGAATTCTACAAAAATGTCAAGGAAGTTGTAACACCATTAATCCTTTAGCTCTTTAATGAAGTTGAAAGGGAGGACACTCCCCAAAGTCATTCCTGGAAGCTACCATTACCCTGATTCCAAAACCAGACAAAGATCCAGCTAAAAGACCAATCTCTTTAGTGAATATAGATGCAAAATTCCTCAAGGAGATACTGGCAAATCAAATACCAGGAATCATCAAAAAGGTCATTACCAGGACCAAGTAGGGTTCAAAGCAATGATGGAAAGACGGTTCAACATATCCAAGTTAATAAATGTAACACATATAAACAGAAGTAGAAACAAAAAATCATGTGATCATCTCAATAGAGAAAGTAAGTCTTTCACAAAATCCATCATATTCAATGATACAAACACTTAAAATATGTATAGGAGGATCTTATCTAAATGCGATTAAAAAAAAGTCATGTATGATAAACCTATTGAAAACATATTAAATGGAGAAAACTTGAAAGCTTTCCCTCTAAAATCAAGAGCAAGACAAGGATGTTCACTATTACCCCTCCTGTTCAACATGGGTCTTGAAATACTAGCAATAATATTAAGGCAAGAAAAAGAAATAAAGTGAATATGGATAGGAATGGAAGAAATCAAATTATCATTATTTGCTGATGACATGATTCTCTGCATAGAAGACGCAACAAAATACACCAAAAACCTCTTAGAATTCACAACCAGATTCAGTACTGTAGCAGAATACAAAGTAAACACATAAAAAGAAATAGCATTCACATATACTAATAATGAACCTACTGAGACTGAAATTAGGAAAAAATACCATTCGAAATAAAATGAAGAAAACAAATATTGTACTTAGGAATTAATATAAGGAGTGAAGGACCTCTACAATGAAAACTATAGAACTCTTAAATAGGAAATCGAAGAGGAGATCAGAAAATGGAAAGCTGTACTCTTTCCTGGACGGGCAGAACCAGTGTAGTCAAAATGACCATGCATCCAAAATGGATATACAGATTTAATGAAATCCAAGTCAAAATACCAACCACATTTTTCACAGAACTGAAGAAAACAATGCTGAAATTCATATATAATAAGCAATCTAGAATAGCAAAAATATTCCTGGATAGCAAGTACAAAGTGTGACGTAGCACAATTTCAGATTTAAAGTTATATTACAAAGCTAGCTACTCTGATAAAAGCGGCGTAGTATTGGAACAAAAACATATATGAGAATTTATGGAACAGAATAGAAGATGCAGAAACAATACCAAGCACACTCAGCCATCTGATCATTGACAAAGTGGCCAAAAACATTTATGAGAAAAGATAGTCTCTGTAATAAATGATATAGGGAAAACTGCCTACCCACATGGAGAAGATTGAATCTAGACCCATACATCCAACCCTGTACTAAACTAAAATCAAAATGCATCAAAGAACTAAATGTTAGACCAGAAATACGTGCTAGAAGACAAAAGAGGTAAAAACTCTTTATGTCATACATGTAGGGATGGACTTTCTGGATAGAACATCAGTTGCACAG
>NW_004955430.1:19916864-19919456 GCF_000276665.1 Chinchilla lanigera
CACACTACAATGATACATACATACTAATGTTTATAGCAATACAATTCATAATAACCAAATCTTGGGAGCAGCTTGTATGTCCATCAAAAAGTGAATCAATAAAGAAAAGGTAGTATCTATACACAATTGAGTAATATTGCCATAAAGAAGTAAAAACTTGTGTCATTCATAGGAAAATGGGTGCA
Organism: Chinchilla lanigera; assembly: GCF_000276665.1. NCBI lineage: Eukaryota > Metazoa > Chordata > Mammalia > Rodentia > Chinchillidae > Chinchilla > Chinchilla lanigera. Next base: position 19,917,050 of record NW_004955430.1, read on the forward strand.
CTTTAAGACTATAATATTAAGTGAAATAAATCAAACACACAAGCATAAATATTTCATGGTTTCTCTAATATGAGAAACCCAAGATATATTTTAAAAGAACAAAATAAAAGATAGATGATGCTAAATAGGGAGATAGATATATTTCAAGTGGGAAGGGAATCAAGATATGAAGGGAGGTTGGGAGGGGCAGGAAAAGAGATGAAAAATAAATTCAGATATGTTATGTATATCTACCAACTCCATATGTGGAGTGCAAACTTTATGTACTGCAAACATGTACTAATAAAAGATTTAAAAGGCAATATAAAAGAACTTTAGAATATTTAACTATATTTTGAAGCTGAATAAATTTTCCATCACTCATAAATTGTATACAATAGAAAGTTTTAAATAAAAACTTTTCCTATTTTACCTTATTCTGTTTGTGCATGTTACTTTTTTATCACTCATACTTTCTAAATTTGATTATACACTTTTCTTGTAGTTTTGATCCTTTTCCATTTGCTGGCCTATTCTTACTTTCCCTTTCCACTTTTAAATCCCAGACAAAGATTCAGAATTTCTTGTCTGTATAAAAATGAAAAATAGAGAAGATGTACACCTTGAATTTTCATAAGTAACATTGTTTGAACTCAAACTGAAGTCAGTACGAAGGGAAAAGTAGATATCTATTTTCTTTGATCACAGCAAATCAGAGATGGTAGTTGTAGAAGATGGGGAGAAATAATCATGTGTTCTGGATCTATTGCCTCTGCTCAACTTTTCCTTTAGTTTGGTGTGGTCAAACCAAAGATTATATTCATAATCAGGAAATTTTAATATCACTATGTACCTACAAATGTTTAGGTTATGTAGGTCTATTCTTTTCTTTCTTTCCTTTTCCTCCCTTCTTTACTTTTCTTTCTCTTTTTTTGAGAAAGAGTCTTGCTCTAATTCAGGCTGGCCTGGAACTCACAGCCATCCTCCTGCCTCAGCCTTCTAATTGCTTTGATTGCACAAATGTGCCACCACACTTGGCTGGGCTTTCTTTTAAAACAAAATCTAATGAACCAAGCAAATTAAATAGCTTTCTAGTGTGGATTTTCTCAGATTAGAGGTTTTCAAGGACTTATTCTTTAAATTCCTATAAAGGCTTCATATGGAAATATTTCTTCAGTTTTATTAAAGTTGCCAATGACAGAAGCTCTCTGCTATAGATATAAAAATGAAAACAAACCAAACCTAGAACAGACAGAAGAATAATAAGGACAAGAGTAGAAAATGCATATTCAGAGCTTTACTCCCACCTCCACGGTTTCCAGCTGAAACTGGCAGAGAGAGCCAGAAATGAGGTCCTCACTCAGAAGCCCCAGGGACTGCTTTAGCTGGGGGGCGCATTTGGCACCTCCCTGCATGTGTCCTGTGCCGAATGAGCAAGTGCTCCAAGAGCTGCTGGTCCAGTGGCTCAAGTCTGTGCTTTACTTGCACCCAGACCCCCTGGGGGGGTCGCAGGCACCAGCAGTCTGATTGCTGTTTGTTAGGCCTGCATCTGGTTCCTGTACGTGTCCTGAACTGACTGGAGACACAGAATCCGGTGGTTCACAAACTGTAGACACTGCAGTTTGTTTCTGTGTTTTGCCTGTACTCTGAACTTCCTGGGGACATAGGTCCACTGGACTGGGATTGCCACACTAGTGCAACCCAAGTCTGGGCTGTGCACGTGCCCTGAACTGCAAGGGAACGCTGGATCAGACGGTCTGCCATCAGCTGACACCAATGCCCATGTCTGAGACCTGGGATAACTAGGTACAAATCAAAAACTGCCAGAAAACCCGAGACTAAGCAGTGCTTCCCCGGGGTCACTGAGGGGAAAACCTAACCAACAGGAAAACTAGGGACACTAGCGGCCTTTGCTGTGCAGCCACTGAAGAGGGAAACAGCTTTCTGCATCTGTTAGCAAATATGACAAAATGAAGGACTAAAACATAATTCCAGAACTGCACCTCACTCAGAACAAGTCCACGAACATTGACATAGGAGAACTTGGTAAACAGATGCCTGAAATAGCTGAAATGATTGCAATGGAAGTAAAGAAACAACTCCATAAGGCCATAGAAGCAATGAGATCAGAAATCTCTCAGGCAAAAAATGAAATGACAATGATAATGAAAGAACTGCTCAAAAATTCTGAAGAAGAAACATATAAGAAAATAGAAAAACAAAGGCAATGGACAGAAGCGTTAAATGAAAAATATAGAAAGGACTTAGAACACATGAACCAGATTCAAAGAGCCTTCCAGGAAAGCAAAGCTTCCATTGAAAGCTGCCAAAACCACTTGAATGAAGCTGAAGATAGAATGAATCTCAGGCTTTGAAGACAGCAAGGCAGCTAGCAACCATGAAAGAAAGAATCTCATAAAATCAACAA
>NW_004955430.1:19924951-19941832 GCF_000276665.1 Chinchilla lanigera
GAAAAAATTTTAGCTGACTGTCCCTCAGACAAAGAACTTCTATCTAGAACATATAAAGAATTAAAAAATATCAGCCTCCCCCAAATTCAAAGACCCAATCCAAAAATGGGCAGCTGAGATGAATACACACTTCTCAGATAAAGAGATACAAATGGCAAATAAATACATAAGAAAATTTTCACCATCATTAGTCATTGGAGAAATGCAAATTAAAACAACACTGAGATTCCACCTTACCCCAGTAAGAATGGCTAGCATCAAGAAATCAATCAATAACAAATGCTGGCGAGGCTGTGGAGAAATAGGAACTCTTCTGCACTTCTCGTGGGAATGCAGGCTGGTGAAACCACTGTGGAAATCAGTTGGGGGATTCCTCAGCAAAGTAGAACTAGAGGTCCCATTCAACCCAGCTATTCCCCTTCTGGGTATTTTCCCAGAAGATCTCAAAACATCATATCATAGCGATATATGTGCACCTATGCTCATAGCAGCACAATTTGTAATTTCTAAATTGTGGAAGCAACCCAATGTCCATTCACCGAGGATTGGACAAGAAAATTGTACTTTTTGTAATGGAATATTACTCAGCTATAAAGAAAGATAAACTCGAGGCTTTTATAGGTAAATGGTCACAACTAGAGACTGTATTCAAATAAATCAGACCTGCATTTGCAAGCACCGCATTGTGTCACTAGTGTAAATCCTGAAAGAGTTAATTGAACTCAGAGGTGTGGTAGACATTGTGTATTGATAGGAAAACGCTCAAGGGTAAAGGGCAACTGGGATGTGGGAAAAGAGAAAGAAAAGAAGGAGAATTTTTGTATGTATGTATATACAGGATAGTAAACATAGTTAATCTACTGTCTTCTATTCCTTTACTGAAAGAAACTGTTAATGAGTCCTGGATTGATCAATATTGCATGTCTCTATTTGTTTTCATGAGAAACCACTTTGAAGATATCAATATGTAATTCCACAAGCATTGTTAATTTCCTACCACTTTGTTTGTAACTCTGTATTGTCTTTGTTCCTACCACTTTGTTTGTAACTCTGTACTGTTCTTTTGCTATTTTGTAAAATGTTGTCTGTCTGTTAATGTTTTCCTCCTTTTATTTTTAAAATAAAAGAAAAAAGAAAATAAATATTCAAAGAGAAAGATGAAACAACTCGTTTCTAGTGATTTATGTTATGAGAGCACTCTCCTAAATATTTTTAATACGAATGTATCACTTATAGTACTGAGGATTTTTAACAATTTGGTCACATGCCAGAGGGTTAAAACTTTTGTAATTAATCATTGGGATTGATTAGAGTTAATTCAATCCTGTTCATAGATCTTGATAAATCTTTTTATCTCTTATTTTTTCTGGCAGCAGTACCTAAACATTATGTGTATCGACCCAGATCATTCTTTTGTTTTATAATTCCTTTATCTCTCTCACATTTGTAACTATTTCAAAGGTTTCTATAGCTTCAAAGATATAACATTACTTTTAGCAAATGAGTACTCCATCTGTAAAAGATATGAATAGAAATATATGTGTTTTGTGAAAAGTCATTAAAATTCAAAGGAAGAAGTTTAATATGTGATTGTGATAAATGTATTGATGTTTGCCTTTTTTAAAAAAAATCATCTTAATAATTTAAAATATTTTCTTTTGAAAGTTGGCCAGGGATACTTTGTCCTGATCCTTTTAAAAGGAAATATGTAACCTATGACTCAGATGGAAATGTTGAACAGTATCACATAGAATTCCTGGGTGATCCTCATTCAAGATCATGGATAAATGCAGCATTCGTTGAACCTTATAATACCACATTAAAGGTAGGTACAATGTCATCAAAACTTTATTGTTTTTGCATTTGTTTTTATTTACGGTCTTTTAAAAGTTAATATCCTAATATTAATATATATGTATAAAATCACATTTAGATTTATATAATCAAAATATTATATAGTGTTTAAATTCAAACATTTATGTTTTAAACTATTTTTTCAAAGAAATTGTGGGTATAAAATAGCTATAAGAGTTTAATTTGATTTTTCTAATGGCAATATGGTAAAAAATCAACTGAAGCCTTTACATAATTACCTTTTGAAGCAGTGTTAAGATTATCATTTGGTAAATTTGCACTTCTTGTGGGAAGACTCTAAGTTATCACCCTAGTCACAGGAAAAATTAATTATGGAGTGCAACTAGCTTTTCAAATTTCAAATGGAATATTTTATTATACTGACTACTTCAATTTTTTTGACTCTTTTTAAACTTTAAGTTCCATCCTATAATTAATAAATACACTGAATTCTCAGATAAATGAATATATAGGTTAACTGAACTGGACCAAAATTTGTTGAAATAAGTATAATTGAATTCAATTTATCCATGTCTATATCCTAATATTAAAATTTCTCATTTGCCAACCATACTTTCTTTAAAATTCTGATAAAAAGTAAATACTAGATTTGATTTTCCAAAGGTATATATGTATACCTTTGAATCAGTTTGGGCAGTTTGTCTTTTGTAGTAAGAAGTATACATAATCAAATATACACGTAAATGTGTGTATATTTAATATATGCAATTTGATCCACATTAAAATTAAATTTGTGGAAACTTGAGGTACTTTAAAATGTATTTTACTTTATCTTTGGCATAATTAACATTGTTTGTACAGTTTTGAAGCAGCTACAAGGAAGTGCTGTTTGCGTAAAAATATGTAAGCAGGGAACAACACCACAGACATCCATTTCACGTTACGTGTAAGGCGGTCATCTCAATGTGAGGCAGCTCTGCTCTCAGGTTTGGGTGTGTTAACAGACAGATCTGTTGGCAATCACAGGAAACAGGAAGCAGTGTTTCTTTTGTGCCTTCTTCTCTTTCCTAAAAGATGGAGGAACCTAGCAGCTCATGAAACTGACCTTAGAATCATATTTAACAATGTGTTAAAGAGCAGGGCATTCCTAAGATATTATATTTAAAAAGTAAAAATTAACGTGTATTTTTAAATGGTTGGGCCAGATAGTCTAAGTATTACATTTTTCAGGATTACCATGGGCAGTCTTGTTCAAGTGAGTCATACTATTAATCTTTTGAGCAAAGAAAAAGTGTGGTGTAGAACAAAGCCAAACTCAGGAATCAAGAGCCTGTATTTGCCAGCCTCCTGAAAGCAACAAAGCAAGCCTAGAAATTCTTTACAACAGGCTTTCTCCTGGACTGCTGCTTCAGGGCACCTACTTATAGGATCAGCCTCTGTTCTTCACTCTTTTCTTATCTATCTATCTATCTATCTATCTATCTATCTATCTACCTATCTATTATCTATCTATCTATCTATCTATCTATCTATCTATCTATCTATCTGTCCGTCTACCTATTTTAATTTGCTCCTTTGTAGTTGATAGAACAAAGAAGACTTCTCCTCTGGGTATCTTCATTCAGGACCAATATTTTAATTCCCCTTTACCTGAAATTCAGCTGGATATGATAACACCAAAAAATAAAACTACTGGAAGTACATGCCAAACTCTCCTCTTATGCTTGGACTCCCTACTCTTGGCTACCCAAGGATCTCTACTCACCAGAAAGTGGTAACCAACAAATGATTAAATCCTCACTGTCTCAATTACTCAAGAAACTATGCAAGGGCATTTATTCAGGAACACTAACTTTTAAGGTAGAAAGTGGTAAAAATGATACATAAGAGAAACTGAATGAGAGTGAATAACTTCAAAGTGGGAGTAACTGAAATTTCCCTGTCCCTTAGAAATAGAGGTAATATTGACTCTAACCTTCAATTTTATTACTAAGACTTCCCAGGGATTTAGTGTACTATAATCCTCTCCACCCTGATGAGGTGCCTATGTTTTCAAATTCTATATCTACACTCTATTACATTGATCCAAATATTGAATGCACACCCACTTCTCTCCAGGAAATAAAGAGCACTTATGCAAGAAAAATTTTGGCAATTTATTTGTATCTAGGAATCTCTTCATTTCTTCTGAACTCTTCAATTGTTTGGCATATGCTTGTGAAGTAGTTGCTAATAATTTTCTGGATTTCATCAGTATCCATTGTGATTTCATCTTTTTCATTTCTAATTGTATTAATTTGTGTCTTTTCTTTCATTTTTTGGTAAGATTGGCTAAGCATTTGTTGATTTTGTTTATTCTTTCAAAACACAAGTTTTTGATTCATTGATTCTTTTCATTCTCCATCTCATTAATTTCTGCTCTGATCTTCATAATTTCCTTCCCTGTACAAACTCTAGGTTTGGATTGTTCTTATTTTCTAAGACTTTGAGGTGCATTGTTAGATCATTTATTCAGGCTCATTCTGTTTTTCTGATGTGGTTATTTACTTCTATAAATTTCCCTTCTAAGATTGCATTTATTGTGTCCCATAAGTTTTGGTATGTTGTACTGGCACTGTCATTTAATTCTAGGAACTCCTTTTTTTCTTCCTTAGGTTCCTTTGTGACCTAATGATTACTTAAGAGGGTGTTGTTTAATTTCCATATGTTTTCAGTTTCATGGTTTCTTTTGCTATTGATTTGGAGTTTTATTGCCTTGTGATCCAGTAATATGCCTGGTAAAATTCTGATTATTTTCCATTTACTTCGGCATGCCTTTCTAGCTAGTATATGATCTGTTTTGGAGAAAGTAGCATGTGTAGCCAAAAAGAATGTGTATTCTGTTGTTGTTGGGTAGAACGCTCTGTATATATCTATTATGTCCATTTGTTTGAATATCAGCTGTTATATTTCTTTATTGATATTTTGTTTGCTTGATCTACCTATTTGTGATAGTGGGGTTTTGAGGTCCAGCACTATAATTGTATTGATGTTTTTCTGATCTTTTATGTACTTTAGCGTTTATTTTATAAAATTAGGTACACCATGGTTTGAGGCATACATGTTTGTGATTGTTATCACATCCTATTAAATGGTTTTATTAACCAATATGTAATGCTCTTCTTCATTTCTTCTGACCAGCTTTGCCCTGAAATCCATTTTGTCTAAAATAGGACAACTACTCCTGCTTTTTGGGGGGTTCTCATTGTATGGAGTATTGTTTTACACCCTTTGATTTTTAGTTTATGAATTTCTTTTTGTGTTAAATATATTTCTTTTATACAGCATGCTATCAGATTTTATTTCTTGATCCATTCTGTTAATCTATGTCTTTTGATTGGCAACATAAGTCCATTTACACCAATATTTATTACTGATAGGTATTGATTTATATCTGTCATTATATTAATTGTGTGCTGCTATTTTGTTCTCTTTTCCTTCTTCTTAATTACTATCCCTACCTGATGTATTCATTTTTTAAAAATATTTGGACATTATTGGCTTCATTGTGTCCTTTAGGATATCCTTGAGAATTTTTTTGAGTGCTGCTTTGATGATCATGAATTTTTATAGGTTTTCTTTATTGTTGAAATATCTTATTTCTTCATCAATTTTGAAAGACAATTTAATAGGATATAACAGTATGGGTTGGAAATTGTCTCCTTTCAGAGCTTGAAACACTTCATTTCATTCTCTCCCTTCCTTTAAGTTTTGTGGTGAGAAATTTGTTGTAATCATGATAAATGTTTCCTTTTTTTCTAACAGCCTTTAAGATTCTGTTCTTCTGTTTTATTTCTGGGATTTTAATTATTATGTTGTGTAGAGTCATTTGTTTTTTGTTTGTTTGTTTGTCTGATCATGGTTAGTTGGAGTTCTATATGCTTTGCTCACTGTGTGTTAAATTCTTTTTCCTTCTCTGGAAAGTTTTCTCTTATTACTTCTTTAAATAGTTTATGCTATCTTCTGATATTTTGTTTTTTCCAATTACTCTTGTATTTGGCATCTTTGAGTCAGGTAAGAGATGTTGGATGCATTTTTCATGTTCCCTTGTTGTTTTTAAGGTATCTCTTATTAATTGATCATTGTGCATGGCTGCATCCTCTGTCTGACACTCTGTCTTTGCATCAGCCACTTCTGGTACCCACACTTTCAATCACGTTTTTAATCTCCTGGCTTGCTATTGAAACTTTCATTTGGACTCCCATTCTTTCCTTTGCTGAGGATTTATATTTTGCATCTCTTTCTTTAACTCCACTAGCTGTTTATTAGCATCTTCTCTAGACTTGCTGATCACTTGCTTCGTTATATTCATTATGTGCTTAGTTATATATTTTTAAACGTTACCAAGCAGCTCATAGAATTGCTTTACCTCCATTGGTATCCCTTCAGATCTATCTGCTGTGCAGATTATGATTTCTTCACCCTCCCTGGACCCTGTACTGATGTGGGGGGTTCTTGGAAGCATTTTGTTGCTTTGTCTTTTCATATTTCTGTATTGTTAGTGTTTTTTTGTTTATTTGTGCCAGGGTTTGCAAATTCTTTAGCACAGTGCCCAATTCTTCAGGACCAGGCTGCAGTATTGTTTATAACCTCCCAGGCAATGTAGTATTAGCACAGAGAGAAAAACAATTGCTGGCTACTAACATGTTACCTTGTCTATGGTAGTATATTCAGAGGCAACAGTGCCATCAGATATCAATGGATATTGACAAACCCAGTAAACTAGTCATGAACAAGCCTTCACCAAGAGAAAAAGAGCATTCTGAGTTTAGTGAAGACAATTAGGCTCTCCCTGGTACTTACCTATAGTAGTTCAGAGCACTGATTTCTGCTGGGTATTGGTAGCAGTGCCACCTCAAACATACTATTAGTTAAATGCCTTCTTCTTCAGGACCACCCTCACTGATGATTACTTCCACCAGTTCTGATCTCCCACAACAGAATATAGCCATGTGATCTTTCTGGTCTGAGGCTGGGCCTCCCTGGGGATCCCAAGAGGTTCTTGCTTGACTCTTACCATATCCAAGCCTATCTCCTAAGACTGTTTCTCACACAGTCTCTGTGGAAGTTTTCACTTCATTCCTGAAGCAAGATTCTCCTCCTGGGTGTTGGTCTCTTCTTCAATCAGATTGATCTATTGCTGTCAACTGTGGTGCTCTGTGCTTTGGAGAATACAGGGACAGGAGGTAGGACCCGTGATTCTTGTATCCTTCAGGCATAGGCAAGGGCATAGTGGGCTCAAGTGTCACCTGGGGATGGGATGGGCACTTCCTGGGTCCTCTGGCCTTAGGTACAGGTCCTTGGTGGTCCACAGTGCTGGCAGGGAGCAGGTAGGTACTTCCTGGGTACTCCTAGCTTTTAGTTTTTTGAAATAATGATTCCCAACCAGTTGATATGTTTTTTTTTTTTTTTTTTGGTTTTGGTTTTTCTCTGGTACCGGGAACCGAACTCACGACCTTGCGCTTGCGAGGCAGGCGCTTTTGCTGCTGAGCTAAATCCCCAGCCCCCCAGTTGATATGTTTATGTGTCCACTGAATTATTGATTTTGTTGTTCAAAACACAATCCTCTGTCATGTTCTATTCATAAAAATAATAGGTCCCCACAAAATAAATAAAACCACTTATTGATACCCTGAGATATACTCTATAAAAATTTCAAAACCATATTTAGATTTCAGTTTTGTAAGTCAGTTTATTTACATATTTTAACTGTAAGAGAAAAGAAAAATAAAAACAAACTCCACAGCAATGCCTGAGCGCCATTCTGCTAGATTAATTAAATCAGGATCTCTTGGAGGTCAAGTAAAGCACAACCATCTTTATTTTAACAGAGAGCTTATCTTGTATTTCATTTGATTGTTTATAGGTTTTAATGCACCAATTTTATATTTTCTCATTTTATATATTTCATTTATTGGCTTAATGCTCGGGAAGATGGGGAACTTTTATGCACTGTTGTTGGAAATACAAATTAGTAAAGCATGATGGAAAGCAGTATGTAAATTCCTCAAAAAAAGAAAGTATAAGACTCCTATGTTTTCCAGCAACGTTGCTACTATATAAATATCCAGGCAAAAAGAACTCAGTACATTGAGACAGGCGCTTTGCCATGTTTACTGCAGCACTTTTAATGAGCTCAGATATGGAATCAACCTTAGTGTCCATCAATGGACAAATAGATAAACAAAAAGTTAGCTATTAGAAAGAATGAAATCCAGCCATTTACAGCAACATGGATGAGGCTGGTGTACATAATGTTCAGTGAAGTACTCCAGGCACAGAAAAACAAATAATGCATGTTCTCGCTCATGTGCAAGCTAACAAAGGGGATCTCATAAATGCAAGGAGCAGAATGGTTTCTAGAAGATTGGAAGGGAAGAATGGAGAAATACAAGTTAAATGGCATAAAATTATACTCAGTAGAAGACATCAGCATTTTTAAATTCTTTAGGTGAGTCTAATAAGCAGCTCATGGCAAAACAACTTTCCTATCTTGAGGCATTAGAGTTTTGTTAGTTCCCTTTCTACCACTAATGTAGTAAGTCATTTTGGCTATGGGTTAGGTTTTTTGCTTTTGTTTTTCTTCATTTCTTTGTTAGTCATTCACTTCCATTTATCTGGAAATTATACCTGATGCTGTCAACTCACACATCTAACCCAGTGATAATTAGTTGATTCAAACATAGCTTTGAAGTCATTCATTTAATATCATTTAATATTATGCATAATTTGTAGATATTACTTATAAAGCTGAGTCAAGATTTGAATTTTATATGTCTAAATTGATCATTTATTTTGTAGGTTTTATGGAGCCACCATAGTTTGGGGGTCACAGGTTATTTGTTATTTTTAGCAATATATAACAATCTGTGATTCATTGGCCTATACTTTTCTAGTTGCTTATACTGCCAAGAAAAAGTAGATGATTTATCCCCCCCTGTGGTTTGAATGTGATATGTCTCCATCAAAGCTCTGTGTTCAGGCTTAATGCTCCAATGTAATAGTAATGAAGTGGTGGAGCCTTTAAGGGAGATCATCAGATCATAAGGGCACAACATTTTGAAAAGATTAATGTAATTATCATAAGACTGACTTTAGTTCTCAAAAGAGTGGCTAATTATAAAGACTGAATTTGCCCCATCGTGCACTCAGCCAGTTTCTTTTCACTTCTCTGCTATCGCTCTACTTTTGGTATGGTTTTGTGTGTCCCTCAAGACCACTGCATTGAAAGCTTGGTTGACAGAGTGACACTACTGGAAGGCGGCACAAACTTTGGAGGGTGAGGTCTAGAAGAAGGTGTTTGGTTCACCAGGGCACACTTTCAGAGTTAATAGTAGGATCTCAGTCTTTCTCTTTGACTTCTTATTGTCAAAGCCCCTCTACACACATGTATGGCCATCTACCACATTTATCAGAGGCCAAACAAATGGATCTTTCTGATCTTGGACATGGGACCTCTCAAACTTTGAGCTAAATAAACTTTACTTTTTATAGTTTCCTCCTCAGGTATATTGTTATGAAAGGCAGACTAATAGAGCTATTGTGATAGAGCCACGGGCTCTCATCACAATGCTGGTGTTACATTTCTGAGGCCAGAATCATGAGCCAAGTAAAACTATTTTCTTTATACATTGTCAGCTATTTTGATACAGCCAAACACATCAGACTAACACACTCTGATGCCAGGGTGCTCTGATGGTAAAATTCAGCTTTTCTTCTCCATGTTATAAATGGATGTTTTGGCTCTTTTAGCAATCTGCTCATCATTGTATGTTACACATTCCTGTAGACATGCAAATATTTCTTTTTGTGAGACAGGCTCTTGATATGCAGTTCAGGCTGGCTTTGAGCTCACTTTGTAGCCCAGGATGGTCTCCAACTCACAGTGATCCTCCTGCATCAGCCTCTTGAATGCTGGGGTTACAGGCATGCACCACCAACAACTATTTCTTTAAGTACAAGATATTATTTGAATATTTACCAATTGTAGTATGGAGTTTTTCTTGATGTTTCAGGGAGATAAAAAGAGCATCACAATTATTACTAAACTTAACTTCATACCTCTAATAACTATGCTTTTCAGTTGTGCAAACATTAATATTGCCCAATCTTTTCCAGTGTTCCACCTTCCTTAGATGAAAGATTTTCACATTTGGTACCCTTGTTGTGAGAGAGCATCTGTTAGTTGCAAGTGAAATTGGTGAATGTCTCATTTCTTTACCTGAGCACTTAATTATTGGTGCAACATCACTCAGAGTTCCTTTCTTCCCTGTGACACAGTGACTGATAATATTTGAGAAGTTCATTTGCTACCTCCTCAGCTGGAATCCTGATTGACAACATTCAGTAAATGTCCCACCCAACACTTGAGACATATGCAATGTGAGGTAGGTAGAGGCATTTTTGTGTATATGTTACACTCTTGGTTTTTACTCTGACAGATACATTGGTAGTACAAGAGATTTAACAGTTCTTTTTGTTTTTTTTTTTTTTTTGGTTTTTTCTCCAGTACCAGGAACCGAACTCACGACTTTGTACTTGCCAGGCAGGCGCTTTTGCCGCTGAGCTAAATCCCCAGCCCCTTAACAGTTCTTCTTAACCAGTATCTTAAGAAGGCCCATTCCTAAAGTTTCCCTATATTTCAGAATTTGGCTGAATGACTGAGATCATGTCATGGTAATTTCTATAGCCTATAAATAGAAATAACACAGGTTGTTATTTTATAGTAATTACCAAATAAATTTCTTTTCAGTAAAATGATAAACATATGTAGAAATGACTAGCAGGTTATGGATACACTGAATATAATTTGATCTAGAAATGTTCTCCAACAAAAGGCTCTGGTGTCAACATGTGGTATGATAACCCCCTAAGTGAAAGGACCCTCACATTCTTATGGCAGTCACAGACAGAGTCCATATGTAGGCAAAGGTTTAGACCCATTTCATGTAATATTTGAAATCTTAGAACAGCAAGGTAGCCGTCATCACTATTTCACATATGGAAAAACCTGAGATTTAAACTATGTATCTACAAGGTCAATTAGCTGCTAAATGATAGGGCCATGACTGAAATAAGAGGTCTAAATCTAAAAGCAAATTCTTTTCTCTTTATACATTTTGCCAATTTATATGTTCATAAATACTCTATTTTATTTTTTAACACTTTTCCACATTTGCACCTACAATGACCAATTTTTTATGTTTTAATTCTAAGACACATGCTGGGGATATAGCTCAGTGGCACAGCACCTACCTAGCAAGTGCAGGGTCCTAAGTTTGATTCCCAGTACCAATAAATCTAAATATCTAATCTAAATAAATCTAATATGTACATTGCATGATGGAAGTCTTTGGTAGACTTGCTTTTTTCTGTTTGATATTCCCCTTTGAAAGTCTAGAGACCAGGAAAAACAGGTAGAATTCTCAGAATATTCAATTTGCATCTATACTAGCCATTTGACCAATGTATTTGGGTTGAAATTTATTAGACCAGTTTGCTTATAAGATTTATTAGGATCCAGATTCTAAAGATGCAATCTGCATAAGGATTGGCAAATGTGTTTATATGTTGTGAGGCAGTTTTGTTCTCACATAATCAGGAGAAGCTGGATGCCCATCTATTGAGCCAAATCAGTGGAAAATATGTCTGAAAACAAAAAACAAAGAACAAAAACCGCTTGCATGATGTCCCTACTGGCAAATAGTTTCATACAACTACTAAACTCAGTAAAATTTCATTATTCAAATTCTATATTTGGTATAACATTTGCTGTAATTTTAGAATTATTAGATTTATCTGTGACTTATTTGTGAAGCATCTGCCAAGAATCTTAGGAAAAGATTTTTCACCGATATAGCTCAGCAGCACAGCCTGGCAAACACAAGGTCCTGAGTTCAATTGCCAGTACCAAAATAAAAGGGTAAATTTTTCATCATGGTTAACAAAACAGCTAAAGAGCCAGGCTGTAGAGTCAGGCTCTTTGGATTTAAAGATTGGCTTTGCTATTACTAACTGATAGGGGAAATCAGAAAAGTCATAACCTTTACAAAGCCCAGATCCTCTATACAGTATAGTATGTCTTAGAAAGTTGTGGGGGTTAACTGAGATAATAAGTGTAAAGTACTAAGCATATTACTTTTTCCTATAGTAGGCCTGAACCATGTTACCCATTCATTGGAAGTAGCACATTAAATGTAAAGTTAAATTATTTTCTTTCCATAGAACACCCACATTTATAGGAGGAATAAAGAACAATGACACTAAGAACAATTAAGTGGAGAATACCCTATATTAGAAATTGAGGGAAATAGAACCATTTGACCGTTTTATTCTCAGTTCTTCAATACAGTACTGAAAAGAGGCCCTTCCTGCAAAGCTCTTGTAGTTTAGCAAACACAGAAGTACTGAGAACTATTGAAAGTGGGAGATAAATTAGAGCTATCTTAATCTGAATTCTTGGTAAATGAATGGGCCCCAATATCTGCAAGCCTTCAAGAATAGTTTGGATTTGTTTGTCGGAATTTGAAAGAAACAAGAAATATTATTGCTCATGTTCTTTGCAACTGAATGAAACCAGTTTTTTTTCTATCTCTATTTTCTTTTCTGATTCACTTACATTTATATATGCTGACTTTGCTATGGCAAATAAATTCTTAAATTCACCTCTGTCATCATTCCACTTCATCTCTTATGAACTTAGGTAGTTGTAAACTTATATTGAAGTTAAAGTCGAAATCCAAATAATATGACCAACTGCACTCAGTTCATAAAGAACAGAGTAGGTGGCTACCTATCCCATCTTCAAATGCCTAAGAAATTTATTAAATATCAACTGGATTTCTCATATTGACTCTTCAGTGGAACAACAATATTTTTTTCTAAGAAATTCTAATGTGTAGCTTTCTCAGTTTTCTAAATGTGCTTGTTTTCTGTTATAAAAATCTCTGTGAATCACATCATTGTTTTTAAGCCAACATAAAAGGTTCACTAAATTGCCCTCACAGTTTTACCTCTTATGAGTAAAACACATCTGCCTTACTTTTTCATATTGGGATTCTTAAACTAGTAAAGAGTTGTAAAGTAATTTCTAGATATATTCTTCCATAAGAGAATAGTGATATCTAAAACTCATATAACTGAAAGTCAGTAATTGGATATATTAACTTCGTTTCCATTTTGTTTTCTTTAACTCTTCACCCCTTGGATTTTATGTGTGTGTGTGTTTGGAGATACCTCCTAGGAAAGGATAGCTTTCAATCCAAGAATTAGACAAACCATATAATCTTCTCTAAACTCTAAAAAATGCTGATTTAAGTAATTTTGAAAATAGAGTTCATAATTCCACTTCCTATTTTGCCCAGCTTTGCATATTTAACATGAAATATACTGATTCTACTTATTTAACCATCCTCTTCATTTAAATTTCCCACTTTTTATGATTCTGTCATTAAACATAGAATCTTTGAATCTTTCTGTCATAAATATAATATTTCCTCACAAACATATAATCACTGGAAAATAAACAAATGTGCATTAGAAAATAGTAGGCAAGGACTTGAATTTTCTTTTAAGTTCAGATCTTGATATCTATTACTACTGTTGCTTAAAATACTACAGACCAATCCTGATTTTTAAAGACAGCATAAATGAACACATGCTTCTTTTTCAGGACTGATTTAAACCTGTACATTTCTCCAGTTTTGTTTGATTCCCCTACTGAAGCACTTAGCTGAGCTATAGCAGTGGGAGATAGAAGCACTTTGCATAAGCACTGAATTTAAAAATCATCCACTGACTCAATGTTCATTTGTGCCCTATATTTTATTCAATATATTCACTATCATCTTACATAGAAGTGTTTAGAATTATTTTCTTGTGAGAACTTTAATGACACATTAAAGTTTGCAGAATAAAAATTCCATATCTCAAAATCAGAATATATAAAATTTTATATATAATAAATTTAAGCTTAAATTCTTTTTAAAATAATACACATAACATAAAATGTATCATCTTTACCATATTTTAATGTACATTTCATTATTTAACTTTTTAACTACTATGTAATAGCACTGTAAAAACTTTTCCAAAGAAATATAAAAGTAGCCTGATACAGATAGTGCTGCATGAAACCTTCTTATGAGTTGTATTTATTTCTATTAGTGCACATTTGCCATATACAATGATTACATTCATCATGGAGAGTGGGCACATGTATACAACATATACAACATATCTTAATTCCTTCTACTTCCCTTTCCCTCCTCCGTCTCACTTCTCTCTACATCTCTTAGTTGCTTCATTTACAAAAGAGCTCCCTGTTTCCTATCATTTATTTTTATTTTGTTTATTAAATTATTTATATTTTGGATTTCTCATGTAAGAGAAATCATAGATATTTAAGCTTGTGTTTGTGATATATTTCACTGAATATTGTTTTCTCAAGGTGTGTCATCAATTTTCCCAAAAGTGACTCAAATTTATTTTACTTTATAGCAGAGTAGAGCTCCACTGTGTAAAGCATACCAAACTTTTTTTATCCATTCATCTATTCATGGACATATAGGCCATTTCCAAGATTTAGCAATTATAAGTTGTGCTGTGACAAATATAGGTGTGTATTTGTTACAGAAATATATTTTTACCTCTTTCTAGAAGATATGCAGAAGAATAACTAGGTCAAATGGAAATTTTATTTTCAGTTTTTGAAGAATCTCTATACTGATTTCCATATTGATTATACCAGTTGATACTCCTACCAACGAGGTAAAAAGAAAAGAGAGATAGGAATACAACCTCATCAGATTTATTATTACTTGATTTCTTAATGATAGGTATTCTCTCTGGAGTAAGAAATAATGCCAGTGTTGTTTACTTTGCACTTCTCTAATGGCCAGGGATGTAGAACATTTCTTCATGTACTTATTGGCTGTTTGTATTTTTCTGAGAAATATATATTCAATTCAGTTGCCAATCATTTTGCTCTTTTATGTTGTGGGATCTAATCTTTTTTAATTTTTTACTTATATTAAATATTAGTCCTATGTCAAAAGATTACCTAGTAAAGTTGTTTTCCATCCTATAGGTTGTCTTTTCAAATTTTTAATTCGATATAATCCCACTTGTTTTTTCTTGGTGCTATTTCTTGTGCAGTTGATGTTCTACTCAAAAGTCCTTATCCATGCTTATTTCTTCAAGAATTTTACTTATTCTATGTTCCAGTAGATTGTTTCTTTTTTAATATTTGGATCTTTGATACATTTGGATTTTATCTTAGTACATGGTGAGAAATATGTGTCCAGAATTAGTTTTCTGCATATGTACAGTCAGTTTTCACAGCACCATGTGAATTTCACCAAGTGATTTCACAGCAATCACTTCTTTTAAAGAGGCTATGTTTTCTCCAGTCTATACTTTTGGCCTCTTTGTCAAAGATCAGATGGCTGAATATACCTGGGGTTGTTTGTGCACCCTCTAGTCTGGTCCACTGTCCATTTTTGTGGCTGTCTTTATCACTTTAGCTTTGTAATTTTGCTTGGAATATGGGATTGTGATTCTTTCTGCTTTGCTCTTTGCTTTGCCTAGGATTGTTTCTACTGTCCTTGGTCTCTCAATTTCATATAAATTTGAGGATTGTATTCTCTACTTCTGTGAAGAATACTGTTGGTATTTTCATTGGAATTGGACTAACTCTGATTATGAGTTCTGGTAGTGTGGCCATTTTGACAATATTGTTTATGCATATCTAGTAAAAGGAGATATCTTTTGATTTTTGATGTCTTCTTCAATCTCCTTTTTCAAAGGACTATTGTTTTTATTGTAGAGGTCTTTCAATTAATTTGTTAGGTTATTTCCTAAGCATTTAATTTCTTAAAGCTATTCTGAATGATATTGTGGTCTTTATTTCTTGGTAGGTTAATTATTGGTGCATAGGAATACTCTATGTGTGTGTGTGTGTGTGTGTGTGTGTCTTGATTTGTGTATTTTGCATGCTATTTTGTTGAATTTGTTTATTAGTTCTAGGAATCTTTTGGTGGAATTTTTTGGGACTCTTAGGTAAAGGATCGTGCCACCTGCTTTCCTATCATATACATATCTCTTTTATTTATTTTTCTTGCCTGATTGCTCAGGCTAAAATTTTGAGCACTATATTGAATAGTAGAAGTAATAGTGGATATCCTTGTCTTG
The DNA here is from genome assembly GCF_000276665.1 of Chinchilla lanigera. Lineage (NCBI taxonomy): Eukaryota > Metazoa > Chordata > Mammalia > Rodentia > Chinchillidae > Chinchilla > Chinchilla lanigera. The sequence continues at coordinate 19,940,996 of NW_004955430.1, forward strand.
TTCCTGACATTTTTTCCATATATCATGTGGTTGGTGGTAGATTGTCATAAATGGCTTTAATCAGATTGAGATAAGATCCTCCTATACTTATTTCTTCAGGGTTTTTATCATGAATTGATGTTGAATTTTGTCAAAGGATTTTTCTATATCTATTGAAATGATCAGATGAGTTATTTATTTCTGTTCATGTGGTGTATTACATCTATTGATTTGCATATGTTGAACCGTAATTGATTCTCTGGGATGAAGCTTACTGGATCAATATATATGATCTTTTTAACAATTTCTTGCATTTTTTGTTAAGATCTTTTTGAGAATTTTTGCATCTGTGTTCATTAAATAGATTTGTATTATTTTTCTGATTTTTAATTGATTTCTAGTTTCATTGAAATGTGATTTGATAATATACATGTTATAGTTTTGTTTCAACTCTTGTGTTTTTATGTGTGAATGCTGAGCCCTGCCCTGCTTTTCCCACTGGATATGGTTAGTCAATGGTGTCCACTTTAGGGATGGATTCACTCCAGCCACTTCCATTTTCCGCACCAGACAGCATGTTCCAATTCACTACTTTTAAGATTCATGGGTTTGTGAGGTGCCACACTCCCATATGTTTTTTAAAGCTTACAATAGCTGTGGACATTTTTGCACTTATGGTTCATTATTTCTCCCTAGGGTACACAACTTCTTCCAGTTAACCTCCTGTAGTGGAGATAAGAACACATTAGTGTTAGCATTCTAGACTTTGTTCTTTTCTCCACATTGTGTTCAGTTTCTCCAGTTTTCCTGTAGTTTCTAGTTTCCGTATCAGCTCTTTCTTAAGTCCTAGCAATCACT
>NW_004955430.1:19942688-19968409 GCF_000276665.1 Chinchilla lanigera
GTTAATGTTTTCCTCCTTTTATTTTTAGAATAAAAAAATAGATCTTTAAATAATTGAACTCCTGGAAATCAAGTGTGTACTCAGTCAACTCTTCTCTATTGTGAACAGAGTTCCTGTATCATTTTCTTGGTCTGCAAAAACCCAACAATAATTTCATGTTGTCTTTAAGCATACTGAGATTTAGTTTGACTTACCTGAGTTACACAGCAGAGAACTCAAACTCAAGCCCAGAGGTTATGACTTTATAAACCAAGTTTTTATATTATACCTTAATACATGATATTTATTTTGAGCCATTAGCTTTTAATCTTCATAAGCATATCAAGTTCATAATAGATATTATCTATAAACTGCAAAACCACGAAGAGCTTCTTAGTGATCTACTGTTTCAATTTATCCAGCTTTACTTTTAAACAAGGTTGCTCAAAGTTGGACAAATGTATGAATAGCTGTTCTTCACTTAGCAGTTTCTTTTTTTCCTTGGATTTGGAGCTCTTTGTGTTGTCATTAAAATTTAGGATTTATTTATTTCATTTCCTTGTAACAGTAGCAGTAAGTAATTATTGTTATCATAAATATTCATTTCCTGGTACTAGGGTTTGTTTGTTGTCTTACTCTAGTATTGGTTCCCAAACTTGATGGTTATCACATTCTGTTGTAAAGTTCCCTAAAATGTGTATATTCCTGAGACTACTTACTGGGAGTATTTTAGAATCAATATTTTTAAACCAGATTGATTATAACCTTCTCAGTGTATCTCAAGAAACATTGTATGGAGATATTTTCCCCAAAATACTTATTTTCTCTGTGTTATTGGAATCAGTTAAAGATGTTGTTTATAAATGTGCATAATGTTTACTGTGCCTATTTTGTGTAAGATCTAAATGTGTTTATGAGTTATGGATACTCAACAAGTCAAGAAAATGTTCAGCAATGTCGTTAACATTAGACTCCCTTGCCCTTGTCAGTGTTTTACCCCCTTTGTTGTGTGTGATGCTCCTCCTGGTGTGTCAGCAGGAAGTCTCTTTCTTTTTCTCTCTTCTTAAAATCTTATTTCAGATCCATTCCACTAAATGGCTGATGTATTTATGGTAGAGAAATTGTCTTCTAGAGGATGTCACTGCAGTAGTGGACAAACCTAATATATCAGACAGCAGTTGCTTAAAAAAAAAGAATATCAGGTAGCAGTTACCTATTCCATCTTGCTACAAAAAGAGCTTAAAATAGTCAAAATACTTAACAAATATATCATAGAATCTAGATTAATAAAAAGAATATGTAATAACCTGTGATCTTTCTAATTTTTTGGCTAGAGTTTTTTTTTTTTTTTTTAATCTTAAAACACTTAGTTCTGTATTTTCCAACACTGTATGGAGATTAGGCAACCTCTTTTGATATTTTCCAGTATTTCAAACTAACTATTGGAATTATAGTGTAACTAATTCTTATTAGTTTGTTTCAGCCTAATTCCTCCTACACAAGTCGTTGGGTTTTGGTATTATCTTTAAGTCTCATGTAAAGGATCACACTAATTGAATATAGGTTATTTTATTCAACTTTCTATTGGTTTACATTTTCCAGTAGCATGGACAATGAAGGACATAACTTGTTCTGATCTTAAAGTCCTGGTGAGTTAGAGTAAACGTCATTCCAATTTATGTACAAAGAACAATAAAGCAGATTTTAAAATCAATCTTTTCTTCTAACATTCAATAATTTAGGTAACACTTGCAAAGTTGATTACATTAACCTGTGTTAAAGATTTGAAGAAAACAAGTATTAGGAGAAAGCAAAAGAGACTAAAACTCTAGCTTCTGTGGTGCCCATGAGTGTGATATGGCTATCTTCCACTGTGCATCAAAAGAACAAGAATGTTCTTACTGTCTAGATTACTGGTTGCTGTTACAGAAATCCAATTTAAGGAAGACAAGATATCCTTGTGATGAACTTCCTATTGAATTGTATTAGGTGAAAATAATCCACTCAGCAGAAAAGAGAAATCATTTTGGCACAATAGTAAATAGAATGATGCATCACTGAAATACACGGTTGGAGTCAGAAAGCTAGAATGCAACTTTAAGTGTATGAATGTCGATTGACATTAATTTCTGAATAGAGTCTTTTATAATAGGTGATAGTGTTATCCTCAAACATGTATTGGAGATATAATCCAAAAGATAATAATTTTGTATCTTTTTAGATTTCAAAATCTACAACTTATATCTGTATGTTTTTATATTATGTTACAAACAAATTCGAGTATGGTTAATATTTGAAATCATTTCAGTGAATTTATGATGCTCCATAAAGCAAAATCTAGGTACTTATGATTCCAATTATAAGGTTTTTAATATCTGCTCAACACTGTGTTTGAAAATTAATTTTCTCAATTTTTAAGTACCCATACTTAGCCTTAAATTTGATACTTAAATTTGAATTCATAATTTCACATTAGAAGTGTTATCCTTATTTTTAATGGATTATTGTGAGATTCTACAATCCTGAAAAAGATGGTAAGAAATATTGATTACATTTCTTTAATTTTAGAATTAGGTGTACTGCATTTTACTTTGGCACTTGAAATTAGACATATTTTCAAGAAAAATGTTACTGCTATTATAGATCATAGGAACACAGTAATCCATGAAGTATTTTGTAGACCATAATTCTATGAAAAAAGTGAAGTTCTATAATATCTTTGAAGTAATATCAACATGATACTGGATCATTATCATGTTCATAAATTTTATTTTAACTTTGTAGGGAAGAAAATGTAGCATCCCTTTATTTTCATCTTCAGTTTTGTGATTGGATTTTACTCATACTACCTTGAACAAAATATGTCTCTTTGCAATACTTAATATTAACTGAATACCTATTGTTTAAGAAGTTTTCCAGGTTCATGTATCAGTTACTTTTCTCTTGCTGCTGGGAAAAAACACCTGACATCCAAAATTAAAGAAGGAAAGGTTTATTTTGCTCACTGTTTGGGGAGGTTTCAGTCCACACTTGCCTGGCTCCAAGGCAGAGTGGCACATGGCAGAGGGCAACAGTTCATGGCAGCGGAAGACAGCAAAGCCTCAAGAGCAAAGGGCAGGCAGAAAGCCTTTTCTCCTTCCTTATGCTGTATATTGGCTATCTGCCCATGCCCACACCATCTCCATTCCCTCCTCTTCCACCAGCTGAGGCGCTTCATAAAGTAAGCACCCTGGGTCCCAGCTGAATCACTTAGTTGAACTTTTAAACTCCTCAAATTGACACAGTGAGCAACATCCCAGAGCTGTAAGGGCATATCCTTTGCATCCCAGGATGTAGAACTGCTGAGTTACTTAGTCAAGCTTCTAGACTCCTTAAGGTGACACAATGTATCAACCATAACAGTTCATATGTGAACAAAATTAAGCATCTTTATGAGATTTAAATTAGCAGAATAAGAAACCTAGTAAATAAAGAAGAAAAAGATATAGCATCTTGTTTGTGAATACTATACAGAAAAATTAGGGGCAAGCAGTGGACAGAGTAAATGTATAGGGAATACAGGCGTGTCCTTATCTATTTTAATATCCAAAGTCCCATATGGAGGACAACTAAGAAAATACTAGTGGTTGGATGATAATAATTCTTGTTTTGATGTATTTTTTCTTCTCCTTTATTCCTAAAAGTTATCAGACATTTTGTACCAGAGGTTTTCTTTTATGGAGGTCAAAGACAGAGCTTGCTTGTTTTCCTGACCTGGGTTCCTGGAGGTTGTGAAAGGTAAACAAAGTCCACTGCCTCTGACAGGTAAAGGCAGGAGCAACAAGGCCAAGAAAATATTCTCTCAACTTGGAGGACAAAAGTCTGTCTTGCCAGTTACATCAGGCGGGAAATAATACTTCAAAGAATAGCACCAGAATGCACTCAAGTAGGTTAAAACCATGCCATTAAGTCTCATAGCCTCCAAAGGGATTATTTTATCCAGGTATGAAAAAGAAGTTATTGGGCTACATATTTATGTAACCATAATGAGTTGAAATATAATGATCTACCTCAATTTTTAAGCACTATTTATGTCTTTCTAATTCATATTAACCTGGGGAGGCTCCAAAATAACTGAGATCAAATTCCTCATCCAGGGATTTGTCACACTCAGTTTGATTTAACAAAATTAATGTAATATAACGTTGTTTATATGTTCAAGTTTGAGGAGTAAGGTTTCTCTTGCTATGACCCAGGCAATTAAATGTTGATTAATTCTTATGTGGGGAGAAAAAGTCTTAAAATGCAAAGACTTGAATTTCTGCTACAGATGAACTCTTTCCAGTCTTACCAGGTGCACAAACACATAAAAAAATCTTTTTCTTAAGTAACACATAAAAAAATCTTTTTGTCACTTCATATTAGTATAACATAAGAGTACAAAACTTATTCAATAAGTCAGAAGTTATTGAGTGTGGATATTGAACTTTTTTCTCAAAACCTAGGAAATGGAAAAGTGATATTAAAGCCTTTATTTGGCCAGTAATGCCTCATTGAAACAAAATCACATAAGACAGTAGTATAGAAGCTTTTCAATTTTAGACACAGTGACAAATGTAGGAAGTTTTTCAGAAATAAGATATTATCTTTCCCTATCTAGTCATTTGTTTCATCTCAAACTTCATTCTTACAACAAACATTTCCATGATTTTCATGTATTCAGAATCATCTCCTTCATGTTCATAAGTATATACCAATTTTTAGACTGAGTGTCTTTCAGTTCTATGATTATTATTTTATTGCACTATCCTAAGATAAATAAAACTGATTAAGACAGCTCAGGTTGCCAGAGTAGTAAAATGTAATAAAGACATAACATACTCTCGAAGGATCACAGGACTCCCTGGAATTTGCAATTCAGTGTACCCACTCCTTCCTGTGGTCTGATCTAAAGTCACTAGTCTTATTCCTCGACTTTAAAGCTTTTAAAGTTCCTTGAAAGTTTTTCTGATGAGATACCTTGAAAATTTCTTTCTGAAATAAATATATTTTATAACTTTTCTCTGTTTTACTTTGGGGTGGAAGATAGGCTAATTAGGAAGTTCTAAAGTTATTATATATAATCAGGTTTTAGTGAAAAAACATGTCTTTAGGACTCTGAGAAGACAAAAATAATTGTTTTCACATTGCAGTTAGGTAAGAAAAGATGCAGGACTTACAAAGAAGTTACAAAAACTGGTCTGGCATCCCTTAGCTCAGTGTCCATAAGGATAGAAAAAGTTTGATGGTGAACATATAGAAATCTGTTCAGAGAAAATGGCAGTGTACTATGGAATTTTTCCTTCAAGTCTTCTTTCCTCATCTTGGGAAAAAGAAAGATGGTTATTTTTCTTTACCTCATGTGTACTACAATGGTGTTTTTTAATGTTTGGTACATGTTCCCTGGAACTTGAGTAATATAACATACTGGTGTCCAACTTTCCCTTGAGAAATCTACGGGGTAAGTATTTCTGGTCATGACAGCTGAAGAGATATGGTGGCCACTGAAAACGCCCAGTTTTCTACTGCAGTGATGCAGTCCTGGGGAAAGAGTCAGGGTCATTTTATAAACGATCTGCAACTAAGATGATTCTTGTCCCTTTGTAGCTTAAGAAAAAAGATGCAGAATGATGGTAATGGGTTATGTGTTGAAAGCAACCAATCAAAAGAAGAACTGCCCCTGTCAAGGTTGCTCTAATCAGGAGTCCCTAGGTGGGAGACAGAGTCCTCAAAAAACCTCAGAAAGCAACCCACAATAAGAAAAGATTCAAGCCCAGAAGATGCTAAGACATTGTCTTCAATATCCCTTCTGTCCCCCATGCCTAATCCTCTCATGTACAAAGGACCCAAAAAATTTTCAGAAAGAAGCATGAGCACAAGAGAACAATTGACAGCCTGTAGTATACCCCTAACTGAGGGGTACAGGAGCTTTACCTCAAAATTATATTTGGAATTTTGTCTCTTACACGGAGTAGACATTTCAGCTTTTGAATTTGGTGGGGGAGTGAATAGAAGTAAATGGAAAACATTTTATTATGTCAGTTTACCAGATGAATAATATGGTCTTTTATAGATAAAAGCCAAAGATTAAGAAACATCTAGATTACACTTGAAACAAGGAGCTTTAATGACAGTTGTCTTTTGTTGAAGTTTAAATCTCATTTTGGAATAGTTTCTTGCCTTAAAAAAGTCTTTGTTAAATTTGAACTTACAGTATATATTTGACTTCTGGCTACAAAGTTAAACCAAAACGTTTCACTTTTTCACAGATACATCTTTAATGTAGTTTTTGCCTCAGTTTGGACTTATTTATACAATATCATTTCCTTTGCTAACTTGATTTCCAAAATGTGAACTTCCAAGTTCAACATTTATTTTATTAAGTACCATAATATTTTAAATTGAAAATCAGTATTATAATTAAAGCATGATGTTCATTCATTTCTGACAAACTTTACCCTAGTAATTGTTGTATATGTTCTAGTTTGTGTCTGAAAGTCCCCCCAAAGCCTTATGTAGCCACAGGGCTTTTTCAGAGGTGGCTGAATCTAGAGTGTGTGATGTCAGGATTAAAGGTGTGTGATTAGTAAATCACTCTAAGGGTGTGAGTGCTACACTCACCCTAGGGCAGGTAGCTGTGTACATTATAAAGTACAGAAAGAGTCTTGTCTCCCTTCCTTTCTTGGTTTTGCTACCTTGTGGGTGCCATGAATTGTTCTCCTCTGTGAAGTCCCTCTGTCAAGCCACACTGCCTTGGAGCCAGCTGATTATGGACTGAAACCTCTGCACACTGTGAGTTAAATAAACCTTTCCCTGTTTAACTTTGGATGTTGGTTATTTTGCCCCAGCAATGAGAAAAATAACTAAGACCATACAGATTGAATCTATTATATTTTATGGGTTACTGAGTTTTTGCTTTTTACTTATCAACCTGCAGGTTTTGAAGGGCAGAATTTAACTGAAATATTATAGTAATATCTCAAAGATCTAAATTTATGAAGATGATTACCAACTTTGTTGTAGTTTCTAGAGAATGATTCAACTAATAAATGCATAGCAGCTCAACATGTACTGAAAATATATGAACTCATTTAATTTCTTTAATATGGTGGAAATTGATTGTTCAAGTGGAAATTTAGATTTTAAAAATACATTGAATTAATAGTACTTTTTAAATAAAATAGTACAAAAAAAAGAACAATAGCAAAATACAAACAAAATAATGCAAAAGACATTAAAAATGATACAGCGTTTCAAACCAAATTATAGGGATTAACAGTGGTTATTATATTACTATTTAATACTTGTCCTGGTGTAATTGCTAATATAATTAGTCAAAGAAAGAAAATAATATACCAAGAGAAAAAGAAGAAGTAAAAATATATTAGTAGATACTTATATATGTGGATTTCCATGGAAAATAAATGAAAAAACTATTATAAACAAAACTTTCATATGTAATAGAAACACCATTACAACAGTAAAGGCATATGTAGAAATCATATAACTCAATACATAATTGAATATCTTTACTGTAACCAGCTTGAAAATATGAAAAGAATGACATAATAATAGCAATACCTATATAGAAAATACCCCGGAGTAAGCTTAAGAAGCTTATTGTGCAAAATGTACATGAATAAAACTTCTAAAATGCTACTAAAATGCAGAAAAAAAACTTTAGTAAATAGAAATAAATAATCCTGTTTTTGATTTGGAAGATTTAATATGGAACATGTCAATTTTATCTAACTGAATTTTAGAAATGAATTTTGTAATAAATCTCAATTACAAAAACAAGAGTTTACCAATACAAATTAAGTCTAAAATTTGTAGGGAAATTGAATGAGTTAGTATACAAAGATACAATATGATAGAAAAACTATAAAGTACAAAAAAATAACAAAGCTACAATAGTTAATACAGTTTGTTAAAGTAATGTGACAAATTAATAGAACAATATTGAGAGTTCTCAAATTAACTCACAAGTACTTAATAGTTAATGCATGGCAAGCGCAAAGTTGTGAGTTCGGTTCCCGGTACCGGAGAAAAACCAAAAAAACAAAAAACAAAACAAACAAAACAAAAAAATAGTTAATGCAGTTAAGGTCATATTCAAGTAAAGCCAGGCATGAGGGTGATACATGCCTGTAGTTCTGGCTTCTTAAGATGCTGAGGCCAGAGGATCACCTGACCCCAGGAGTTCAAGATCAGCCTTGGAAAGGCAGATTTTTTAGATCTGTTGCAAGATCTAAAAAAAATGAAGTTATATTGGTATGATGCAACAAATAGTATGGGTACAAATGATAGTTACTTGGGAAAAATGAAGTTGGGAGTTATAGCTCATATTCAGAACCATATTTTTACTGAAGAATGAAAAATTTCTTCCTTGATTGATGGGCATTTGAGTTATTTCCAAGATTTTGCTGTTACAAACTGTGCTACTATAAACATGTATGTGCATATACCGCTGAGGTGTGATGTTTTTAATTCTTCTAGGAAGATACCCAGCAGAAGGGTTGCTGGGTCAAATGGGAACTCTAACCCTAGCTTTTTGAGGAATCTTCTCACTGATTTCTACAGTGATTGTACCAGTCTCCACCACTCCCACCAACAGTGGAGAAGGGTTCTTTTCCCCCACAGCCTCGCCAGCATTTGTTATTATGATTTCTTGGTAGTAGATATTCTTTCAGGAGCGAGATTGAATCTCAGAGTTGCTTTAATTTGCATCTCTCAAATGGTCAGTGATGTTGAACATTTTTTCGTATATTTATTTGCCATTTGTATTTCTTCACCAAACAGGTATGTATTCATCTCAGATGCCCGTTTTTGAATTGAGTCTTTAAATTTGGGGTGTCTAATTTTTTTTATTTCTTTGTATGTTGTAGATATTAGTCCTTTGTCTGAGGGACCACTGGCTAAAATTTTTTCTTACTCTACGACTTGTCTGTTCACTCTACTGGTAATTTCTTTTGTATTTCAAAACTTTTTAATAGGATGAGATTCCCATTTATTGATTCTGTATTGTATTTCCTGATTAGGCTTTTGTTCAAGAAATCCTTGCCTACATTTGTGTTTTCAAAACTGTTTTACCTATTCTCTCTCCCAGCAGATTTAATGTTTCTGTTTTAATATTTAGATCTTTGATCCTTTTCAATTTTAGTTTAATGCATGGTGAGAGACATGAGTCTAATTTTAGTCTTCAGCATGTGGAAAGCCAGTTTTTCCAATACTATTTATTAAAGAGGCTATCTTTCTTCTAGTAAACATGCTTGGCCCCTTTGTCAAAGATAAGGTAGCTGAGGAATGGATAAAAATGTTATTTTTTTTTTATATATATACACTGGAGTACTACTCAGACAGAAAGGATAGACTTCAGACGTTCCTAGGTAAATGGGTGCACCTTAAGACCATGCTCTTAAGTGAAATAAATCAGACATAGATATGTAACTATTGCATTGTTTCTTTGGTATGAGAAATTAAAAGTATAATTAAGGACCAAAGTGTATAATAGGTATAATGAAATAGGAAGAAATGGTTCAAAAGGAAGGAGAACTAGGAAGGGGTAAGGAGGAAAGGAAGAGAAAAATGACAAAAGCAGCATAAAGTGGAAATAAATCTTTGTGTATGGGGAGAGGAAGAGGGGTTGAAGGGATGGGAAGGGATTGGGAATAAAAGAGGAAACAGTATATATCATGTATAGATACAAATTCCCTATGATGAATGTGATCATTGTGTATATCTACATTGTACCAATAAATGTAATTAAAAAAGAATTAAAATTTTAAGTGAAGAACCAAGAAATTTCAAAAATAGTAGTAGATGAACTATTACCAGGAAGTTATTTTCACAAATATAGCAAAGGGCTGTTTTCTTTTGTGTATAAATATTTTTCATATGTCAATAAGGTCAATTTATGTATTAACAAAGAACTTGAACAATCATTCCTTAGAAAAGAAATATGGATGGCTTCTGTGTACAACAACCTACATTTATTTATTCATGTACAGTGCATACTTCAGCATAATTTTAGAATTCATAATTCTTGTTGAGTTGCTTAAGTGTTAATTTGTACTACCAGTAGGTGGCATGTCTCTACCAATAAGTACCTAAAAGTTCCCAAATAAGTTGTTTTTTTAAAAAAAATTGCTTTAAAAATAAAAGAAGGGGGGCTGGGGATTTAGCTCAGCGGCAAAAAGCGCCTGTCTGGCAAGCGCAAGGTCGTGAGTTCGGTTCCCGGTACCGGAGGAAAAAAAAAAAAATAAAAGAAGGAAAACATAATAACAAAATAGCATAAGAACAATACAAGCAATGCTGAATTACAGACAAAGTGGTAGGAAATTGACAATGGTTGTTGTATTACATATTGATCTCTTTAAAGTGGTTTCTCAGGAAAACAGAGACATGCAAGATGGATCAAATAAGTAATCATTAACTGATCCTGTCAGTAAAGCAATTGAAGACAGTAGTACAACTATGTTAACTATCCTGTATATACATATATACATAATTTCCCCTTCTTTCTTTTCTCTTTTCCCTCATCCCAGTTGCTCTTTATTTTTGAGCAGTTCCAAATAAGATTTGAACAGCTTTTCAATGCCCTTGACTCAATGAAGTGTATAATAACTCTGTCACACTGGTTTTTCTCAACAGGTGCATTTTCTTAACTAGTTCTTTAACTAGTTCCTTCATTGTATTCCTATCATAGACACTGTTTTGTGCTATTTAAGTGCTTTGGTGATTTTTCATTATAATTTCTTATTTTACATCCTGATAACATTACAGTGGCAAAATGTCTTAAATATACAAAAGCTAGTTTAGATACTTAAAATAATTCAAAATTTCCAATGTTAATAAATTTAACAAGCTTATATTTTTATCTTTTCTCTTAAAAATAAGGAATATTTATAGATTCTGTATACCAAAATATATTGTTTAATTCTCTGAAATAATTTAGTATAGGTATTATATAGATTTAATATGTAAATGTTGAATTATACACATGAGATAAAATGCATATGACATTTATGCACACCTGGCAAATATAGATCAATAGAATGAATGTCTATATTCTTTTTATGGTAAAGTTCTCAAATGAAAATAGTTGCAGGCATTTTATAAATTATAATATTTTTGAAACATTATGTTAACCTTGGAAATTTTTTTTTAATTGGAAAGATCATGGGAGAGATAATTATTATAGTCATTTTTTACCTAAAGATTCTTTGATTCTGTATTTTTAAGAATGAAATGAGTATTTAAACATTGTGCTCTATCCAAGTAGAATAACTTTGAATTTCTTATTACTCCAAAAAAGTGATATCTATTTTCATTGAATACTCATCCAATTTTATGCTACATGTATTTTTAATATTTGTATTTTACAGATAAACTGGGCCACAGAAAGTTTTAAAAATGTGCGTGAATATGCCAATATCTGCCATAACAAATATCTAATGCAAATTGAATTAATTTTTTATGATAAACTTGGTTTTTTGTTTGCTATTTCTTCAGCACCATTGCTATGTCACTTAAAAGGATGTTGATATTTTTCTAATAAAATGTGTGAAAATTGACTACTTTGTCATACTGTTTTAATATTTTATAACTTCCTAAGAAAAAGATAAATCATATTATAATTTTATCTTAGTTAAATAAACATCTGACTCTTTTAGCTATTAACTTAACAAATTCTCAATTTTACTAAATTCTAAATAGTAAAACAATCAGACACTAGAGTCTGAGAAATACAAAATAGTCCTGTTAGATTTAGCTCCAGCTCAGTAGAGTTAGATCAAAGTGTGGATTTTAAAACAAAATTCTTATTTTTTAAAATATGCCTTGTTTTTCTGTATTTATATAGCCAGGAAAATGTACAAATAAAAAGAAATGGTACAAAAGTGCCCTACAAGAAGCACACCTATTGTATGGATATTCTCACGAAAAAAGACTGGAAGAGTGCTACCTATTACAACAGGGTATGTTAAGTTTTTTATTTTTTCTACCCTAAAATAAGGATTTATTTAGATATATGTATTCTAAAATATGTTTGTGAATAAAAAATCTCTGTCTCTTCATAGAGAAATTCTATATCTGTGTCCACTGGAAGCCATTTTTTTCACAAATTGATGGCACATTTCATTCTTTGAAACTGTTTCTAATAACTAAACATACTTTCTGTTTAAATATAGGGATTATAATTAATGCTTCTCATCATCTTTACCCATAGACTACATAACTCCTGTTGATCTTTCGAGAGCATTCCTGTATTTCAAAATTAGATTCTACAGCTTTAAATTATATTCCTAGTGGTAATCTTACCAGAATATGTATTCTTTCAGAGCCCAGTATTTTCAAAATGTTTTGTTTTTAAATAAATTCAAGGCAGGGACAAAAGATAAGCTTAAATTTTTTAAATGAAGTAAAAATTTGATAATATTTTGGGTCATTTTCAAATATGGTTCTCTTGAATCAATGTTATGCTTTATAGATAGCTTCTTAAAAAATTCATCTGAAAGATTATAGTAGATAAAATACCTTTTTTAACTTTGAAAAGATTATAATTTGACATAAAAATGTTAATTATCAATGCATTCCAGTATGTCTTTACATTTTTCTGATTAGCGAACCTAATGAGTTTATGTCTTACAAAAAGCACCTTCTCATCACCCTAAATTCTCTCTGCCTTTAGCGAGGACTGAATTTTAAAGTAACACTGATATTTTCTCCTTTCTAAAGATTTAATATATTTTTTCAATAAATATATATGTGAAAACATTGCATTTGAGAAATTTCACCTTGATATTTTCTCAGTTCATATATTTTGCCCATTTTAAAGCAGCCAGCTAAGTTTGGGTTTAAGCAAGTAACCACATTTGTTAAGAGAGGGAAAGGAGTGATAAGCACACCACTCTGGTTTTCCCTGAGACCAGCAGCAGAGACATTTATTACCACAAATGTGAATTTATTCCTTGTGTTGAAAATATAATGTCTCTGTTTATTAGCAATAAAGGTTGAACTCACTCTTTTGTCACAAATACAATTTTATGCCTTGCACAGACTGTATACAGGTTCCTTTGTTTAACCTTAATAGGCTTTGAAACATTTCATTTTTAAAGCATTAATACCTTTAAATAATATAGTTATTTAGTTTTTAAAGTCATATTACATCTATTTCCCTCTAGAAGTAGACTTATTCTCTCAATAAGTACAGAATCATATCTTAGCCACTGTGCCAGGCTAGTGTACCTGGTGTCCTTTGGCTTTCTTCCCTATCCAGAAACCCCATTAGGGGGCTTATCTTCTGATTAGTTTTACAATGTTAACTTGTTTTCTTTGTTTTACATTTTTTACATTGTATAACTCAGGCTGATTCTTGAGAGCCACAAACTTAAATACCTTCATTTTGTCCTTACCTGGTCAAAGTGGAGGTTCATGGACAGACTTCTAAGAGGTCAGACGCTGCCCTAATGAGTGCACAAACATTATAATTTCTATTTACTATCTCTAAAATAGTCAGTTTAATCCTTGAGTGTGCTTTGCCTTTGTTGTGGATTCTGGTACAGTATTCAGCTTCTTATTATATTTAAGAACCCAGGCATGCTGGCACACATATGTAATCCCAGCTGTTCCAGAGGCTGAGGCAGGAAGATTGTAAGTTTGAGACTAGTGTGGGAAATGCAGCAAGGCTCTCCCTCTAAATAAATAAATAAATTGAATGACTGAATGAAGGCTGAGGGTGTAGCTAAGTGTTCTTCTGGGTTCAATCTGCATTACTGGGAAGAGGGGAAAGTAGTTTTGAAAAATAATTAGCCACTATTCAGATGATTCGCAAAGATGATTGCTTAAGGGTAACATTTCTTTCATCCCATCAACTTCGAGGTTCTTCACCTAACAATTTCTTACTACAACTTGAAAATAATTTCTACTAGTATTTAGCCCATATTCTTTCTACCCTGTGAAACTGGCATACTATTATGTTTAATTTAGCTCTTTCATTGTGGAAATATGCAAATGTCATTAAATGACATGTAAATAAAATTCAATCTGATAATAACAAATTTCAATGTTCAGTTCACATGCTCTAGATGCCCTGTTTTTGTCATTTTAACTATTACTTCAACTTATTAATTTATCTACTAGGACTTGAAAACTTTTTATTATTATATAGGAATAGTCAATATAATTATACTTTTTAAAATATAGAATATTGCCCATATGATCTATAGTGTACTTTCACAGTTTTAAGTTCTTTGCAAAGATATTTATCTAAAGTTAATTTTTTATTGTCTTTTTAATTTGCAATTTTCTAATATAATGTGGTGCTAAATATCCTTTCACATGCTTAATTTCACCTTGATATTTTCTCAACTCATATCTTTTGCCACTTTAATTAGGTTGTTCATTTTCTTAGTGTAAGGTTTTAAGTATCCTTTACATATTTTGGATACAAGTCCTTTATCAAATGTATTTTGCAAATACTTCTCACCATCTATGGTGTGTCTTTTTATTTTTTTTCTTCACAGTGCCTTTGCAGAAGAGATGTATTTAATTTTAATGAAATTCAGCTTACCATGTCTTTCATGGAGCAACCATTTATTGCTCTATTTAAAATGTCATTGCCAGGGCTGAGGGTTTAGCTCAGCACACAGTGCCTGTCTGGCAAGCACAAGGTCATGAGTTCGATTCCTGGTACCAGAAGAAAAACAAACAAATAAAAAATAAAATAAAATGTCATTGCCATGCCCACAATTATCCAGATTTTTTCTGTTTTATTGTAGCAGTCAGTTTACTGTTACTATTACAAAATACTGAGACAACTAACTTATAAATAGAAAAGACTGATTCATTTTACAGTTTCTAATCCATTGCTTTTAAGCCTCTGATGGGGTACTGAGTGGCAATGACAGGTAATACATGAGAGAGTAAACTACTCACCTCATGACTAGGAGCAAAAGAAAAGGGCTAAAGCCCCCAGTCCATTTTATTTTTTTTATTTTTTTATTTTTTTGGTTTTTCTCCGGTACCAGGAACCGAACTCACGACCTTGCGCTTGCCAGGCAGGCGCTTTGCCGCTGAGCTAAATCCCCAGCCCCATCCCCCCAGTCCATTTTGAAGGCATATTTCTGATTCACTGAAGACCTTGCACAAGGTACCTACAGTTTTACAGAAGAACCAACCTGAGAACAAATCCTCTAACACAGGGACAAAAAGACCAAAACTACAGCAGTTATCTTCCACAAGTTTTTTGCATTTTATGTTTAGACATATGCTTTGTATGAGTATATGAGTTTGTTTTCATAAAGGCTGTAAGTTTTTTCTCTAGATTTGTGTGTGTGTGTGTGTGTGTGTGCAAATGTCCAATTTTTCCAGCATTACTTCTTGAAAAGATTGTGTTTACGCTACATTGTTCCTTTGTCAAAAATCTATTGACTATATTTATATGGACCGATTTGTGGGCTTTCTATTCTGTCCCATTGATTTATTAGTCTCTTCTTTCACTAGTACCACACTGTTTTAATCACTTTAGTTTTACAGTAAGTCTTAATGTTTGTTAAATTCAATTCTTGAACTTTATTATTCTCCAGAATTGAGTTGGTTCCTCTGGAGTATTTTTCTTTCCATATAAACTTTAGAGTCAATTTGTTTTTACCTTCAAAATGCTAAAATTTTGATTAGGATTGCATCAAATCTATAGATCCAGTTGGAAATAATTAGCATCACAATGAGTCTAACTATTCATTAATGTAAATATCTCCATATTTATTAGTTTTATAACTTCTTTCATCATAATTTTACATTTTTATTTAGATCCTTTTGTATAAAGTTTGTTACATTTATGCCTAAGTATTTTATTTTGGGGTTGCTAATGTAAATAATAATGTGTTTTCAAATTCCAGTTGTTCATCTCTGGTATATAGGAAAGCTTTCAACTTTTGCATATTAACTTTGTACTTGACAACCTTGTGATAATCAAGGTTGGTCCAAAGAAATTTTTTTTGTCCTTTTGTCAATCTTTTTGATTTTCTGCATAATTATGCCATTTGTGAGTAAACACATTATTTCTTCCTTCTAAAACTTTATACCTTTATCTTTTTTCTTGACTTACTGCATTAACCAGGAATTCCAGCACAAAGTTGTAATGAGTGTATAAAGGGAACAGCCCTCTATAGTTTTGGATTTCACCAAGAAAGCTTCTAGTTTATCACCATTAAAATGATGCTATCTTTACACTATTTTTAGATGTTCTTCATAAAGTTGATTAAGTTACCAACTTTTCCTAGTTTGCTGAGAGTTTTTATCATGAATAGATGTAAGGCTTTTGTCGGTGCTTTTCCTATGTCTATTGAAATGATAATGTGAATTTATTTATTCTTTGGTCAGTTTTTTATATTTTGGAGGTGTTAGCCTCACTGACTGAAGAAACGTTTCTGTTTCTATCTTCTGGAAGAATTTGTATAGAATTTTTTATTTTTCTTAAATTTTGGTAGACTTCAATAATAAACTCATCTGAGCATATTGCTTTTTGTTTTCATAAGTTATTATATTGATTTAATTTCTTTGACAGGTATGAACTCTTATTCAGATTGCTTGCTTCTTCTTATGAGAGTTTGGGGAGAGTAAATGTGTCAGAAAATTTGTCCATGTCATCTATGTTATCAGTTATTGGCATAGAGTTATTCATAATATTACTTCAATGTCTTACATCTTTTTAATGACCAAGGGATCAGTAAAGATGCCCTCTTTCATTTCTGGTGTGAATAATTTATTTCCTCTTTTCTTTTTCCTTCTTTATTCATTTTCTCTTTCATTATTTCAGTTCTTCTCTTTTTTCTTCTCCTTTCTCCCTTTCTTTCTCTTTTACGTTTCGTAGTTAGCTTCACCAGTCTTATCAATTATATTGATTTCAAAGAACCAGCTTATGATTTTGTTGTTTTTCTCAATTCATTGCCTCTATTCAATTTAACTGATTTCTGCTCTAATTTTTCACTTGTTATCTTCTATTTAGTCTAGATTCAATCTGCTCTTCTTTTTCTAGTTCCCTATGAGAGAAGCCTGAATTACTGATTTTAGAGCTTACTGCATTTCTAAAACTGTATATATTCAGGACTATCACCCTAAGTACTACTTTTACTGCATCCCAAGCATTTTGATACATTGTATTTACATTTTTATGTAGCCCAGAAATTTTTAATTTTCTTGAGGTATCTTCTTAGACCCATGGCCCATTTAGAAGTGTTTTGGGATTTTTCACCTATCTTTCTGTTCCTGATTTCTAATTTAATCCTATTGTGGTTTGAGAATCAACATTATATGACTTTTATTCTTGTAAATATGCTTTATGATCTAGAATATGGTGAATGTAGGTGACTACTGTATATGAACTTGAGAAGGTATATTCTGCTGTTGTTGGATGAAACAGTCTGTAGATGTAAAATATATCCAGTTGATTGAGGGTGGTATTGAGTTTAACTATGTTCTTACCCATTTTCTGCCTTCTGAATTTTCCCATTTCTACTAGAATGTCGTTGAACTATCCCACTATAGTAATGAGTTCATTTATTTCTCCCTGTAGTTATGTAAGTTTTGCCTCTGTGTTTTCAGAGCATACACTTAAAAACTAAAGTGGATTGTTATGCCTTTTTGCAGTACTGACTCATTTTTATAATTAGCTATGCCTTTCTTTTTTCCTAACTTTCCTTAACCTGAAGTCTTCTAAGTCTGAAATTAATACTGCTTACCCCTACATTTTTTCATTAATGTTACCATGGTATATCTTCAATTCTGAAATAGGTTATGTTTAATGTGATTATGGATACAGTGGGTTTAATATCTACTGCATTTTTTACTATTTTGTATTTGCTGCCCTGTTCTTTGTTATTTATTTGGCTTTCTACTCTTTTTCTGCCTTTTGTTGTTTTGATTAAACATCTTATATGATTATCTTTTCTTTCCTCAGCATATCAATTATACTTTTAAAATCATTTCTTGGTGGTTGCCTCAGAGTTTGCAATATTTGTTTCCAACTAATCCAAACCCACTGAAAAATAATTCTATTCCTTCATGAATAGTAAAAGTATCTTATAGCAAAATATTTCTAATTCTACCCTTTGTCTTTTGAAATTTTCCTGTGAGTAACTTCACTTGTTTATAAGCATAGGATATATACAAAAGATAAATAACCATATATTGCTGATATTAATAAATATTTTGAATAAACTTTTATCTATTAGATCAATTAAGAATAAGAAAACTAAAAATTTGTTGTTTTCTCTCCATTCATTCATTCTCTGATGCATTTTATTTATGAAGCTCTGAATTCTGTTAATAATTCTCATAAGGCAGCTCCACTGGTAACAATTTACCCCAATTTTTGTTTGCTCAGGAAAGCCTATTTGTCTTTTACTTTTGAAAAATAATTTTAGAGACTATAGAATTTTAAGTTAGTGGGTTTTTTTCTGTGAACACTAAATAATTTACTATATTGTCTTATTGGTAGAGAGTTTTTGGAGGACAATTGGATGAATTTTATCTTTGCTGTTTTATGTGTAAGATTTTCCCCTCTGGATTCCTTCAATATTTGTGTCCTTATCTTTCATTTCCTGCAGTTTGAGTCGTATATATGTAAGTGCAGATTTGTTGACATTTATTTTACTTCATGGTCTGTAAACTTTCTGTACCCATAGTTTGATATCTGATATTAACTTGGAAATTCTCAGTCAGTTTTTTAAATCTTTTTTTCTGATGCTTTCTTTCCTTATTTTCCTTCTGGTGTTATTATATATGTGTTACACTTTTGTGGTTATATCACAGTTCTTGAGTTTCTCTCTCTCTCCCCTCCCCTCTCTTATTTATTTTTTATTTATTTTTCATTTATCACAGACAGGTTCTTATTATTTACCTGGAGCAAACTTGCTATGCAGCCCAGGCTGCCCTTGAAGCCACAGTCATCTTGAATCAGCCTCCACAGCCCTGGGATCACAAGCGAGAAACACCATGCATGGCTTCTTTCACTGTTCTTCTCCAGCTTCTTTCCTCTCTGTTTTTCAGCTTTGTAGTTTCTTGTCAGTATGCTCTCACATGCAGGAATTCTTTTCTCAGCTGTGTTGAGTTTACTGACGAGATCTTCAAAGGCACTGCTCATTTCTGCTACAGTGCTTTTGTTCCTCTAGTATTTCTTTTTTATTTTGTCTTAGGAATTCCATCCCTTTGCTTAGATTACCCATCTGTTTTTGATGTTGTCTGTTTTTAACATTAGACCTTTTAACAAATAATTATAGTTGTTTTAAACTCACAATCTGATAATTTCACCACATCTATCATATCTGGATCTGAGTCCAACATGTCTCTAAATTTTAAAATGTTTCTTTATTTTTTACTTTTAGTATGCCTTATAATTTTTTTATTGGGAGTTCCCCATGATGTACTGGACAACAGAAATTGTAGTTATAAACCTTTATTAATATAGTGCCAAAGCATGCAGAGTGGGAAGACATTCTATATTCTTGTAGTTTGGTCTCAGTTCTAGACTGTGAACTTTATAAGTGTGTTATTTTTCTTTCTATTTTTCTTTCCCCCTTTTCATAGGAAAGGAGGGCTAGAATAGGGTATTTTGTTTCTCTCAAGTCAGTTACGCCCTGAAAAACACCTCAATACACCATGCACTAAAGTCAAAATGGATCAAAGATCTAAATATTAAAACAGAAACACTAAATCTACTGGAAGAGAAAGTAGGTAGAAATCTTGAAGATATATATATATATATAAATATTATATATATATAGTAGCTAAGATAATTAATTGTATTATTAATTTCTATTAGTTCACTGAAAGGAACATTTAATGTTTATATTGTTTGATCAATATTATACACCTATATCTGCTAATCTGAGCAACTACTTTAAAATAACAATATGCAGTATAATAGCCATTGTTAATTTCCTATCACCTTGTTTTGAAATTCTGTATTTTTACTTTTTATCTTTAAAATAGATATGATAAAATAGTTTCATCTGAGGTCAGACCTTGTCAAGAATGCTGCAAAGGTGCATTTTCCCTCTTCCTGGCCAAAGCATGATACAATGTTCCCCCATCTTCACTGTGAGAGCCTGATAGGCCTCCTAGGGGAAAAGCAAAAGTGTTCCACAACCCTCCACCCCGCCTGTGAATGGGTCTCCTGGAGTTGGCTCTGAGGCTTGTCTGCACTGTCCCTTCTGCAAGCTGTCCATGATTTCCTATTCCTCTTCTGCTTTCCCGGTAGGTTTTTTTGTATGAGTTGGTCCTGTAAGTTATGATTATCTTTGCCTGGCCTCACTCCTCTGAGGGATCTAAAAAATATGTATTTTTTCCAGTTTGTTTAACATTTAATATGTTGGGATCAAGTGGCAAATTCTAATCTCCTCCCATTCCATAACAGAAACTGGACTGCATTCTACCATTTTAAGGAAATGTTTTCATTTGTCACATTTACAGCGCAAAGTAATGACATTTTCAGAGGGTATAAAGGGATAAGCTTTTAAAAAATCTTATTAAAGGAAAGAAGCCATTGCATTATGTTAATATTCGTATTCCTATCTAATATGACTGTAAATAAAAAGTTATCATATTATTCTGGGTCATGAGGCATAACTACCTCTACTCATTTAGAAAATTTCATTTACTACCTGTTGCTCTTCATTTGTACTTTAAAAATTATGACATGTATGTGACTCAGCAGAGAAGTAAGGGTTCTTTTCATTGTCAAGATCTGCATTTCCTGTTAACTGTTTTTCATTAGTTGTGGTGAAGCCACTGACATGAAGAGATTTCTGAGGATAGGAAATTAAACCCTTCTTAGCAGGGAAAATCCAGCTCTTAGATTTCTAGTGGATAATACTCCTGAAGATGAGCATGGACCTACTGTTATTAATACAGAAATCCATAGCGATCATAATATTTTAAGTCTTACATCATAATATTCCTTTCATGTTTGGAAATCTTTGTGGTTGCTACTCCCTGAGATACTCTCCGTTTATTGGGAGATGTTTCCATAACTTTTGAGCATAAAACGTTTCTTGAAAACTTGATATTTTTGTTCTCAATTCATCTCCGTATTGCAAATTTTACACAAGAATATTTTCAGCTGAAATGCAACAAATATCCATTCAGTTTCCATTAACTTTCTATCTACCAAAAGGCTTAATTAGAGACCATTTTACTTGTTGAGGCTTTTTAAAATTCAGCTTTAATTATTTATAAGGACTGATATTTCATCATTATTTTTATTCTTACTAGAGGTCTTGAAAAGAAAAAAATACCTCTTTGAGATACAAAACAACTTATTCTATCTTCCAATTACAGGTGTCATTTATAATGAAGCATACTTTGTAAAATTTCAGTAGTCTTATATTTTTATGTATCCTGAAACATTTTGCTATTTTATTATTGCTCATCAATTATTTACAATTGTTCTGAAAAGATTAAAATAATCAAATTAAGTAATATAATAACTTTTCAAAGATGATTTAAGAGTGAAATGTATCATCATTGTTATGGTTTAGATAAAAAATATTTGTCAAAAGTCCCATATGCTGAGTCAGACCTTTTGGAAGGCAATGGGACCTTAGGGGGACTGTACTCATCAGTGGATGGATCCATTTGATGAGTCCATGGCTACAAGTGCAGTAAGAATGTAGTCTCTGGTCTTAAAAGATAAATTTCTCCAGGTGTGCCTTTGTGCCTGTCTCCCTCCCCAACTCTACTTTCTCTCTGCTTCTGGCTACCATGGGGCAAGCACCTGTCGACCGTGCCCTTCCATCATGCTGTTTCTGCCTCAAGCCAGCTAACCATAGACTAAACCCACCGAAAATGTAAGCCAAATAAGCCTTCAGTGGTGGATATATTTTGTTTTAGTGACAGGAAAGTGACTAGTAGAAGCACTAAACTGTCCTTCCTAGTGTTCCAAAGGTTAGCACTCCCCTCACATCCACATACCTCATAACATCTTTATTAATTAAAATGGGAATTAGTACTTATTTATCTATTATTTGCTAGACATTATTTTTGGAACTTTATTTACATGAGTTGTATTATTTTAATCTCCCAATGAAACAATAACGTAATAATTATTACCCCTTGTTGATTAATAAAGAAAATGAAGATCTGAGAACATAGACACTGTTTTAATCTTATATCATCTAGTATAATAGTTTATACTAAGTAATGATGGATATATTTTAATAGATTACATTAATTTGGTCAGAAAGAGTGTGCATCAAATTCATGTAAGAGTTTAGATAAAAATCAATGCACATTTATTAGAAATTATAAATGGTATCAAACACCTACTGAATATAAAATTTTATTCCTGCCATTGAGCAATATTCTAGATTTACAGAATTACTTTCATTTAGACATTTTGAAATCTTCATAATATGAGGAGGAAATTTCTGTGGCCTGTCATAACTATGCATTAGCCAAAGGAACGTGGGATTTCTCCTAGCTGGAGTAACCATTTGTTGTGGTGGATGGTCTTGTTCATTCATCAGTGGGGAGAAAGAGTCTTCTAGGCAGAAGATCATCTTAAGCACTCAGATGGTTATGGGACATACTTTATTTGTAAGTATGCATAGGATAACAAGCTCTTCTAGGTTTTATACTTTATGCCAGTGATTTTACCAAAATCTATATTGTACATACCAAAACAATATCTGACATAATTTTCCACAGAAGACTCCATTATTAATTATTCTGTCTATTTGTAGGAGTGATAGTAGTATGAGAGATAGTCCTCATTCTTGTTAAGTCTTATCTGAGTCACTATTGGTACCATAATTGTCCCAAATAGATGCAGCAAACATCCTGTAAGGATTAGGAGCTTGTAATCAGATGGGTCTGTTGTGGCCATGTGACCTCAGGCAGGCCATTTTATCTTACGTCAGTTTCTTCTGCTATTAAATGAGGATGAACTGCATACCTTGCAAAGTTATGGGGATTAAATAAGATACAATTTATATAAAGTTCTTATCCCATGTCTAGGATGTAGTGCATATGTAAGTGGAGCTACCTGGGATTTAAGTCTAGATCTTATATGATCCAGAACCCATGAGCTAATCATAACCTAGAAATCAGATATACTTGATAATAGTCTGATGAAGTATATCTAATAAATTTAAGGAAGGGGATTTATCTAATAAGTAATGTATGTAAATTCTTGATATTATCACTTTTGGGTTACTTAGCTCTACTCAACTCTGGAGAGGTGAATTTATTGGCATTTTAATTAAAGGAACCACTAAAACAAAGTACTGCTATTTTGCTATGAGAAAATAGAAAATTCTAACTATATAACTGTGTTCATGTGAAAAGGACCATAGGCACTTTCATGAACCAGCCACCTGTTATTCTCTTGCAGGTAAATCCAAAGCAGATACCAAAGTTGCTGTGGTGGCCAAGGAAAAGGTAAGGTTATGTTTTATTATTATAAAATACATAAATTTTAAATACTACTGATTAATACTAGTTTTAAAAGAAAATATTTAAAAATAAAGTAATATAAATTTTTTCTTCTAAATATTGAGTATATTTTTGCATTTTTAAGCTGATACTCTAAAATTAATTTATGATTAATGTTACACAATTAGGCAACAGAACAATAGAAACTTATAAGTGAAAAGTAAATAACTGCTTTTATTAAATTATATATAGAATATATACATGCATAGTCTCATATGTTAAAATATTTTTTCTTACACGTTGTAGCACTATAGTGTGTACAATGTCATGGAAAACCTATAAATCACAGCTAAATATAGACGACTTTAAACTTAAGTAGAGAATAGTATCGGGCATTGGAACAAATTGTGAACATACAATTTTTTAATGAAAATGTATGAAGTCAATAGCATTTCTAAAGAATATCTAAAATTTTAACATATTCTAAATACTATACATAAAGAAATATTTAACTCCACTTATTGTTAGTAAGCCAGATACAGAAAGTTAATTAACACATGGTTTTTCTAATATGGGCAACTGAAAATGTAAATAATTTAAACAGCAAAATAAAGATGGAAGGAAACAGGGAGGTAGACACTGTGGAAGTGGGAAGGGGATCTGAGAAAGGGGAAAGAGGAAAGAATGATGGGAAGGAGTAAAATATGTGATATATATGTAGACTCAAAGGTGAATCTGATTATATCACAAATATACTAATAAGAAAGAATTCTTGGTCAAAAAAGTAAAATAGGAGTAGAATGAACCTTGACATTCTCAAGTGATGTTTGAGATGGTTACAGAACACCACTGGAAAAAACAAGAATCTGATGCTTAAAATAAACTCTGGATATATAGTAGTGTCACAAGAAAGCAAATTGTGCTGCAAAGGAAAGCCTATGCTGGGATTTCTTAGGTGGAATGGTGGAGCTGAGGAAGCACAAGCTCAGGTATCATCTGGAAGAACCGAAAAGGTTGCTGGGCATGAATCTATAGAGGATCAGGCAATGGGATGAGGATTTTTGTGTTCAGATTAAAATCAGATTTTGTGTCATATGTAAACTAGTGTGGCTTTGTTATTGGAAATTTAGATATGTAAAAGCTCTTTAGAGAAATTTAGAATTAGAATACTTGGAATTTTTAAGTACTTTGGTATAAAAATTGGATGTATATTTAAAATAAAAAACTATAAAGATAACAGTAAGTAACATTCCTATATATTACTTCATTTTCACCAATTGTTCTCTACAAGAGCAGTACTGTTCCTAGAAAAGTGCAAAAGGGTGGTCAGTGGGCCAGAGCTGGTCTCTGAATTATTTTTTTCTTGGTCTTCAGTAAGATAAGGACTGAAAGTGAGAGGGATCATTTAGAGCCTTTTATGGTAAATGGACAGATTAAGTTTGCCTGTTGAATCTAACAATAACGAAATAGAGATTACAGTTGATATATCTTTTGTATTTCTTCCCCTACCTCCCCAGAAACTTTTTTATTTTATAAAAAAATAGATCTCAGACAGACAAGGGGGAATACTGGTTCTTTATCACAGGTAGTTTCAGAGATACTCCAATGTTGCATTTTAGGAATTTGTGGAAATACTTTGCGTTATGGTAATTTGGGGAAATGCAAATAATTTAGTTTAGCAAGGGCTAGTGACACTAGACATACTGGAGTAGAACTATGTAACAAGAGCCAACCATTTGGAATGATTTTTGAAAGTTCTGCTGGGTTCCACAAACTATAAAATGCAATTGTATAATGAGTGATTTAATATAAAGCAATATTAAAATATAATATGTTAGGACAAAAGCCAAATAACTCTTAGGAGGTTTATTAAGGAGAGGGGAGCCAAAATGGACTAGATGCATTATTCTTGATATTATTTAGTAGTTTACTTAATCTCTCTTCAACATATTATAATATTTTCAACTATGTATTGGTAAAAGGTAAAAGTGTAGTTATTGAGAAGCTATAGAAAGCACTTATAAATCTGAGGTGCCTCTTATTGGTTTGAAAACAAAATATTACTAAATTGCCAGATATAAATGAAATGCACTAATCTCTTTGAAGTGGAAAAAAATAAATGTTTGGGAATATTTCATAGTGTTGTAAGGTTTTATATTTGTAATTTTTTCCTAACTACTTTAGCACAAGAAAGTTCTATGCTATAAAAATTATATACTAACATTATTTTGAGATGGTTTGTTGTTTTTCAATCTTACTCTGATATTATCCCCAAAGGCCTACCTTGATAT
>NW_004955430.1:19968544-20004197 GCF_000276665.1 Chinchilla lanigera
CTCCTGCCTAAGCCTGCCAAGTGCTGAGATTACAGGCATGTGCCACCATGCCCAGCCTCTTTAATGTTCTTTATTACATATATCTTTCTAACTTAGCATCAAATATGACTCTATCTATTTAAATTTATAGTCAAGTTCTTTTCAAGTTCCAGAGATAATATGTGCCATATGTTGTAGGATTCAAGAAAGGGGGTATATTTTCTATGATTTCTTTAATTTTAAAGAAAATAGTACAAAAAAACAAAAATAGCAAAATACTAATAAAACAAAGCAAGGACATTAAAAATGATATGGGGTTTCAAACCAAATGACAGGGATTAACAGTGGTTGTTATGTTACATATTGTTATCTTCAGCGAAGTTGCTCAAATTACCAGATGTAAGAATAGAAGATTAATCAAATCATTAAAAGGAATAACAAAATAATAATTTAAAAGAACATTAGAGACAATACATAGCTTCACTACACAGGATTGTAGGAATTCACCAATGGTTGTTATACTACAAATTGTTATCTTCATGTAAA
The DNA here is from genome assembly GCF_000276665.1 of Chinchilla lanigera. Taxonomy (NCBI): domain Eukaryota; kingdom Metazoa; phylum Chordata; class Mammalia; order Rodentia; family Chinchillidae; genus Chinchilla; species Chinchilla lanigera. Next base: position 19,969,070 of record NW_004955430.1, read on the forward strand.
TTGCTCAGATTACTGGATATAAGCATGCAAAATTGATCAAAATATAAAAATATTTTTAAAATCCCTTTTAATCATTAACTGTTCACCTCAATAAACCATCAGTACAGTTATGCCACCTATATATATATATATGCATATATATATATGCATATATATATATATACACACACACACACACACACACACACACACACATATAATGCCTTAGTACTTGCTTTTTCTTTTTTCCCTCATCAGAGTTATTCCTTCTTTTTAGCAATTTATTTCTCTTTCCTATTATCTATTTTACATTTTAGATTTTATTCACTCCTTCATGTTCTTACACCAGGGAGACAATGTAATGTTTACACATGTGGTCCCAATTTATTTTACTTATTAGTATGGTCTCTAGTTGTGTCCATTTACCTATAAAAGCCTCAAGTTTATCTTTTTTTTATAGCTGAGTAGTACTCCATTGTATAAAAATACCACTTTTTTTTTATCCATTCCTCAGTTGATGGGTGTTTGGGTTGTTTCCAAGATTTAGGTATGACAAATTCTGCTGCTATAAACATGGGTGAACATATATCACTGTGGTATGATGTTTTTAATTCTTCTGGAAAAATACCCAGAAGGAGGATAGCTGGGTTAAGTGGGACATCTAATCCTAGTTTTTTGAGGAATCTCCAAACTGATTTCCTCAGTGATTTCACCAATTGACACTCACACTAGCAATAGAGAAGTGTTCCTTTTTCCCCACAGCCTCTCCAGCATTGCCATTGGTTGATTTTTTAATGATAGACATTCTTTGTGGGGTGAGATGAAATCTCAGTGTTGTTTGAATTTGTATTTCTTGAATGACTAATAATGTTGAATATTTTTTCATGTATTTATCTGCCATTAGTATTTCTTCATCCAAGAAATGTGTGTTCATCTCAGATGCCCATTTTTAAATTGGGTCTTTGAATTTTGGGGGCTTGATTTTTTTTTTTTAATTCTTTATATGTTCTAGATAGGAGTTCTTTGACTGAGGAGTAGTTGGATAAAATTTTTTCCCAATTTGTGTGTTTTCTTTTTACTCTGTTGGTGATTTCTTTTGATGTGCAGAAACTTTTCAATAAGATAAGATCCCAGTTGTTGATTCTTTGAAGTATTTCCTATACACTTTGGTTTTTGTTCATGAACTCTCTGCCTACCTCTATGTCTTCAAGATTTTTACAAACTTTCTCTTCCAGCAAATTTAGTGTTTCTGTTTTGATATTTACATCTTTGATTCATTTTGACTTTAATTTAGTGCATGGTGATGGACATGGGTCTAGTTTTAGTGTTTTACATATGGAAAACCAGTTTTTCCAGCACCATTTATTAAAAGACGCTATCATGCTCACTTTGGTAGCACATATGCTAAAATAGTAAAAAGGCTATCTTCCAGTGAATATGTTTGGCACCTTTGTCAAAAATAATGTGGCTGAGTGTGTTTGTAGCTGTGTCTGCATCTTCTAACCTGTTCCATTGATCTTCAGGTCTGTTTTTTTGCCAGTACCATGCTGATTTTATCACAGTAGCTCTGTAGTATAATTTCAAGTCAGGGATTGTGATGCCTCCTGCCTTTCCTTTGTTGCCCAGGATTGGTTTTGCTATTCTAGGCCTCTTCCAGTTCCAGATGAATTTTAGGAATGTCTCCTCTAGATCTGTGAGGTATACTAATGGAATTTTTATTGAGATTGTGTTGAATCTGTACAACAGTTTTGGTAGTATGGCCATTTTCACAGTGTTGGTTCTTTCTACCCAAGAGCAAGGAATATCTTTGCATTTTCTGAAATCCTCTTCAGTCTCTTTTTTCAGAGTACTATAATTTTCACTGTACTGGTCTTTTACTTCTTTCATTAGATTTATTCCAAAGTATTTCATTTTTTTAGATGCTATCATGAAAGGTGTGGTTTCATTAATTTCTCTCTCAGTTTGCTTGCTGTTTGTGTGCAGAAATGTTATTGATTTTTGAGTGTTGACTTTGTATCCAGCCATGCTACTAAATTTGGATATTAAATTTATACATCTTTTGGGGGAGAATTGTGGGTCTTGTATGTGGTATATCATGTCATCTGCAAATAATGATAATTTCACTTCCTCTTTTTCTATCATTATTCCTCTTTTTTCTCTCTCTTGTCTAATTGCTCTGGATAATGCTTCCAGAACTATATTGAATAGGAGTGGTGATAGTGGACATCCTTGTCTTGTTCCTGATTTTTAAGTGAAAGCTTTCAGTTTTTGACCATTTAGAATGACATTAGCTGTTGGTTTTTCATGGATGGCTTTAGCAGATTGAGGGAAAGTCCATCTATGCCAATTTTCTGTAAGGTTTTTATCATGAAGAAGCTTTTTCTGCATCATTTGAGATGATCATGTGATTTTTGTCTTTGGCTCTATTGATATGGTGTATTACATTAATTGATTTGTGTATTGAACTATCCCTGCATTCCTGGGATGAGTCACACTTGGTCATGGTGTATAATCGTCTTGATGGTTTGCTACATTCTGTTTGCTAGTATTTTATTGAAATTTTTTGCATCTATATTCATTAGGGAGATTGGCCTGTAGTTCTCTATTTTGGTTAGGTCTTTTCTCTGGTTTTAGTATCAGGATCATACTTGCTTCCTGGAATGAGTTGGGGAGAATTCCTCCCATTTCAATTTCATTAAAGAGGTAGAGAAGAACTGATGTTAAATCTTGTCTAACTTTCTTGTAGAACTCAACTGTGAATCCACCAGGATCTGGACTGTTCTTCATTGGAAGTTTTTTTAATCATATTTTCAGTTTCATTGGCTGATATTCAGTTATTCAGGATTTTTATTTTTTCATTCAGCTTTGGTAATACATATGTATCTAGAAATCTGTCCATTTCCTCTGTGTTTTCCATCCTATGAAAGTAAAGATTTTCAAAGTAAGTACTGATGATAATCTGAATTTCTACAGAATCTGCAGTGATTTCATCTTTTTCCTTCCTTCCTTACCTTTTTTTTTTTTTTTTTTTTCCGGTACCAGGAACCGAACTCACGACCTTGCGCTTGCCAGGCAAGCACTTTTGCTGCTGAGCTAAATCCCCAGCCCCTCTTTCCTTCTTTATTGCATGCATTTCAGTTTTTTCTTTCCTTTTATTGTTATGGTTTGCTAGAGGTTTATCAATGTTATTTATTTTTTCAAACAACCAACTCTTTGATTCATTAATTCTTTGTATTGTTTTTTAGTCTCTATTGCATTAATTTCTGCCCTGAGCTTTATAGTTTCCTGCCTTCTCTGGGTTTTTGGTTTGATTTGTTCTTCTTTTGCTAGAAACTTGAGGTTCAGCATAAGATTGTTTATTTGTGCTTGTTCTGTTTTCCTGATGTAGAAATTCACTGCTGTAAATTTCCCTCTGAGGACTGCTTTCACTGCATCCCACAGATTCCTGTAAGTTGTATCTACATTTTCATTTGATTGTACAAAGTGTCTCACTTCTTCTTTGATTTTATCTGTAACCCACTGACTGTTCCAGAGGGTGCTGTTTAATATCCATGTGTTTATGAAGTTCCTGGGATTTCCTTTTTCATTAATTTCCAGTTTCATTGCACTATGGTCTGATAGTATGCATGGGAAAATTTCATTTCATTAAGCATATTCTATGTGTTAGCATTTGGTCTATTTCAGAGAATGTTCCATGTGCAGCTGCAAAGAATGTGTTTTCTGATGCTGTTGAGTGGAACACTCTGTACAGGTCTACTAAGTCCATTTGTTCACATGTTTGATTTAGTTCTGCTATTTCTTTGCTAATTTTTCATCTAGTTGGTCTATCTCTTTGTGACAGTGGGGTATTGATGTCCCCTGTTATGATTGTGTTCCTGCTTATTTCATTTTTCATGTCTGTTAAAATTCATCTTCTATAGTTGGGTGCTCCTATGTTTGGTGGATAGACGTTTATGTTTGTTATCTCTTTCCCTTAAAGTCTTTCCCTCACAAATATGTAGTGACCTTCTTTATCTCTTTTAATTGTTCTTGGATTGAAGTTCCCATTGTCTGCAAACAGAATTGCTATACCTGCTTTTTTCTGGGCACCTGCTACATGAAGTATTTTTTCCATCCTTTGATTTTCAGTCTATGACTTTCCTTTTGAGTTAAATATGTTTCTTGTATACATCATATTGTCAGATTTTGTTTGTTGATCCAGTCTCCCAGTCTACTACTTCTGGTTGGTCAATTGAGTCCATTTACACTGATCATTATAAGTGGTATGTACTGACTTATCTTTGTCATGTTGTTTTCCTGCTGTTGGTTCCTCTTGTGTCCCTGTGTTTAATTGCTTGCTCTGCTTGGTGTTTCCTTTCTGTTGTTGTTCTTAAAGTTGTGGTCTTTTTTATCTCTTTCTAGAATATCTTTCAGTGCTCTTTGTAGGGTTGGTTTGGCACTCATGTAGTTCTTCAGTTGATCTTTATCATGAAAATATTTTATTTCTCCAGTAATTTTGAAGGATAGTTTTTCAGGGTACTTCAGTCTGGTTTGGAAGTTGTTTTCTTTCACGACCTGAAATATTTCACTCCAAGCTCTTCTTGACTGGATGGTTTGTGTTGAGAAATCTGCCATGATTCTGATGGCCTTTCCTTTATAGGTGATCTATTTCTTTTCTCAAACAGCTTTTAATATTCTGTTCTTTTGTTGAATTTCTAGGATCTTGATCACTATATATCTGGGTGTAGATTTATTTTGGTTGTAGCTAGTTGGAGTTCTATATACCTCACTTATGGGGTGCCCAATTCTTTTTCCATGGTTGGGAAATTTTCTGCTATTGCTTCCACAAATACTCTTTTTATGTCATTTGTGCTGACACCTTCTGTTTCATTAATACCCATTAATCTTACATTGTTTTTCTTTGCTTCATTTTGCAGCTGTTGAATTGTTATTTCTTGTTTTCTTGTTATTTTTAAGAGATCCTTCCTGTCACAGTCATTCACAGCAATGCTATCTTCAAGGTCTGAAAGTCTATCTTCAGCTTTGTTTTAGCGGTTTTGCCAGCTTTCAGTGGAAGTTTTAATTTCCTGGATATCCATTTTAATCTGTTTCATGCATTCCAGTTCTTTCCTATACTGTTCATTCAAGGTTTCCATTACTTTACTATGGTCCTCTATTTTTTTCTATATTTTCTTTAGATGTGCTAAGCAATCCTTTCCTTATTGTTGTCATTTCTTTTTGTACCTGAGAGATTATTTCTGATCTGATATCTTCTATGGCCTGATGGAGTTGTTTCTTTACTTCAGCTGCTGTTATTTCAGAGATTTCAGGTGTATGACTTCTGAGCTTTTCTGTGTTGATATCTCCTGGACTTGTTCTGGGTAGGGTAGAGGTCTGAGATTACATTTTGCTCCTTCCTTTTGTCATTTTTAGAGGTGCAGAGGTTCCTTGGAGCTCAGCCTCATTCCCAGGATGATGTCATAGTAGCGAGGCAAGGACCTAAGGGTACCCAGTGCTCAGTGTGACTCTCTCAGTGGTGTGTGTGTGCAGACGAGGTGTGATCCGCAGTGCTCCAACAGCTGTCTGTGGCTCAGCTTAGCTCCCACTCAGGGGTTCCCAATGCTGTCCGGGTTTTAGACATGTTTCCACTGTGTAGTAGTGGGCAGGTCATGGTCACCAGGGTTACATACACTGCCACTGCCATACCTGGTTCCCACATCAGTGGGAAGGGTGAGTGCGCAGTCACTGAGGACCATGAAGCTGTCTGAGTTTCAGCTTAGCTCCCTTGAGGGTGTAGGGTGGGGGCAAGAAGGGGCACCCAAGGCCCTTGAGGTAGTCTGGAGCTCCCCTTGGCTCCCAAGCTGGTGGGGCAGAAGTGGGGCCAGCTCACTGGAGTTCCAAAGCTGTCCGAGGTACACCTCAGCTCCAACAGGAGAAAGGGGGAGGGGAGGGAGAGGGAGTGGACCCCAGACCCCTAAAACTATCTGGGTTTCTGCCTGCCTCTCAAGCTTGGGGGGGGGGCAAAGCAGCAGCTCACCAGTGTTCCCAAAGCTGTCCGAGGAGCAGCTCAGCTCCAAAAGGGGTGGGGTGGGGACAGGGACTATAATATTTTGTTATTAGATCATCCCATGTCATAGCACAGGAAATTATTTTCTCATAGGAAATTATATTACCAACCTCATTTGGTAAAATATCATTGTTCAACTATAATTTATTTTGGAATACTATCTCTAATAATATTATCTCATGATAAGGATGACTAGCATTTCTCTTATTGTCTATATCTTTGAACTTAGCTATTCCAAAATGTATGTACAGAAATATACTTTATTATTACTATATTTTCTCTTTTTTACACTACAGCTATATTTTGATTTACTCATTTAGTTGGATGTATTAATTAGGGCACACACCATAATGCTATGATAGAGACTCCAAATTATACCAATTCATGCAAAATACAAATTTATTTCTCCATCATATATCTGACCAAAGATGGGCCTTTGGTCCAGGTTAAAGGAGACCTTGCCCCACAAAATCATCCACACTTGCAGATTCCTTCTTTTGGTTGTATCAATTCCTACTTATTTATTTATTTATTTATTTATCTTTTTGAGGCAGAGTCTTGCTATGCAGTTCAGGCTGGCCTTGAACTCACCTTGTAGCCCAGGCTGGTATCAAACTAGCAGCAATCGTCCTGCCTCAGCCTCCCAAGTTCTGGGATTACAGGTGTGTGCCACCATGCCTGGCTGGTTATATCAATTCCTGAGATGTAGTTTTTATGATCACAGGTTGATTATACCATCATATTCATATTCTTGGCTGTGAAGAATGTTAAAGTAGAAAAGCAATTCGAGCAATTAGCTAAAGGAGAAATCATGAACTTAAAACTGCACACATCACTTTCCTTACTTCCCACTGCCCACGTTTACTAATATATGGCTACCCTCAATGGCAAGAGGAAGAGGGGCAGTGCAGATTCTAGCTGGGCCAGAGCAAGGGGCCTTTTATTGCTTAAAGGATGAAAGGGAGCTTAAATAATTGGTTTCAGTTAATGGTCTAAAAGTTTCATTTCAGGACAAGGATAAGAAAGATATCTGATAGGGTTTGAAATATACTAACATGCTAGTATCTATTTGGCCCTCAAAATAATGGTGTGATACAAATATTATTATAATTATTCTTACAAAGAAACTGCCACAATGTTATTTTTAAATAACTGACAGAGAAGTGTCAGAACTGGAATAAGAATTTATTCTAATGGTTCAATTCAAGAGCTTGTTTTAACTACTCTTTAGTTTTCTAAATCACTGTACTATATCCCTCCTTTAAGCTTCAGTAACTTTGAACTTCATGCTTATAACACTTAGTTTAAAATTTTTACCTGTATAATACTTGCAGATTATAAAGCATTCCAAAAACATTATCTTTCACTTCATACTTCTGGGATGAAAGAATAGCAGACATTATTATCATTCTACAAAAGGGTCATTCATGGTGAGAGAAGTTAAGGAATTTGTCCATATGTGAACAGTGTTCTTTAGGTATTTTTATTTAACTTTAATTAGTTTTCCTTAATTATAAAGCATATGAATGTGCTTAGACTAATAGATATAGACCTGGCTTTAGCTTTCTGTGTAATGTACCACAGCAGACTTATTTAATCAGTCTTATGTTGAGGGACATGTGAATATTTGCAAATTATTGTTGAAGTTTGGTGCTGATACAAGCAGTGCTTTAATAAATATGTTTGTACCTGTATCCTCAAATATTGGTGCTATTGCTTCTATGGGATAGGTTCCCACAGAGGGTTGCTAGATCAAATCTGATCACTGTTATCATTCTGCCTTCCTTGAATCATGAGAGGACCTTGAGGAAATGTTAAAATTACTGTACGATCACTTGATAGCTTTAGATTATCTCTGAGTCCTTCCTCCTTCTAATATCCCATGGACTATAAAATATAATAGCTCAGTAAGCAATTTCAAAATATCAAAGGGCTGTGCAAACCAGAGTTAATATCTACAATAAATATCTGAGAGAGTTGCACCTACAAACAAAGAATAAAGCAGGAGTGTAGTGAGAGGACAGATGGAGTAGTTAATGGTGCTGCCTGCTAGAGATTTGAAAGATATTTGCAGATATATAGATAGATAGATAGATAGATAGATATTATATATATATTTATATATGTGTGTAATTATCTTGAATGGTTATCATAAAGGTTAATATAGAAAGCAATTTATAATAGAGTGTATTTACTATATCATAGTAGGTGCTTCTTTAATAAAGACTAGCATTTTTCTAATTTCTCCTTAGAATTAGGAAGTAAGAACTTAACAAAAGTGTAAAATTCTCAGACTTATGATAGTATCATAGTTGTATTAGTTAGCTATGATTTAGTAAGGTTTGTTTAGGTCCCATATTTTAATCTTGGGATTTTTTGTTGGTCTTTTTGAGACAGGGTCTCACTATGCAGTTCAGGCTGGCCTTGAGCTCACTTTACAGCCCAGGCTGCTCTCAAACTTGTAATGATTCTCCTGCCTCTGCCTCCCAAGTCCTGGGATTACAGGCATGTGAATCTTGTATTTTAAAACTAATAAATACCATTATATTTGGAAGATATAATTTTAGAATCATTCAAAAGACACTGTCCTAATTAAACGAAGTTTTATTAACAAGGGGAATTTTAAGGTAATTTCTGTATACATATGTTTATTTTCATAGTTTTAATCATCTATTAAAATTTCATTAATGTTTTCATTTGTATATACAAACCTTTTCCATGTTGTTTTGTAGTTTTTTTTACTTTAAGAGCTTTTTGTCAATTAGAAAGTAGCTTGTGAGAAAAGGAAAAACACAGATGTAAGTTATTTTCGGGTTTTAATTTCAGTCCTAATATAACTACTGCAAACAATACATACATAAACATATATAGGCATGTATAAATACATGTGTTTTATATATAGATACTTTTGAACAAACAAAAGATAACATGTATATAGTGAAGGTCTCTCTGTAGAAATATATACAATAAAATTTATTAATAATTTATAAGTTTTGGAATATGTGCCACAGTTCTGACCAGTGTGAAATTTACTCCATCTCCCTCAGAACATACCCTTTGTTTAGCATATCCACACTGCACATATCACACATTTTCATTGCTTAATATCTGTCTGGGTCATCAGATAGACTCTTGAGGTATGGCAGTGCTTATATTCAGGTATCTCTTATTTTACCTAATAATGGTCTCAAAGCATAAAAGCAGTGGTGATTCACATATGCCAAAGACAGCCTGTAAAGTGTTTAAAATGAAAAAGTGAAAGCTCTCAATGTAACAAAGCGAGAAAAAAAGTCTTATGCTGGAGTTCTCAGACCTATCATAACAATGAATTCTCTACCTGTGAGATTGTGAAGAAGGCAAAAGAAAATCACAGTAGTCTTGCCCTCACACCTCAGACCATAAAAATTAGGATCACAGGATGTGATGAGTACTTAGTTAAGATGAAAAAGATATTCAGTTACAAGTTTTGGTAATGTATAAGCTTCAGGGTTGCATGCTAGCCTTATAGCATATCGCCCTCAGGTAAAAGTGGATATGGTGTATGTAAATATATATGTTTTATTAACATAAGTGAAATAAATTAAACTCCACTTTTTTCACTCAATAACAGACCATACAATTCAGCGATCTACTAGTTCTTAAATGGCCACATGGCATTTTGATTTATGAAAGTGTTTCAATATTTTGGATAATTTCCTGGACACTTGTACTGATTCTGAATTTACAAAATTATGAATAAAGATACAGCAACAACATCATAACCAAATCTCTTTAAATTCTGTGTAAATATTACTATGGAAAAATAATTAGAAGTAGGGCTGCTAATTCAATGACTGGGCAGATTTTAAATTTTGCCAAATTGCCGTGTACTCACACTACACAAACAGACAAATGAAAACCATTATTTTACCAATTCCAGTCTTATCACTGTATGAGGGAGTATGTAGACTTCCTCAATTTCTAATTCTAGCTATTAATAGTCCTTCATGTTTGTTTTGTTTTTTTTTGTTATCGTTGTTTTAAAATTAAGTTTATTGTTACATTTTAGATATATATAATGATCATATTCATCGCAGGGAATCTGTACCTATACATGATATATTTTGATTCCTTTTATTCCCAATTCCTCCTCCTCCCTTCAACCCATCTTCCCCTCCTGGTTTACAAAGCTTTGTTTCCATTTTTGATTGTTTTCTTTTTTCCTTCCTTCCTTTCCCCACTTCCCCACCTTAGTTCCCCTTTGCTTTTGAACAATTTCTTTCTACTTCACAATATCCATTATATACTTTGGTCCTTATTTACTCTTTCAGTTTCTCACACCAGGGAGACAATGTGATCTTTACACGTCTCCAATTTATTTTAGTTATATAATACATGCCTGCTAGAAAAAAATTAAGGAATACAAAATAGGAACACCAGAAAGTTCAAGTCATTTCTTCTTGCCCTATCTCCACGTTTCACTATTTCAAAATCTGGAGTTAGACATCCTCATGAATACACTTTTGCCCACTCATGTACAAATTCCAGCAGAGCAATTTCTAGAAGAGAAACGATGAGTAATTGTATGAGCACTTAAAATTTGATCACATATAAGAAAAAAATGAAAAAAAAATTAAAGAAGAATAAATGAACATAGAAACTAAATATAATGTAAGATAATGTATATCCTGAAGAATGTTGTTGAAAAGACAGTGAAATTTGGTCTTTAATTAATAGAATTATACCATGTTAATTTCTGTTCTATGATTGTTCTATGATTCTGTAAGATGTTAACAGAAGAATATGAAAGGAGGCCAAATTAAAACTCTCTTTGCTATTCATGTAAATTTTCTGTAAATCTAAAATTATTTTAAAAGTTGAAACTTTTATTCATATGTTTCCAAATTGCTCTTCAGAGCAATTGTACCTGATAGCTTGCCAACAGGAACTTTTTCCTATCCAACATTAGATATCACCAGTCTTTACAAATTTACCCCTATTTTAAAAGAGTAAAATATACCATTACTATTTGAATTTGCTATTACTTAATTTTTATTATTAAGTTAAACATTTTTCATACATTTATTAGACTTTTTTTTCTGGAAACTGCTTACCCATAACCTTACCCATTTTTCCCATGGTTTATTATTTTTTCTGTTTGATTTGTAGTCATAGGCATTCACATTAATTATTAATATAATGTTGATCTATTGCAAGGGTTTTTCTAATTTTCTTATAATTTTTTGTAGTTTTTTTGGTGTATTTTATACAATAAAACTCTTTTCCTCAGGCTTTTTTGCTTGATTGCTTTAAAAGACTGTTCTTTATCAATACAAAATGCATTTCATATCTCACTTAGCCCTCCTCCTCTTGCTACTGGTAACACTGATGAAAATCTTCATGTGTATAGCTTCTTCTCTTACATCATTTTTTGGATCATTTCACTGGGACAATTCCCAGTAGGTTTATTGGGAAAGAGATAAGAACATGTTATTAAATCTTTATGTTCTCATTAGATGTGGTGGGTTATGCCTGGAATTCTAACACTCAGGAAGTTGAAGCAGGAGGATGTGGCATTTGAGGCCAGCCTGAGCTCCATAGCAAGTTCAAGACCAACCTAACCTATGTAGCAAGATGTGCTTTAAAAAATAAAAATTTATTAAAAGTTATTACTTTTTAAAGAACAGGTGCCACTATTATCAACAGGTATTATAGTAAAGGTGTTATTGCCAGTTCATGCCTTACTTTCTGATTTTAATTTGCATCAATCTAATGTAAGGTAAGTTGTCTTTGAGTTCTTAATATTTTCTTATAAATTTATGTGAAGTCTTTATATGTATGCTGGCAATAAAGATATTGTTTGTCAGGTTTTGCTTATGCTTTTCTCGGTATACCCAACTTTTCCTTTGTTTCCCTAGAGATATGGGAGTTAAATACATGTATGTGGCCATGTCTATGTTGTTGAATTTCAGTTTATCTTTTGTTATTATAGACTTTACAAAGAACCGTGCAGTGGAATAAGTAAGAAAGAGTATCTCTAGAGATAAGCTATGAATTCCATCTCATAGCTTACTAACCACATGATTTTAACCTAGCTGCTTAATCCTCTAAGGTCTCAATTTCTGCCCAGTACATGAAAAAAGAAATATTACAAATAGACTTGCTCTGACTATTTATATAGACCACAAAGTACAATGCTTAAAACATAAGAAATATTTCATGGATATTAGCCATTATTATGGGAGTATAGATTTAATATTTAAATATTTTGTTTTGTGAAAATATAAAAGTTGTGTAACAAAATAATAAGAGATCAACAGTAGTTAATATACTGTGTATGCTATCTGTGTGGTATAAAATAGAATCCAAAAACATTTTATAGAACTTTCTAACCAGTTATTCAGTGCCATTATTGACAAATAAGTGACCCTTCAGTTCTTTACTATCAATGTATTTATAACATGATATTTATTCTTTATAACATATGACATATTTTGTCCAATATCTATTTCTGTATCTATTCTATCTGTATTCATTAAGCAAGTTTCAAATAAATTTATTATGTCTCTATTTTTAGTGTGTGAATTAGTGATCCTTCATTACTCCCAGTTTTTAAAAATTATTTTTATAGTTCTTACCTGTTTACTGTTTCAGATGAACCTTAGAATTAGTCAAATCTCAAGAAAATTTCTGTTGAGATGTTGATTGGTATATCAGGAAATCTATGTACTAATGTAGAGGGAAAATCCATATTTACATGTGCTCATATAAAAACATAAATTGTCACTCTATTCTTGTTAATTTCTCAATGAAGGGTTTTACATATTTATGCTTAACTCTGTATCAGATATTATTATAATTGGAAAATGATATGTTTTTCATTTTGTGTTTTTTTTTTTGGAAAGGGTCTTACATGTAGAAATTATGTGTGTGAATCTTTTTCTCGACATTTACTAATGCCAAAATTTAACTTATGCCATTTGAAAGGTAAAAATTAATGATGACTCTCTGATTTATACAACTATGTGTAAAGAACTCAGGCTATTAACTTTTTTGATGAAAAGCATTTTTCTAAAATTATTGCAAATATTTATCATAACAAGCAGAAAATTTTCATTACCCCAGGTTAGCAGGATAAGTTGCTTACGTTTTATGACTAGATGGTTGGATGTTCCTCTTAATTGCTAAGCTCCCTGTTAAAATGGAATTCATGTACTGCAATTTACTTAATTTACTTAGCTTTATATTCATCTTGTCCTCAGAGATAAATATTATAACTGACCCCTACTGCTGACTTCTAGCCCTTTGTAGAGAGAAATCGCAGGAAAAATCTAACAAGCAAGAAACTTCTTGGGAAGAGTCCCAGTCAGGTTTCAAAATTCATCATTTCTTTCTTTTTATTTTTCTTGCTTTATGGGCATAATTCACTTTTCCATGGGCCAGTGTTTCCCAAACTTCAATTTTTCAAGTGTCCCATTTTCATTGTGTTATTTGTACTGTTACTATAGTTTTCTTCCACTTGTCAAGAACAAACTTTGAACAAATTGAGTTGAAAGAGCTAATTGACTTAAATCAGTACTTCATGAATCAGTTAACGTCCTATCTGGAACTGCCAGAAATATCAGGCCAGCTCCCTCAGCAATAACATAGGGATACCACAGTGTAAATCCAGATTGGTTAGCATAGGATTATTTAAGGTTACTTTATTTGAATTAGTTAAAGCAGAAAGGCTTCTTTATCATGCTGGCTGAGGTTAACTGTGCCTCTAATGAATCTTCTGTGTTTTGGAAAACTGGGTTGTCCCAAGTTCACTATGATTACATAGCACCTAGCGCAAGTGACTCCATTAAACTTTGGCCTGATCTTTTGGGATCTATTTTAGGCCACAACAGTGGCCTCTCATAAATTTGTGCAAAATACTTTATTTACCCTTTGCTTCACTTAATTTTCTATTAAGTTAAAATTTAAATGATGAAATGCATGATATGAAATGTACAGTTTCAGCAATGTTTCTTTCATGCATATACCCATGTAACTACTATGCTCACTCAAAATACACAATATTTTTCTTACCTTAGAAAATTTCCAAATGTATTTTTTAAAATGTAAGTATACTCTTTTGATATACATGTTCATCTTGAATTATATATAGAAACAATTACGCACATTAATGTAGAAAGTTATTGACTTGACACTTTAAATCATTAGTGGAACGCTTAACAAAGCAAAGTCTTTTCATTGTCATTTTACTTGTCCTATTCTCAAAAAAGTCTTCAGAGGCAGAGTTTTAAAAAGGCTGCCAGAGGAATGATTTTTAACAAGATATTCTTTAGTAATTTAACTGAACTTACATGATTACACTGCAAATTTTGCCCCTTCTAACTTGAATTACAGACTATAGAAGATCTATAGAATTACTAATAAAATATTAAAATTTGGCAGAGGAGATTGATTTCTAATTCTGAAACTTTCTATATCATTTATGAGGGCAAGTGAAAATCTCTTGTTTCATAGTATCTGTTTTCTAGTGTGAATGCTTATATTTCACTTTACATTTTAAAGTCTTCTTTAGTACTTACATATTTGCTTAGCATTTGTTTTTATTTAATATTCAGTCCACAGGTTTGACTTCAGCCAAATTGTGCCCTTGGGTTCTCATAAGGTGGCCGGTGGGGGTGGGAGAACCTGGGAGAGTCTGTGGAGCATAGGGAAAAATGTGCATCAGAGGTGAGCCCCATGTAGGTGAAAATTCCTATGTTTTTCTCCTTTGGAGATAAACCAACAATTTCGTAGCCTAAGGGACACTCTATTCTCTAAATGCACAGGGCACATAATGGGAAAGGTTTCGGGCAGCAGGTGGCCACAGGGTAGCTTTTCTATCCACAGGGCTGCTGGGCTGTCCGTTCTTGCTCTGGTTGCAGTTCTGAAGGTTGTTGTCCAAGGTGGAAAGAGGAGGGTGTATTGGTAATGCAGTGGTGTAGCCAAGAAAATCCAGGGTCCAGTTGTACAGATCTGATGCTTGACAAACAAAAATTGATGTTTAACTCTCAGTAATTTTCTCTTTGAAGAATTGTTTTCATCCTAGTACTAAAGCACAAACAAAAAAGTATTCTTTTTGAGTGGCACAATTTATAATAACAGTAATTTTGCTTTGATTTCTGCTTCCTTCTATACAATTCATATTTAAAGATTCACTCCAGAATTAATTCACTTGGGATTTGAGTTTGTTAGTAAAGTCAACCTTCTGTATTCATGGGTTTTGTGTCCATGCTTTAACCAGTCACAGAGAGAAATTGAAAAACAATTTTTTATTCTGAGCATACAGATATTTTTTCTTGTCATTATTCCTAACCATTTCCATAGTATACAGTATCATAAGTAATCTAGAGATGATTTGACATATACAGGAGGATGTGTATAGTTTAGTTACCAAGTATTTCACCATTCTGTATGAGGCATTCTGGGTTCTGGTATCCCATGGGGGAATGTGGAAACTATACCCTACAGGCATTGGAGGATGACTATAGTTAATCTCTTGCCAGGACCCAGAATTTCAAAACTTTTCAACTATAACTCCTCTGTTTTCTATTCGGTATTTAAACATTTGGTAAGAAAACAAGAAATTCCGCAAGATGCAATTGCTCTTTTGTTAAGAAATAATAATCTCTTCAACTCGAGTCACGGTTATCACCTAAAGAATAGCTTCCGGGTGTTTTCTTTTGTTATTTAGAACTAAAGGTTGTGTATGTAGTATTCTTCAATTATTGTGTTCATTATATTCATTACAAATGTAATCTTTTCTCTCTCATCCAGACACACTTGGGTAATATTTGCAACATCAAGCTACAAAGAAAATCTGTTATTTTTCTAAAATTTTATATATTTCTTTTTCACCATCACCTTCTTCATTGTATTCCGTTATGACCAAAAATATTACTAATGAACAATGGTTACTAATATGATATAGAATAGAAATTTGAGTAATAAATTTGTATTTTATAGGTTAAAGTTATTATACTAGGCAATAAATGGTCTTCTGTGCTTAACAGCAGCAACTGCTGTTCAGTGTCAGAGAAAATTAACAGAATTCATGTCTCTAATGTCAGACTTACAAACAATGGCTTCTGTCTATAGGTCTCTCAACTTTTCATTTGTGTTGAAAACATAAACTATTATCTTTTGTTAAAAATCTATTACTTGTTACTTTTTAGTTCTTTACAATTATGACTGTAAGGTGCTTTTTAACTTTCTGTTTATGAATTTAATATAGCCATTTCACTCCTGAAATAATTTAGTGTATCAGGAAATGGTGATATTCGGTACACATCTTTTAAAATCTGTACACCATGACGCCCTGGAGTGGAATCACCCAGATCAAATAGAGCTGTGTCCTCCACATCCTTCCATAAACCTGTGTGCAAGAATTTCCTCTGTCTAAACCTCTGGAATCGTCACAGTGTTGCGGAAAACAGGATACCAGACTTTCTCAGACTGCTAAGGAACCAAGAGTGCACTCCGGAAAGGTGGAGAAAGATTTTTATTTGGCTAGTCTGGCTCAGAGAAGCTCATGCTTTGTAATTTCTGAGCTCCAAAGATAGTGTCACAAAGTTCTTTAAGAAATTTGTGGCAGGGTGGGGGGCGGTGAGCTCAAACAAAGGCAGCTATTTAAAAACAACAGGTTTTTAACTCCAGCCATCCTGCCAGCCTCACTCAGGTAGGGGATCTAACCTAAAACGAGGGTGGAGGGGGGGCAGGAGCCACAAATTATGGAGTGGAGAAGGTGGAGAAGGAGCAGCAGTGGAGAACTGTGAAACCCTTCATTAGCATATCAAAGAGTATTTGGGGCTGGAGAAGGGAGCGGGGATTGTGCTCTCCAGGAGCAGAAACTATCCCTATCTGTGCAGACAGAGACTCACCCTTTAAAACAGACTGATTTATTCTTCAACAGCTGTTCAAAACATTAGATCCAGCTAGGCACATTGGTGCAAACCTGTAATCCCAGCATGAGGGAGGCTGAGGCAGGAGGATCACCATGAGTTTGAGGCCTGCCTGGGCTACGTAAGGGAGTTCAAGGCCAGCCTGCACTATGATGAGACCCTGTCTCGAATGAATGAATGAATTTAAAAATTAACAAGACCCTATCTCAAAATAAAATATAAACAAATGACTTGAAATGTTGCTGGGTTCAAATCTCTCAATACCACAAAAATGTTTGATTGAGACAAAGTTTTTAAAAGAATAACCTTTTTTAAAAATTGTGCTATTGTGGAGAGTTTATGTATTACTATGTAGCCAAGAGATATTCTTACGCATTATACTGCAAACAAATGCCTAGAACATTTGACTGATCCACAAGTTGAAAAATGAGACCAATTATTCTTGCTACTCAAATTGATGGATGATTAATTATAAAACAGATAATGAAATTTGTAACTTTTTTTTTCTGGAAAAACTGTGTAAAGTGGGTATTATAACCATTGGATGTTTTCTGTGCATTAGATTTGAAGAAGTTAATTGAAATATGTAGATTCTAGAAAGTCTCTGCTTTAGTTACTCTTTTTCTCATTGCTGACACAAAATACCTGACACCCAAAGTTAAAGGAAGAAAGATTTATTTATCTCACAGTAGAGGTTTCAGTCCATAATCAGCTGGCTCCAAGGCAGGGTGGCATGGCAGAGGAGCAGCACTTCATGGTGGCAGAAGACAGCAAAAGCAACAAGAGCAAAAGGGAGAGAGAGAGGGAGAGCAAGCCTCTTTTCCTCCCTTATATTATATGCACTCTGCCTGCCCCAGAGCAGGTGTAACGCTCTCACCCATAATCCCAGCATTGGAGGGGCTGGGGATTTAGCTCAGCGGCAAAAGCGCCTGCCTGGCAAGCACAAGGTCGTGAGTTCGGTTCCTGGTACCGGAGAAACTCCCCCCCCCAAAAAAAAACAAAAACAAAAAAACCCAGCATTGGACCATGAATCAACCCCAAACTCTAGAAGCCTGCCACATGACTGCATGAGACTTTGGAGGGACATTTAGACACCAACCATAAGTCTCCCTAGAAACAATGTCTTCTCCCAACATTCTTCTCACTGAAATATCCAATGGCTTTAAAAAACCACCACCACCACCACTACAACAAAAAACTGTATAGAAGGGGTGATTTTTTTTTTTAAACTGATTTGGATTTTTAGTGAATCTCCAGTCACAGAGCTAGTAGTCCAATTTATTATCTCTATTCAATAAGTTGTACTTTCCATATACTCGCATTAAATAATAATCAAGATTTATAATGCTGCATGAAACGAGTTTTCATCTTTTCCAAAGAAGATTATCTAAAAGGAATGAGGACACTGACTTTTCAAAACTTTTATATGTTAACCTTTTTAAAGAAAGAGTCCATGTACACAATTCAATGCACACAAATTCACTTTTGGAAATTTTATTGAAGTAGGTAGCTCTTTAGGGATTAAAGGCTAACAGTTACTTTTAAAAGAAGATTACAAAATATATCTATATCTTCTTATGAGCATAAAATGCTAGATCTGTTTTATACCTCTGGTAAAGTACAGCTAATAAACTTGTTCCTTTTAGTTAAAAATAGAAAAACTTTCATTCAAATAAATAGTGACTCAAGAAAAAAACCATGTCAGGTTAGAGTATATAAATCTGATGTGAACACAAATTTTAAAGATTTTCTGATGTTTGCAACTCAAGACAGCCTACCATTTACTATTCTAATCATAGTCTAAATTATCATTACATACATACATTTTTCTTTTACAGTAAGTAATACATGCTATCTATACATACATACCTCCTTGTTTTTTATATTCAGCTAGAAAAGATTTAACATTTATTTTTGATTTCTTTAAAATCAGTGTCATTTATGTACTTATCATATTTATGTGGCTGAGTGGGAAGCACTTAGACCAGTGCCTCATAACTGTTAGTTTATGAGGGTCACCTAAAGAGCTATGTAAACCCAGATTCCTGGGCATACCCATTGTCCTAAGTGGGCACAAGAACTTACACTTCTAAAAAGCTCTCAGGTACTGCTAGCTGGACCACATTGTGGTCCTTAAACGAATAGCAGTGGGTTAGATAACTGAACAGAACAACCTAATTTCATGTAGGGAGATGAGTAGAAGAGATGGGATAGATAAAGCTACAATATCTACTTTCAGTGGGTTGAATAATGGCCTCTGAAAAAATATGCCCACTTGAAAACCCAGAAAATGATCTCATTTGGAGTAAGAGTCTCTATGGATGTAATTATGGTGATGATGTGAAACAACATGATTTGGGATTACGTGGTCCTTAAAATTTAATGAATATTCCCTTTAGGGACTTTCTTCTATCCTACAGAGCTGTAGGATAATACATTTAGGTTGCTTTATCTATTCTGTAGTGATCTGTTACAGCAGTTCTAGGAATCCAGTATACTCCCCAAAGACCAATTGTTAAAATGCTACATTCTCTCAGTTGTATGCTATAAACAGAAGTAGAATTTGGAGCCCTGCATCATGTTAATGATTGAACAACTAATTGGCAAGTGCAGTTGAATATTTCTACTGTTATTTGATTTAATCTTCCACAATATTAAAGGTAGTTATTTTTAATATCATAAATATTGAAAGAAAACTCAAATGCAATGGTTATTTATGCAGAGTATACTAAAGTATTACTTTATACCACATTTTTGCTAAATATTGGAGTGGCCCAGTTACTTAGCAAGTGATATAGCCAATAAGCACCAGAGTTAGCTTTCAAATCAGGATCCTGTCCTTGTAAATTCCTTGCTTTTATCTGCTGCATCCATTGTATCAAAGACAGAGAAGGAGGGGACAAGCATTTTGGCAAAGACTGGTTCATTTTGGCTGCTGTGTAATAGCCGAAGTAGAAATTGCATTTATTATCTCAAACACAAATTGCTCTGATTTATGGTCTTTCCTCCTTTCTTTCTTTCTTTCTTTCTTTCTTTCTTTCTTTCTTTCTTTCTTTCTTTTTTTCTTTCTTTCCTATTTTCTTTCTTTCTGTTTCTCTCTTTCTTCTTTTTGTGACACAGGGTCTCGCTATGCAGTTCAGGCTGGCTTTGAACTCACTTTGTAGACCAGGCCAGTCTTCAGCTTGCAATGATCATCTTGCCTCAGCCTCCTGAGTGTTGGGATTACAGGCATGCACCACCACACCCAGCATATGAGATTTCTTGTTTACCAAATATCTTTAAAGCAATTTTCACTTTTTGCATTAACTTTATTTCCTTTTGTAGTGAACACTGTACTTCCCAATCTAGTAAACAGGTAATTACACCTTAAACTTAATAATAATGAATAGTTGTTTTACATGATCTTGGAGCTGTTGATCAATGGTTTAGATGACAGTGTTTCTATGCCTGTTTATTGTGCACCACTCACCCCCTCACACACACATACGAACACTCCTGCAGAATATATTTGAATATTATCTTGAGATTAAAGATCACACAAAGAAGACCACTTAGCAGCACACTGTGAATTTCTTAAGTATTTGTTTCACACCATCTTCCCTCAAATAATCTAATCAAATATTATTTAGGCTGCTTAGTAATAGTTTGATATTTATTAAATTCAACAGTTATTCATTATAGTGAGTGCCTTTAAATGTACAATATGAATGACACTTCTAGTAGCAAAACATTTAATATAGTTTTTAAAAGTTGATACTACCCTTGTGGTTGATTCAAAATCAGTAAAAATCAAGATTTGTGAAATGGATTGAACTAGACAAAATAAGCTAAATAATTGCTCACATTGTCAGGTTAAAGTGAAAAGACAAGAAATAAAGGAAGTTAATATTTTAAAGAGAGAACTGCTTCAAAGTGAGGTTTAGAAGTTCAGCATAAATTTCATGCTGTCATTAACTGTAAAAATCAAAAATGGTATTGCTGAAAAATAGATAATGACACTGATACTATTTCCTCCTTCTAATGATGCTCATATTTACCCTTTTCCTCAACATTTATGCCATAATTTATTCTACGGACACTTTACATACACCTATAGCTTGCAAGGCATGACATTTAGACAAAGTACATTGGCCAGTGAGAAAATAAGTCCCATATGAGATCATTAAAATATAAGAAAATAACTGACCCAGATGACATAGATCATAACTGTGGTCATGATAGCATCATGGTATAGTATGAATCCTCTTATACCTCTTAGGTAAGTGCAAATTTTAGTCAGTTATATCTTGAAATTTTATTTCATATGCTATTACATCTGTTTCAGTAAATCTATTCTGTGAAAGTAATTATGTAGTATTTTTTGTGACTTTCTTTGTGACTTTGTAAGTGCTCAAATTCATAAATGTTTCAAACTGGAAAACAATATATATTCTTTAATTTTTGATGTCAGATTAATTATATGTTTATTTGATTATTATTGTATTGTTGAACTATTCTTTGTTAATTTTTTTTGTCTTTCATTGTTCAAAATAAGGTAAATTCTAAAGAAATGTTAAAAATGTGTAGATTGATTAATTATTTATAATTCTCTCTGGTATTGCTTTATATATTTTAAGCCAAGGTTTTAAACATATACTAGATGAATACTGTTATACTGAGTGAAGTTTTTCCATTAGCATTGATAATAACTCTCATTTTCCTCTTGTGCTTTTTTCTTTTTTCTGTTTTATTAATGTATTTTCTATTAGTACATGTTTGTAGTACATAACAGTTACATTCATCATAGGAGCTTGTACAGGTGCATAAAACATCTTCCTTTTTTGTCCCTTTCTCCATCTCTTCTTCCCTGTTCCCTTCAACTCTTAATCCCCTTCCCATTTGAAAAAGCAGCTTCCACTTTTTTCTTTGATTCTCTTTTTTAAAATCCATTTTCCCTTCCTTCTTTCTCTCCCTGCATCTCTTATTCCCCTTCCAATTTGAAAATTATCTTCCTACTTTATATTATCTACACTTTATTTTGCTTTTTATTTATATTTTGACTTTCTCATGTAAGAGAAAACATGTGACATTTAAACTGGTGTGTCTGATTTATTTCACTTAACACTATGGTCTTGAGGTTCATCTATTTACCTACAAATGCCTCAAGTTTATCCTTTTTTATGGCAGAGTAATACATCAATACCTCAGTTCAGTATCACTTCTGTTCCCAAACGCTTCTGTCCCAAATAATTCGGTGGGCAAAGGGAAATATTAGGCAACATTTTG
Organism: Chinchilla lanigera; assembly: GCF_000276665.1. NCBI lineage: Eukaryota > Metazoa > Chordata > Mammalia > Rodentia > Chinchillidae > Chinchilla > Chinchilla lanigera. Next base: position 19,991,276 of record NW_004955430.1, read on the forward strand.
CCTCTATTTGGAAACTCAGCATGTGGTGACAAATTGCACAAACACAATTGAGGCCATGTTCCCCGGAACAGTGTAATGAATTAAGTTTGTGAACTGAGGTACCACTGTACTCCACTGTGTATAAACGTGTTTTCTTTAGCATCTGCATTCTTCCTAACATTAATATTACTACATTAGGTATAGTTATTAATGCATTGCATTCTAACTCCTTATTTTAAATTTTTCCATGTCATTACATTTTTATAAATTACGGATTACTGAAATATTGTGTAAGTGGTATCTTGGTTCACAGACTTCATTCTTTCCATAATTCTGGTCACAAACCAAATTGGTCAAGAATCAAATCGAATTCAGTGGTTAGGTTCACTGTTGACCTTATGAGGAAATTTGATTCAGTTCTTGTCCAATTCAATTTGCAACCAGAAACGTGGAAAGAATTAAGTTCGTGAACCGAGGTACCATGGTATACCATGTAAAATGCTTTTAAAGTAGACACTGCAGTTGTTTCGGTACATTTGAAGTTCTAGAAGCACCACTACTAATTTTGTAATAGGTTTTCATCACACCTCTCAAAACAGTCCATACCAGTGAGCAGTGACTGTCCACTTCCTACCTCCAACTCACTGGCAATCCCTAATCTATTTTCTGAATCAATAAATGTATATTTTCTGTGTATTTCAGATAAATAGAATCACACAATATGTGGCCTTTTCATTTCAACTTTTCATTGAATAGAATGATGTTAAGATTTGTCTATGTTGTAGTATTTGTGAGCACGTCATTATTTTTAATAGCCAAATGATAGTACACTGTGTGCATATATAGTAATTCCCCCTTCTGCAAGGGGAATACATTCCAAGATCCTCAATTAATGCCTCAAACTCTGTATCATAAAAGCCCTCTAAGTAATAATATGCTTTTTTCGTATGCATACATGCTTATGATAACGTTTAATTTATAAATTAGGAACATAATATTATGAACAACTAATAATTACCTAAAATTATAGCAATGTAATAAAAGTTATTTACAGTTCATGAAATTTTTATTTCTAGAATTTTCTATTTAATATTTTGGGACCAGCTGATGATAACTGAAACTGCAAAAAATAAAGTCATGCAAGCATGAGGACTGTGTAGCACTATTCATCAATTTGCGACACTGGTTTGTCTCTACTCTTTGTCTATTGTTAATCAAGCTATCATAGACGTTCATGCACAAGTTGTTGGATATATACTTTTATTTCTCTTGAGTATACTCTTAAGCATGGAATTGCTTGATTACAGGGTAACCTGACAGACGATTCATTGCAGAACTTCTAAACTGTTTTCCAAAATGGGAGTATCACTTCACCTGCATGTTAATATTGTGTGAGGATTCTATCTTCACATCCTTGTCAACTTGTCATCCTTTTCACTTTATCTATCCTAATGGGTATGTGGTGGTGTCTTACTGTGCTTTTGAGTTACTTAATGACTACTTTCATTATCCATCTTTTCATGTGCTAATTGGCCTTTCACACATCTTCCTCAGAGAACTGTACATTCAAGTTGTTTCCTCATATTCTAATTGGCTTGTCTAATTATTAAGTTCTTATCAGATAAATTATTAGAAAATATTTTCTCCCATTTTGTGGGTTGTGCCTTGATTGTCCTTTAAGGGCACAGGAACTTTCCATTTGGATGTTTGCTTCTATCTAGGTCATACACAGATAAACATTAACTTAGCTAAAGTTGTGAAAATTTACTCTATGTTCTTCTAAGAATTTTAGTAGAGTTATCACTTATGTTAAATCTTTGATTCACTTTTATATATGACATGAGGTAGCACTGAACTTTATCATTTTACATATGGGTACCTACTTTTCTTAGTATTATTTGTTGCTAAGACTCTTCTTTCCGTATTGAATTGTCTTAACACTCTTGCTGGAAATCAAGTGTCAGAGTTCATTCTTTAACTCCCAACTTCATTCCATTTTTTTACTAATACACGTTCACAGTACATAAGGATTACATTTATCACAGAGAGTTTATATCTGTGCATAACACATCTTAATTATTTTCTTGTCCCCTTCCCTTCTATCCCTTCCTACTCCCCCAACTCTCTTCCCCTCTCTGTTTACAAAAGCTCTATTTCCATTTTTGTCTTCAAATTTCTTTTTTTAACCGCCATTCCCTTCCTTCCCTCCTCCCTCCATCCATCTGTGGTTCCCTTTCCCATTTGAAAAAGACCACCCTACTTCCTAATACCTATGTCACTTTTTCCCTCGTTTATACTTTGGTTTACTCATATAATAGCAACAATGCAGTACTTAAATTTGTGTGTCCGACTTACTTTATTTCATTTAACTTTATGGTCTTGAGGTGCATCTATTTACCTAAAAATGCCTCTAGTTTATGCTTCCTTATGGCAGAGTAGTACTCCATTGTACACTAAATTTGTTTTATATTGTTGGGTGCACTGGTATTTATTGCATATACATTTATGATTGTTGTCTCTTCCTCTTGGAATGTTTGCTTTACAAGGATGTAGTGAACTTTGCTTCTCTTAATCAGTCTTAGCTTGAAATTCACTTTGTCTGCAAACAGAATAGCTACCCCTCCTTTTTTCTGTGTTCCTATTGCATGGAGCATTGTTTTCCATTCTTTGACTTTCAGTCTATGGATTTCTTTTTGAATTAAATGCATTTCTTGTATGCAGCATATTATTGGGTATTGCTTCTTGGTCCAGTCTGCCAATCTGTGTCTTTTGATTGGTGAAATGAGACAATTAACATTGATGGTTATAACTGATATGTATTTGCTTATCCTTGTCATGTTATTTTCCTGTTGTTGAATCCCCCTTTTTCTACCATCTGTTAAATTGTTTGCCTCACCTGGTGGATTCCTTCTGTTGGAGTTCATGGAGTTGTGGTTCTTATTATCTCTTTCCAGAATGTCCTTCAAAATATTTTGATGTGCTAGTTTCATGGTCATAAATTTCCTTAGGTGTTCTTTGTCATGGAAGTATCTTATTTTCCATCAGTTTTGAAAGATGGTTTTGCAGAGTACATCAGTCTGAGTTGGAAGCTGATTCCCTTTAGGGCTTGAAATACTTCACACCAAGCTCTCCTTCACTTAAGGGTTTGTGCTGAGAAGTAACTTGAGGATTTGTGCCCAAAGCCCAGAAACTGTGATTCTGATGGGCTTTCCTTTTCAGGTGATTTGTTTCTTTTCCCTAACAGCTTTCAATATTCTCTTCTTGTGTTGAATTTCTCAAATATTAACTATGATATATCTGGCTGTAGATTTTTTTTGATCATGGCTACCTAGAATTCTATATGCGTCACTTACTGTATGTAAAATTCTTTTTCCCTATCAAGGAATTTTTGTGCCATGACCTCTCTGATCAGTTTTTAATATCATTTTTTGCTAACTCCTGCTTTTTCATTGACTCCAGTCTATCTTAAGTTATTCCTCTTTGTGTCATATAGCAGCTGCTAGATTGATTTCTCATGATCCTTTTCTATTTTTAAGAAATCTTTCTTTTCATGATCACTTACCATAAGGCCATCTTCTATGTCTGAGATTTTGTCTTCACATTGGCTGATTCTGCTGCAGATACTTTCAATGGAATTTTTGTTTTCCTGGATATCTGCTTGAATCTGTCTTATGGCTTCCAGTTCTTTCCTATGCTGAGCATTCATGACTTCCATCATTTTCTTAAGCTCCTCATTTTTTTTATCTGTATCTTCTCTAGAGTCACTAAGCATGGTTTTCATTGTTGACAACATCTGTGCCATTATCTGAAAAACTATTTCTGATTTGATTTTTTCCAGTGCCTCATTCAGTTGCTTTCTGTTACCACTTCCAAGAGGCCAAGTGGGTGGCTTTTAGATTTTCCTACCTCATTACCTTTGGTGAACTGGATGTCTGAGGTTGTATCTTGTTTAAGTATCTTCTCATTTTCTTGTCCTTTTTGTGTTTTAGTTTAATTCCTAAACTAATTGGGTTGATGCTTGTAAATTTCCTATGATGAGTTGCTTTAGTGGTAGTGTTTAGAATCCTTATGAAATAACAACTTCTCTAAGGTGTCTTCCAGGTGTAGTTGGTTTTGGGGTTTTGAGTCTGTTGCAAGATCCTACCTCTTTAATTTGTTGGGGATGAGAAATTGCTGTCTGTTTGTCCCAGTCCCTGGTTCTTTGGTACTGTGCCACAGTATTTTCTATGACCCTTAGTCACTGTCAGTCTTGGAATACCAGGAAGAATATCTAGTTAGAACAATTATGTCACTTTTGGCTGAATTGGTATCATCAACAATAACAATAGCATCAAATCCAGGTAGAAAATGACAAACTGAGGTAACCTTTAATTTGCCACCTTTAACCATATGAACTAGATTTGTGGTTATATAAAAAAATCTAAAACAAACAAGAAAATTATATGCAATATATAAGTCCTTAATATGTCAATTTTACCCCTTCAGGTTAAAATTTAAAAGAGTTAGAACAAAATAGAGAAGTAGAAGAGGAAGAGATTAGGAGTAAGGCTTGAAGACAAAAGGGAATCATTCCCATTTTGGGAGACTGGTGCAGAAGACTGGAGGGAAAGAGAGGAAGAAGAGATAAAAGGAAGAACAGAACAGAACAACCACAAAGAGGCTAGAAACCATGGTCACACCTCATAAACATAAGATCACACAATAAGGAGAAAAACAAAACCAAAAGAAAGAACAGAACAACAACAACAACAAAAAAACCAAGAGAGAGGAAAAAGAGTCAACTTCCAGGTTTGTCTCTGCTGTCACTGATAGACAGTGTTTGGAGACAGAGTCCAGATCTGTATTGATTCATCCCAGAAAGTCAGCACTAGCTTTATGGTGGGCTAGTGGATAATCTCAGCAGTACTGCACCTTTATTTCTCCTGAAGTTCAGTCTGTATTCTGGCCATGGTGGACGAGACCAGACCCATTCAGTCTGCAGCAGTCAGCTCACCTTCCATATTGGCCCTGAAACAAGCTGGGAGCTGCTAGATGGAGCCAGCTCCTCTGAGTTCTGAATGCAGCTGGCCCCTCTGCAACATAGCTGTTGGCCAGTTGCTCTCCACCACAGGACAACCAAGACTTCAGCACTCACCCACAGCTGGTGCAATACTTCACATCCTCTACTGTCCTCCACTTCTGCATCTCTCTGTAGAGGCCTCTGTTGTAGCCAGCAGTCACTTTGTGTCCACAGATCTGAACTGCTCTTCTTGTGCAGTAGCTTCGGCTACCTCTTTGTTCTGTGTTGAAGTTTCTCTCTTAACTTTCTGTCTTTAATTACTGCTTCCGATCCTTCTTCAGTCCAGGGGATCTACTTCCCTCCTTCTTGTCTTTCTCTCATCACTATATTCCAGTGTCTGGGTAGCAGCTCTCAGAGAGGCTCTTTCTCTACTGCTTACCACTCCACCATCTTGGTGCTCCTCCTCACTGACTTCTTTTACTTGACCTAATCCATTTTCCTCTTCCACTGAGCTGTCTACTTTTATAAATCCTATTATTTATACCCCTACCAATTTGTCTTTTGTAAGGTCAGTATTCATTTACTATTGTTTTTTATTTTTAAGGGAATAAAAAAAACACAACATAGACAAAAACAACACAAAAACAATAAAAATGATACAGGGTTTCAAAACAAAATGATAGGAATTCACAGTGGTTGTTATATTACCTATTGTAATCTTCAACAAAGTTACTCACATTATCAGATGTAGGAATGTAAGATTAATCAGAGTATTAAAGAGAATAAAAAATAATTTTAAAAACATTAGAAACAAAACAAAGCTTCACCAAACAAGATGGTAGGAATTCACTGATGGTTGTTATATTGCATAGTGTTGTCTTCAAATTAGTTGTTCAGATTATCAGATATAAGCAAAATTGATCAAAAAATGTCAGAATTAACTGTTCCTTTCAATATGCCAATAGACATCAGCAGTGCAATTATCCCAGCTATCTGTCTATATACATATAGACACACACATACATATCTATTTTTCCCTATCTTCTTTCTTTCTTTTTCTTCTTTTCTTCATCCCAGTGGTTCCTTCCCTTTGAGCAATTTCTTTCCTTTCACATTATCTATTGTACCTGTTGGGTTTTATTTGCTCATTCAGGTCCTTACTGTTAGGTTAGTATTCATTTAGATTTACAAAATGTGTAGCAATTAATGTGCATATCTTCACTTCTTTTTAACTTTTTATTCTAGGTTCAATCTTCTTCCTCCAAAGTACATCATTTAGTGGCTCTTTTACCAGACTTATATTTTTTTAATTTTTACTTTTTTAGAGGTGTCACTTTAAAATTTTGAAAATTTATTTAAAATCACTGAAATCAACATTAAAAACAGAAAAAATAGTTTGTAATTCCTTTTACTCCTCAAAAACAGCTTCAGTCACACAAACATATGGCTAGCTTCTTGAATCATATACTTTTTCGGGTACAGCTTATTTGAATATATAGTCCTGGATATTGTTGCTATGGTGTCTAATTGCCTTGGCTTGTAGGTTATCTTTCTTCTCTGATTGCTTTTAAAATGTAATTTTTAAAATTTTGGTACTGAGTACAGTTTCACCACTATATATCATAATACAGATTCTTACTGATATTTCTGGGTGTATCTAGGTAGGTAATGAAAGCATGAACTTGGGTACTATATGTAATTCCTGTCTCCTTTCTTCCTGGTGCTATTCAACTACTCTGCTTCCCATACACCATAAGGTGAGCATCTTTGCTCTGCCTGATTCTTCTCCATGTTTTTGACTTGGAGCCAGTGAAACATGGACTGAATCTCCTGAAACTATGAGCTAAATTGAACTTTTCCCCATTTAAGTTATGGGTGTCAGATATTGTCAGAAAAAAATCCTAACTAGTACACTTGGAAAAATGGGCTTCTGTAGTTTTGTATATTTTATTTTGAAACTTTTAATCATTATCACTTCAACTATTTTTTCTTCCTTTTTGCTTCAATATCACCCTTAGGACACTCTTTCTAAAAGTATGTTGGACATTATCATTTCATCTCCATACTTATAAACTGCTGTTCCAAAACCTCTCTTTTTTTTGTAGAATTAATGATCTCTTCAAATGTACCTTCCAGTATATTTTTTTCTTTCTATACTTTATCAGTTCTTTGAATCATTTACTGAATTTTTAAATCAATGCCTTTTCTGTTTTAGAAGTAGTATTTAATTCTTTTAAAAATTCTATAGGCCATAAAAACCCTAGAGACCCACTCTTGTTCAATATGGTTTCTATTTGTTTTTAACCTCTTCAATAACTTAAAAGGAATTTACTTTCAATAAATATTTTATTCTAATGCAAAATATATAAAATTGAAAATTGTAAATGTAAATGAAACTAAATACATTTTTACAAAATGATCATTCCCTTTTAACTAGCCCCAGATCAAGAACAAAACACTTCCATGAGGCATGTTCTCATGCTCTTTTTCTTACTCTTCCAAGCTCCAAGAGCATCCACTATTCTGACTTCTAGCACCACACTTTACCTTTGCTTGTTTTTGAATTTTATGTCCCCTGGACTATATAGTGCAAGTATAATTATTTCATAGCTTTTTCTTCTCCAGAATGATCTGCGTGCCTTAATTGTAACACTTTTGAACAAGTGGCTAGAGATTCTGTAGAAGCCTTCATATTAATTGCTTAGCTTTTGTGCTTACTTCTGCTTTCCTGATTTTGGAAATCCTGGATAAATCTTCATGTGAACTATTTGATTTTGAAATCCTGATATTTTAGGAGATATAAATTTGGATTTCTCATGCCAATTGTATAAGCCTACTATTTCCTTCTTTGCATAAAATGGGTTTATTATTGGGAATTACTTCGAGGAGGATTTTCTTTTTTTATTTTAAAGATAATTTTTGAAAAGATTTTGAAAAGACATGGTATTTTTATACAATGGAGTATTACTCAGCTATAAAGATAAATTTGAGGCTTTTATAGGTAAATGGATACAATTAGAGACTATATTCATAAAAGAAATATATCAGACCTGCATGTGTAAACATTGTATTCTCTCCCTAGTGTGAGAAACTGAAAGAATAAAGAAGATACAAACAGTGCATAGATATTGTGAAAGGGAAAGAAACTGCTCAAAAGGAAAGAACAGCTGGGATGGGGAAAGGAAAAAAGTCTACTATTTTCATTCTTTTACTTTTACTGCTTTTTCCCCATTTAATTCCCCACATCAGACTACATGCTAATTTGTTGCTTTTGAGTAGAATTTTGCTTGTTCTCTTCAATTCTTTGAAATCCTCAGGCTTTATATGTTATCAGTGTGCTTATCTAATCAATGTCACCCCAAACATCTCATTTGGTGTTGCTTAGACATAGAGAGCCCAGTCTTAGCTCTCTTTGGCCCAGTCCTGGTACAAAATCTTGAGGGCCTTCATCATGTCAATTCCACACATATAGTTTTGCATTCCCCATGCTTCTGAAATCTGGATTTTCTTTCTTTTAAAGGTTATATATAACACATAAAACTTAAAAGTTGTTGTGTTTAGTATTTTTATGTATTTGTGAAGGTACATAAATGGAAAGGGTGTATAATATATAAGATATACATCAATATTAGGTTGCTTTACTATTCTTAAAGTTTGAGCAGATAAGTGTAGTTGCACTATGAGGTGATTGATTAGATTTCCAGGAATATGAACCACAGCTTTTCCTCAGGTAAATTATTACCACCATATAGGACCCTCTTTTATACTGAACAGATCTAATTGCATATGTACTAACTCATATTTTTGCTATTGTAGGTGCAAGTTTCCAAAAGCCCGATTGAAAAGAAAAAGCTTAAATTTAGGAAAAGGAAAAGGTATGCTTTATAAAATTAAAAAGAATTATGATAAAATTGAAATATATATTATATCTATATTATGTGACATTTCTCTCAGTTATTCTTTCATTAGGAAACCTTGTGTTTAAATTTTTCTAAAAAAATAAAATGAAAACTAGTAGCCTTAGAAGTATGAAGGAAATTTTATACTCATACAAATATGTTGAACCAGGATTTTAAAAGATTAATATCATTTGAGCGACCAATGAGAAACAGGCTTTTATTTTAAAAATAAGTAATACACAACAGAAACTTGCCTTCAGTAGAAACTAATAAACCACTGATTATCAGTTTTAGTATTTGCCATTGAACCAGCCATAACACTTTTTAAAAGAATATAATCCAGGCTGTGTTAAAAACAATCCTACTCAGAAGTAAAAATTGATAATCCTCTTCCTTCTCTTGTTTGTACCCTTTCAGATGGTAAGAATTTTTTGAAAATGGACTTTCGTGCCTTTTTTTCAGTTATACTTCACTGCGTCCTCATCAAGCACATATTGTATTATAATTATGTCCATTCAAAAGATGAATAATTTGTATCTTGGAGAAGTTAAGTGACTTTCCAATATCTTAATGAGTGGAAGGACATTTGAGCATCATTGTATGGTAGAAACATTATCACTTTGCAGTTTGACAAACCGTTCTGTCATGCTCAACCGTTTGTCTAAATTGCCAAATTTGTTATTTTTTCTGATATCTCAAATTTGTTTCTTTATTTAATGAGAGTTACTTAATCAGATATTTTGGAGGAGGATTAGTGCACACGCACACACACAAACTTGTGTAAAGTGCTTGGTGGATCACCAGTGCTTTATACCCAGGAAGAGCTCAAATCAGTCTATTAGTCACCTTTACTTTCACTTGATCACGCTGTTTCTTTTACTACATAAGACAGTTAAGGAAAGGTACCTTGAAAATTTATGTTCATAGGGGCTGGGGATTTAGCTCAACAGCACAGCACCTGCCTGGCAAGTGCAAGGTCATGAGTTCAATTCCTGGTACCGGAAAAAAAATTATATTCATAATCTTTGATTACAAGTAAATACATACGAATGATCATAACTGATCTCTTAAAACCAAACATATTTAATTCTTTTTTGTAGGAGAGCTATTTTAAAATGCTCTTTTGAAAATGTTTGTTCAGAGGATGCATTATCAAAGGAAAATATGGGTATGTGAAGACCTTTCCTGTTTTTTAGTTCTTTTGCTTGTAATCTAATTCCACAAAATATAGTTCTTTCCTTTGAAAAGAAAAAAAATGCAAACAAGAGAAACATTAGTGGGTTACTTTTAGTGTTGATTTACATATAGGGGCTTTTCAATTGCCTTTAGGTTTCTATTTCCTCAAATTAAAGAGTCTCTAGCTTTGGCATATATTTAATTTTTAAGATAGAGCAGAAGCAGTTTTAAGAGAAAATGCCAACTATGGTTCAATCCAGACTTTTCCATTCCCAATTTATGGAGTCCAAAGGGATAAAAGGAAGTAATGACTTGGGGCTTCCAGCAGAATTGTCATTGATATTAGAACACAATAAGGTGAGTGTAGAATGCAGGGAGAAAATTTCTCTTCAAAAGCTACTTACTCCTCCTCCATTGTCATTAATCTTGAAAAGCAAGCAAATGCTTATTTCCAAGATGTAACTTTGGCAGTCATGGTCAAAGTCCATTAAACCCAGAGAAGTTGTCAATACCATAGTTCCTCTCCCTTAAAGCCACCACCATACTATGACATTGTATTTCAATTGACTAAATAGGCCATTCATTTTGAATCTCATTAAAAGAAGGTAAAGCAGACAGAGAAGGATGAAGCAATTACTTTTAAATACTTCTGTTCTGTTCCTAAAGTACAACAAAATGCTGTTGCATTTCTCTTCCAACTTAATCTGCTGCTGTTTTCTCACTAATTAATATTCCTTTTCATGGTTTCTTCCTTCCCTTGCTTCAGGTGATCAGTTTATGTATTCCTGCAGAAAGGCAAAAATCTCTTTATCTGTAAACTGATTTCCCATTAGGAGACCCAGGGCTCCAGTATCCTTCTTTCTTCCAGTGTACAAAGGAAAATAAAAAGATTCACTCTCCCCGGGAGGCATCCATTGATGAAATAATGGATGACTATATCTCACTAGCTATCCAGGGAGAGAGAAACTACTTCATGAATCTTATATTCTGTATGGCTATAAAAGTCTCAAAAGTTACTTGTTAAGATAGCTAACCTAATTTATGTTTTATTCCTTTATCCTATCATGAAATTAAAAGCAGGGATATCTAGTCTCCAAGTGGTTCCTTTTCAATTATAACACTCAAGGATTTTTTTTAACCCCTACTCATATTCCTATGGACTTCTCAATTAAAGCTTCTGATCACTCTCATTTCTTCATATATAAAGTGGGGTCAGTACTACATCAAATGACTAAAGAAAGTTCTGTTGTCTTCTTCAATGTCTGCCCCACTTCCTTGACCCAACTTGCTTAAACACCCACATGCTCAAATTTCACATTAGTCTCCTGGCCTATACTTCCTGTTCCTGGGTGGGCTTTAAGCTCCATGGATATTTTCTCACTTTTCCTTTACTTATTCAATAGCAAGGGAACTAATTAAGTGCAGTTACTTTTATCTCTGTAAGTATCAGTTTCCTCACTTATGAAAAAGAGATGCAATAGAAGCCTTTTAATCCAATAATGACAGATCTTTTTCTAGAAATTAATAGAAAGAGCTGAGGGAATATTAAATAATTTAAAGTGTATGCTCATGTCTGTAAAGATTTATCTAAAAATGCTATTTGTGGAACATGTGTGCATTTCTGGGAGAGTTGTTACCAGAATATTATATACTATATTGTTACTACTCTTTATAACTCATTTATTCAGTGTTTAGGAACAATGAAATTCTTCTGTGATGAAGAAAGGATAATAGCAATAATTATGATGATTGGTAACTATTTCCAATTACTGTATATCTTCATTGTTCTAAACAACTCATATACATTTGTTTATTTAAGCCTCACAAGCTCATATAAAGTAAAGTAGATTTTAATGATTGGGAAACTGAAGCACTTAAAAGGTTATGTAACTTTTTCAAGGACATACACCTTAGTAAAATTAATCAAAGTGTCCACCTATTCCCTGTATTACTTTGATTACAAGGAAGTGTAAAGCCAACTTTATGAATTTTTTTTAATAATACAGCATTGGAAATTGGTCCAAGCATCCTTTACATTTAATTATTGTGTTTTGTATTTTCCTTAATGAATTGGTTTATTTTAGTTTTTTGTCTTTTTGTTGCTGTATTGTTGCACTGTTTTGTTTGGGAAATACCTCATTCCTTCTTTGTAAGTAAACAGTTTATAAAAGTTTGAATACAGATTGACATACTACCCAGAAAGTGGATGGTTAATATAGGAATTGTTTGATTCATGAAGTGAGCCCTAGGGGGAGCATGGAGTCCTTGAAACCTGGATTAAACAGGTAGACTGGATAAAAGGTGCTATCCAGCTACTCAAGATAAACTTTGCCTACCAACTTTGGTGTGGTGTGGAGTGGTGTGGTGTGGTTAAAAGCTGATGTTGACATTCATCCCCTTCCCTTCATCCCACTTTGCCAAAAAGAATCATGATCCTAGTTTTGTTTGTGTCTATAGGAATAGTGGTCTTTACTCTGTTACAACTGAACCTGTTCTTTACTCATCTCTATACATCACAAATACAGAAAAAAGTATTTGTGGTTAATTAAAAAATTTATTACTTTTTTCTCTTTACCTTCCTCCTTGATTAGAATGCTTTCAAAATAAATAATGCACTCCTGAAAATTTATTTAAATGGTTTTTGGGGGCTAACATTGGGGTAACTCAACTCAGTCTCTAAATAATAGAGGAAGCAGTTTTTTCACTGAACTTTTAATAGAGAAGTAGAGATTAAAGAAAACTCGATGCATATATTTGAAATCTTTAAAAATAGTGGCAATTATTCAGTAATTTATTTGTTAGCAAGAATGTAAAAACAATACTGATTTATTTTATACACATTGATTTTTTTTTTTTTTTTTTTTTTTTT
>NW_004955430.1:20004311-20008470 GCF_000276665.1 Chinchilla lanigera
ATTGAAGATATACCTACTTCCCTCCCTCCCCTTCTTTGTTCATCCCTTCTTCCTCCTTCCCTTTCTCCTTTCCTCTCTCTCTTCTAGTGATACAGTAGTTGTAATAGTACCACTTCACTCTCAATAAAAAAATGAAACAAGTCAAGAAAATTACAGAATAACCAGTATTGATAAAAGATGATTGGTCATACAATCATCAAAGGTATTCATTTTTATCTCTACCCTAGGAGAATATCATTGACCAATTCTGATAAACTGTTGATTATAATAACTGCTATTTCCTGAAAATTATTTTGAACTTTACTTTACAATATAGGAATACCTATTTAGAAAAGCAAGCCTTCAATTGCTTCAGAAGCAGATTTTACATCAGTGAAGCTGGTGTTATAAACCCTGGCTGATTTATGAAGTCCTGTATTACACTGTCTACACTTTGATCAAAAGGCTGCTTACATATTTTTCCAGATCAGTTGAAAACAGAAAGCTTACAGTGCCATTTGGCAATGACATTCATTATCATAAATTGATTGTATTTTAGCCTAACATTAGAAATATAGAGATATTTACCATCATTCCTTTACAGCATAGCTCAAAATCCATCTTCTCAACAGTGTGCTAAATTTCAGTGTCAGTTTCTGTAAGCTCAGAATGTAAAGTAGAAAAACACAATATTTATGAGTAGCACTGTGGAATCAATATAAACATAAGCAGAAGTAGTTATGTGTTAAGTAACAGATTACTAATAATAATCTATTAAAAGTTGAGAGTTAATTTCATTAATAGACCTTCAAGAAAAACATATCACTCTAGAAAATTCTGTTTCAGTTGAAAGAGTTGGATCCTTACTTTAAAATAAATTTTCCAGGTGATTCTTATCCTATCAACTTTTGAATACTGCTAGAGTGGAACATTTTGTTCTGCATTCTTAGCCTTTAACAATTATTATAAAGCACATCTCTTTGGATGCACCTAGCATGGTAATTATGGTTTTTGTTTGTTGAGAACTTGTTTTAAAATGCAGAATGACTTATTAGAAAGCTTTTTTCAAGTTTTTTTGAAAGAAATTTTCCATTAGAGTAAACCTAAAATTGGCTGGGTAGAGATTATAACCTAGAAGCCTTGTTACTCTGTATCTATTTTCTTGAATTCCTTGTCCCTTTAAGTACACAATAAATATTTGTTGATTGAATAAAAAGTGCTTAGGGCAAACCATAAATATAGATGGAAATATAAACAGCTATAATGTGAAAAAATGTAAAGGGAAAATTTTTTTTCCCAGTGACAACCAAGAAAAGCAAGCTTTCTATTTCAAACCTACCAAAATGTTATTTCACACCATTATTACTATTTTAGCAGAATTTTAAAATTTCTTTCTTATGTCCTGTTTGATACACATTCATGTTCCATGACCTTTCCACTGCTTTAGCTGCTGCGATTTTGGTGACCTGCCAATAAATGGCAGACACTAGGAGGTAGAATATCAGATTTTAATAGCATAAAAAATAAAGGAGCATGGGCTCATGGTCTTTTGCTGCATTGTCTTTGGAAAGGCTTCTCAGATTTTCCATCTTTTGATCATCCAGGATGTTTATGATGTTCCTTTAAAACTATATTCATGAGCTCACCCTTAGATGCCATCTTTGGAAGGTACCTCAGACCTGGAAGCCTCCTTATCTGACTAAAGCCCTCTCATACCTCTGTCTCTGCCCCCCACTGCCAGTGCAGGAAAGTTGCTTGGACCCAGGAAGCCTTGTTAACTGATTGGGACCCTGGGACCTCTGGGTCTACCCTGCATTGCCATTGCAGGAAGATCTACTGGATCCACGAAGCCTCCTTAGCTGCCTAGGACCCTCAGACCTCTGGCCCGGTTACCCATCACCACCACAGGAAGGTCCCTCCAACCCAGGAAGACTCCTGAGGTGACTGGGATCCTGGAACTTCTTGCTGTCTCCCTGCTGCCATCACAGAAAGGTGGCTTTCTACCTGGAAAGCCTCAGGAATGACCTGAATCCCAAGAAACCTAGGGAGATTTGAAAATGGCAAAAACAGGGAGCAAAATGCAATCTCAGACCCCCAGCCCAGCCAGACAAGTCCAGGAAACATCAACATAGAAGAAAATGGAAGTCATACACCTGAAATTTCAGAAATGATAGCAACTGAATTAAAGAAACAACTACATCAGGCTATAGAGGAAATCAGATCAGAAATAATTGCACAGGTAAAAAAAGAAATGACAACTATAATGAAAGAAATGCTCAGCATATCAGAAGACATAAATTTTGGGCTGGGGATTTAGCTCAGCGGCAAAAGCGCCTGCCTGGCAAGCGCAAGGTCGTGAGTTTGGTTTCCGGTACCGGAGAAAAACCAAAAAAAAAAAGAAGACATAAATTTTAAAACAAAAAGAGAAACAAAAATAATGGAAACCTTGAGTGAATAGTATAGGAAAGAATTAGAATGCATGAAACAGATTCAAAGAAATATCCAGGAAATTAAAAATTCCATTGAAAGGTGGAAAAACCACTTGAATGAAACAGAAGGTAGACTTTAAGAACTTGAAGACAACAATGCAGCTAGTGATCATGAAAGGAAAAAGCTCTTAAAAATACCAAGGAACCAGCAAAAAACAATTCAACAGCTACAAGTTGAGGTAAAGAAGAACAGTATAAGACTGATAGGTGTCAATGAAAAAGCAAGAGGCAATATGAATGCCATTAAAAACTATTTGCATAAGTAATAGCAGAAAATTTCACAAGCATGGGAGAAGATCTTGACATAGAGATAAATGAGGCATATAGAACTTCATTTAGCCATAACCAAAATAAACCCACACCCTGATACACAATAATCAAAATCCCAGAAATTCAGTAAAAGAATAGAATAATAAAGCTTTTAGGGAAAAGAAACAGATCACCTATGAAGGAAAACCAATGAGAACCATGGCAGACTTCTCAACACAAGCTATCAAGTCAAGAAGAGCTTGGAGTGAAGTATTTCAGGTCCTGAATGGAAACAAATACCATCCCAGATTAATGTACCCTGTAAAGCTATCTTCCAAAATTGATAGAGAAATAAGATACTTCCATGACAAAGAACAACTGAAGAAATTCATGTCCACCAAATCAAGCTTACAAAGAGTACTGAAAGATATTCTTCAAAGAGATAAAAATGGTCACAATTTCGAGACCAACAATAGAAAAGAACCAATAGAAAAGGAAAGAAAGTTATGCAATTAAATAGAAGGGGAAAGTACAGAACCATGGGAAAAAAACATGACAAAGATAAATCAACACATATCAGTAATAACCATTAATGTAAATGACCTCAATTCACCAATCAAAAGAAATAGACTGATGGAGTGGATCAAGAAACAAAATCCAACAATATGGTGTATAGAAAAAATGCATTTAACTCAAAAGGAAATTCATAGGCTGAAAGTCAAAGGATGGAAAACAATACTCCACATTACAGGAACCCAGAAAAGAAGTAGGAGTAGCTATGCTGTTTACAGGTAATGTGAACTTCAAACCAATAGTGATCAAAAGAGATAAAGAAAGTCACTACATTCCTGTTAGGGGAAATCTGCAAGATGAAATAATAATCATAAATATATATGCACCAAATGTAGGAGCACTGAACTATATAAGGCAAATTTTAGCAAACATGAAAAATCAAATAAATAATAACACAGTTGTAACAGGGGATTTTAACACCTCATTGTCACAAACAAAGAGATCAACTAGACAAAAAAATCAACAAAGAAATAACAGAACTAGACCAAACATGTGCATAAATGGACTTACTAGACCTTTACAGAGTATACCACCCAACAGCATTAGAATACACATTCTTCTCAGCTGCACATGGCCCATTCTCTAAAACAGACCATATACTAGCACATAGAACATGCTTAAGTAAATGCAAAAGAATTGAAATTATCCCATGCATATTGTCAGACCATAGTGCAATGAAATTGGAAATTAATGAAAAAAGAAATTGCAAAAACTCCATAAATATACGGAAATTAAATAACATCCTCCTGAACAACTAATGGAGCACACAAGAAATTAAGCAATATTTACAATCAAATGAAAATGCAGATACAAACTACTGAAACCTGTGGGATAGTATGAAAGTAGTCCTCAGAGGGAAATTTATAGTA
>NW_004955430.1:20008570-20013546 GCF_000276665.1 Chinchilla lanigera
CAATGCAGCTAGTGATCATGAAAGGAAAAAGCTCTTAAAAATACCAAGGAACCAGCAAAAAACAATTCAACAGCTACAAGTTGAGGTAAAGAAGAACAGTATAAGACTGATAGGTGTCAATGAAAAAGCAAGAGGCAATATGAATGCCATTAAAAACTATTTGCATAAGTAATAGCAGAAAATTTCACAAGCATGGGAGAAGATCTTGACATAGAGATAAATGAGGCATATAGAACTTCATTTAGCCATAACCAAAATAAACCCACACCCTGATACACAATAATCAAAATCCCAGAAATTCAGTAAAAGAATAGAATAATAAAGCTTTTAGGGAAAAGAAACAGATCACCTATGAAGGAAAACCAATGAGAACCATGGCAGACTTCTCAACACAAGCTATCAAGTCAAGAAGAGCTTGGAGTGAAGTATTTCAGGTCCTGAATGGAAACAAATACCATCCCAGATTAATGTACCCTGTAAAGCTATCTTCCAAAATTGATAGAGAAATAAGATACTTCCATGACAAAGAACAACTGAAGAAATTCATGTCCACCAAATCAAGCTTACAAAGAGTACTGAAAGATATTCTTCAAAGAGATAAAAATGGTCACAATTTCGAGACCAACAATAGAAAAGAACCAATAGAAAAGGAAAGAAAGTTATGCAATTAAATAGAAGGGGAAAGTACAGAACCATGGGAAAAAAACATGACAAAGATAAATCAACACATATCAGTAATAACCATTAATGTAAATGACCTCAATTCACCAATCAAAAGAAATAGACTGATGGAGTGGATCAAGAAACAAAATCCAACAATATGGTGTATAGAAAAAATGCATTTAACTCAAAAGGAAATTCATAGGCTGAAAGTCAAAGGATGGAAAACAATACTCCACATTACAGGAACCCAGAAAAGAAGTAGGAGTAGCTATGCTGTTTACAGGTAATGTGAACTTCAAACCAATAGTGATCAAAAGAGATAAAGAAAGTCACTACATTCCTGTTAGGGGAAATCTGCAAGATGAAATAATAATCATAAATATATATGCACCAAATGTAGGAGCACTGAACTATATAAGGCAAATTTTAGCAAACATGAAAAATCAAATAAATAATAACACAGTTGTAACAGGGGATTTTAACACCTCATTGTCACAAACAAAGAGATCAACTAGACAAAAAAATCAACAAAGAAATAACAGAACTAGACCAAACATGTGCATAAATGGACTTACTAGACCTTTACAGAGTATACCACCCAACAGCATTAGAATACACATTCTTCTCAGCTGCACATGGCCCATTCTCTAAAACAGACCATATACTAGCACATAGAACATGCTTAAGTAAATGCAAAAGAATTGAAATTATCCCATGCATATTGTCAGACCATAGTGCAATGAAATTGGAAATTAATGAAAAAAGAAATTGCAAAAACTCCATAAATATACGGAAATTAAATAACATCCTCCTGAACAACTAATGGAGCACACAAGAAATTAAGCAATATTTACAATCAAATGAAAATGCAGATACAAACTACTGAAACCTGTGGGATAGTATGAAAGTAGTCCTCAGAGGGAAATTTATAGTATTAGATTCCCACATCAGGAAAACAGAAGGAACACAAATAAGCAACCTTGTGGTACACTTCAAACTTCTAGAAAAAGGAGAGCAAGTTAACCCCAAAGTCCAAAGAAGGGAGGAAATTATAAAGATCAGGGCAGAAATAAGTGCAATTGAGACTAGGAAAACAATACAAAGAATTAATTAATCAAAGACTTGGTTCTTTGAGAAAATAAATAAAGTTGATAAATCCCTAGCCAACCTTAACAAAAAAGGAGAGAAAAACTCAAAGCCATGCAATAAAGAATGAAAAGGGTGAAATCACTACAGATCCTGTAGAAATTCAGATCATAGATACCCACTATGAAAATCTTTACTCTCATAAGACAGATGACATAGAGGAAATGGACAGATTCCCAGATATGTATGAACTGCAAAAACTGAATCAAGAAGATATAAAATTCCTGAATAACCCAATCTCACACAACAAAATTGAAAATGTAATAAAAACAACTTACCAACGAAGAAAATTCCAGGTTCTGATGAATTCACAGATGAATTCTACAAGAAATTTAGATATAATTTAATGCCAATTCTTCTCAAACTGTTTAATGAAATAAAAAGAGAAGCAGTTTTCCCTAATTCATTCCTGGAGGCAAGTATTACCCTGATACCAAAAACAGAGAAAGACCCAACCAAAAAGAGAACTATAGGCCAATCTCCCTAATGAACACAGATGCAAAAATTCATAGTAAAATACTAGCTAATAGAGTGGAGCAAATTATCAAGAACATAATACACCATGACCAAGTAGAGTTCATCCCAGGAATGCAGGGATGGTTCAATATACACAAATCAGTAAATGTAATATATCATATCAACAAAGCCAAAGATAAGAATCGCATAATCATCTCAATAAATGCAGAAAAAGCTTTTAATAAAATCCAACACTTATTCATGATAAAAAAAGTACAGATAATTGGAATAGATGGACTTTACCTCAATCTGGTAAAAGCCATGTATGACAAACCAAGAGCTAGCATCATATTGAATGGACAAAACAGAAATCTTTCACTTTAAAATCAGGAACAAGACAAGGATATCCACTGTCAGCACTTCTATTCCACATAGTTCTTGAAACATTAGCCAGAGAAATTAGACAAGAGAGAGAAATAAAGGTAAGAAAGATAGGAAAGGAAGAAGTGAACTTATCATTCTTTGCAGGTAACATAATATTATACATAGAAGACCCCAAAACTCTACCAAAAGACTCCTAGAATTAATAAGCAAATTCAGTAGCATAGCTGGATACAAAGTCAACACTCAAAAATCAATAGCAATGCTATACAAAAACAACAAACACACTGAGAGAAAAATTAGGGAAATCATACCTTTCACAGAGAAAAATTAGGGAAATCATACCTTTCACAGTAGCATGCAAAACACTGAAATACTTAAGAATCAATCTAACAAAAGAAGTAAAAGATCTATACAGTGAAAATTACACTACTCTGACAAAAGTGATCGAAGAGGATTTCAAAAAATGGAAAGATATTCCTTGCTCATGGTTAGGAACGGTCAACATTGTGAAAATGACCATACTCCCAAAATTATTATATAGATTCAATGAAATTGACACACCTCACAGATCTAGAGAAAACATTCTGAAAATTCATGTGGAACCAGAAGAGATCCAGAGATCCAGATCCAGCAAAAGCAATCCTGGGAAACAAAGGAAAGGCAGGAGATACCACAATTCCTCACTTGAAATTAAACTACAAAGCTACTGTGATAAAATCAGCATGTTAGTAACAAAAAAACAGACCTAAAGATTAATGGAACAGACTAGAAGATGCAACCATGACCACAAACACATTCAGTTACCTTATCTTTGACAAAGGGGCCAAACATGTTCACTGGAATAAAGATAGCCTCTTTAATAAATGGTGCTGGAGAAAAACTGGCTTTCCACATGCTAAAGAATAAAACTGTACTGATGCCTATCACTATGCACCAAAATAAAGTCAAAATGGCTTACAGATCTAAATATTAAAACAGAAACACTAGATCTACTAGAAGAGAAAGTAGGTGGAAGTCTTGAAGATATAGGTGTAGAAAGAGTTCATGAATAAAACCCAAACTGCATGAGAAACACTTCAAAGAATCAACAACTGGGATGTCACCTCACTGAAAGGTTTTTGCACATCAAAAGAAATCACCTACAAGGTGGGAAAAAAAAATCATGAATCGGGAAAAATTTTAACCAACTCTCCCTCAGACAAAGGACTTGTGTCTAGAACATATAAAAAATATTTAAAAATCAGTTCTCCCAAATTTAAAGACCCAGTCCAAAAATGGGCACCTGAGATGAATATACACTTCTCAGATGAAGAAATACAAATGGCAAATAAATATATGAGAAAATGTTCACCATCATTAGTCATTCAAGAAAAGCAAATTAAAACAACACTGAAATTCCATCTCACCCCAGAAAAAATGGCTATCATCAAGAAATCAACCAAAAACAAATGCTTTAGGGGCTGTGGCTAAAAAGGAACCCTTGTCCATAGTTGGTGGGAGTGTAGAGTGGTGCAACCACTGTGGAAATCAGTCTGGGTGTTCATAAGTAAACTAGGATTTGAGGTCCCACTCAACCCAGCTATTCCCCTCCTTGGCATTTTTCCAGAAGAACTGCAAACATCATACCACAGAGATATATGCACACCCATGTTTATAGCAGCACAATTTTAACAGCTAAATCTTGGAAAGAACTCAAATGTCCATCAACTGAGGAAAGGATAAAAAAATGCATTATTTGTATACAATGGAGTATTACTCAGCTATAAAGAAAGATTAATTAGAGTCTTTTATAGGTAAATGGATGCAACTTGAGCCCATACTCATAAGTGAAAGAAATCAGACTTACATGTGTAAATGTATTGCTTCCCTAGTATAAGAACCTGAAAGAGTAAACAAAATCTGAAAAATACAATAGATATTGTGAAAGGAAAATAAAGTGCTCAAATAGGAAAGAACAACTGGGATGAGGGAAAAGAGAAAAAAAGAAAGGAAGGAAAAATTAGGTGTATTTATATACACAAGATAGCTAAAAATTGTACTACTAATTTCTACTGGTTTATTGAAGTTAAATTACTAATTTTGCATGCTTATATCTGCTAATTGGAACAACTAATTTGTTTTTTATTTTAAAGAGAGTAGTAAATGAGAAATAAACAAACAAACAAATAGAACAATAGCAGCATATGAGTATCAGGAACATAAACAATTCAAAGCAAGAATATTCAAAGTGATACAGGGTCTGAAGATAAAATAATAGGAATCAACAGTGGTTGTTACATTGCATACTACTTTCTTCAACTATATTGCATAGATTACCAGATAAGAAT
>NW_004955430.1:20014466-20043941 GCF_000276665.1 Chinchilla lanigera
TTTTTTTTTTTTTCCTTCCTGGATCCTATGTATGTTAAGCATCTTTCCATGTACCACTTGCACCTGGTGAAGGTCCTTTGCAGAAAGTATTTCTTTTTTCTTTTTCCTACTATCTAGTTTAATGAAGTGCTGTATCATTTCTAATTTTTTATGACTTTTATTGTCTTTAATTATTTGATCAATCTTGCATTCTTACATCTTGTAATCTGAACAATTTCATTGAAGATATCAATATGTAATATAACAGCAATTGTTAATTCCTATCTTCTTGCTTTGGAATTCAGTATTTTTATATTTTTATTGTTTTATTTTTGTCTTCATTGTTGTTATATTGTTATTTTGTTCTCTTTAAAATAAAAAAACTATACTTATAATGATTCTTTAGTTGTCTCTGAGACAGAAGGTTTGCTGAAAGAGCTGGAACAAATGCTACAGCAAGCACTAGATCCTACAGCTGCACCTGATGAGTCAGAACAAGAACATGGAGAAGAAATAAATCCAGGACAAAAGGTAGTATTGATAGTTATTATTAGGTCTAAATAGCAACTTCAAATTCTTTAAATGGCAGAACTATTCTTGATTTCACATTATAATTATGCACAACTTCTTTTTCACATCCGAAATTTGAGTCCTTGATTATCATGAAGTGATTAATAAACTAGTAGCCTATGAAGAAACTAGAATACTTGTCATTTTAAAAAAATCTATGGTTAAACATAGAAAAGTTCTTTGCATTTTAAATCTTTGAGATTGGAGTGAAGAGAGATGGAGGAGGCTCCCTGCAGCTGGGATGGGTCTCTCATTTCTGATCCTTTCAGTGGGGACAAGAAAGGGAGCAGTATAACAGCAGCTTCCTGAACCAGGTTCATGAACCAGGAGAACTGTGGTAAAGAAGAAACCACATAATTAACTTACTGAATACTCACTGGAATTCATTTCTAAAATAAGTAGATTTTTCACTGAAATAAGTTCTACCATTCTTATCTAGGTTTATCATTTTTTCCTTTCCTTTTATCCAAATATGTAGGATTCAGACAAGATTGGACACCTTCAGGGTAGTATGGCTGTAGACAACATGCAGGCTTTAGCTAGCCCATATGTTGTTATTTTATTCAGTGTATCTACAAATAAAATGAGGGTTTATGATACAAGGTCCCATTAATGCAGAACAGCAGTGTGGTAAGTATAAGAACAATAAGTCAGAAGGAATCAACTTCCACCAAGTATATAGTTGTTCACAAAATAGGTAGAAAACTGATACCAAGAAGTTGTGTATCCTTAGGTTTTGTTCATTCAGATAGCTAGCGCTCCTGGGGTCATGAGAGCAGATGGAGACTGACTCTGGAGTATAATGCTTGTGTCCCAATCCTGCTCCTATCACTAAGGACTTGTAGAATCTGGAAAGTTATTTATCATCTGCCTCCAAGGACTGCTTTCAGAAATAAATAGGCAAACTGGGAAAATGGTTGGCATAAACTCATGTACCTCAGATTAGTTATTATTGTAGAAGAAAATTAGGAATGAAACGTCCTAGAGAATGAATGTTAAAATTTTCTTACTTAACCTCTCTTTTCTTACACTCACTCTGTTCTCACTTTGAACACCTATTCAGACCCAAATCTGACTGTTGCAGAAAAAATAAAGGATTTAGAAATGATTAAGGTGTTTATTCACTGTCCAAATTACATGATTTTATTTGGAACTTCAAGTATAAAGATGAGTCTTTAATAACTCCTTATTGAGTTAGAAACTAAGGAAATATACGGAATTTACCACTATCCATGTAAATGTGTTAAAATAAAATTAAATTAATGTCAACTCCTATTGGGTGGAAAAACGGTGTTTTAATTAGTACTAGCAATATCCACTTTTATCTGAATTTCAGTGAGTTACAAGTGCCATTTTTTCTGATTAATTTTCCTTTCTAAAAAATTTGTTGTCTGCAAAAGGATCTAACCTTTTGGAGAACAAGATCTATAGACTGGTGACATGTCTTACATACATATAATCAATATACAAATTGTTCTTTTGTAGGAATTTTATGCTTTGTTTAAATATCATGTGGTTTTGAGCAGCATTTTTTCAGTCTTAGCAGTCTGTCTTTGCAAAAATACAGCCAGGTTGATTTTTACAGTGATGTCCTGGAGTTTTTACAGCCACAAAATTGGCTTCTATTTTGCCATTATAACTAGTAGCTTGATAGAACAGAAAATTACTTCTGATTGTTATTTCTTAAGGTAAAATACATAATTTTAATACATCACCTTGCAGGAGCTTGCTCTTTGTTTTAGATTCTTGTATTTTATGCTTTCAAAAGGCATTTAGGAAGTGTAACGATTATTATTTTAACTTGCTGGCAGGCAGGTGAGTGCCTCCTGCTGCCGGTTCGCAAACCCCTCTGCACACTGAGCTTTGTAAGTCTGGCATTCATGCTATGTTCAGGGTATTTTGGGCCTTGTGCACTTTTAAATGAGGTGAACAGCTATGGAACTATCAAAGCACAGCAATTTTTAGAGTAAAAGTCAAGAAATGACCACCCCTGGGACTTCTTACCCCCTCTCTCTCTCTTCCTCTCTCTCTGTCTCTCTCTCTCTCCCTCCCTTTCTCTCTCTCATTACTACAAAGCATTAACATGGCTTCCAAAACAACTTCACCTAAAATAGGAAATAGCGATTTATTTTGTAGGAGAATTTCATTTTTGATAAACTAAACGTGACAAGAAAACCCACCAGATAATTTTTTAAAGTCCTGAGAATGTTGATTCTCTGGGAAGATATCATATGAGCTATTTTCAAAGTTGTAAATTTGATGCTATCATTACTCATTTCACCTACACGTTTTCAGTGTGACTACCCTCAAGCATTTACACCAATGAATGAGTGTAGCAATATGGAAAAAAGCATACACGTATGGGTAGTCAAAACTCTTTCTTATTTGTCAATGAAATGTTTATATTATTTTCCTCAGTGGAGTCACCTTCCTAATTGTGTTCTCCTTTAACTAATATTAACAGTAGTTGTAATAGGCATGCCTTTATTTGGCAAACAATGGAAAGAAATTAATCAGATTTTGATAAACCCACCTGAATAATCCATAAATTCCATAATCCATATACAAATCAGATAGTTTACTACATAATAATTTATAGTAAAAGGCAAATTTTATATATTAATATACTTGTATGAGCTGCATGTATACTCTGATTCCTACCCTTAATGAACCTCAAAGGTAAAAATCCATTGTATGTGGGTATGCTTGTGTGTACTCACACATTATTCTTACAGTGGTTCATCTCCAGGAGGCTTTAATTTTATTCTCTGAAATAATTTTTAATTATTTTAAATAAATATTTAATATTTGTAGACATATCTACAAATGTATCTGTTCTTTGGTTTCTCCCTTCAACTCTTTATAGCATCTTTGAGTTCCATATTTAATATTTTAAATAAGCTAATATAGAAAATTCAGAATTAAGATGATCATATTTTCCAAGGTATAAAATGAAAAAAATTGCATAATATTGAAGAATAGAGATAGAATTTAAGTAATTACTTATTCTTACACAAACACATGTACTACATATTAAAATGGGGTTCATTATTTGATCACCAGAAAAGTAAACTTGGTATACTGATATGACTGGCCTAAGTACTAACTACTTTATATTTTGTTCAAATAAGAAAATAAGTTTGTTATACTTCTGATGAAGTATATGATTATTTTTGCAGTCACATAAGTGCGGCCCCGAAGCTTCTGCGGGCAATCTATGTCAAAACCAGCACGAAGAGGACTATCTTGTCATTGATGGGATGAAACTGAAAACTGGAGAATGCATTGAGAATATAACTAACAAGTTTAAAGAAATAGATGCTTTGATGTCTGAATTTTAAGGCATTACATGTATTTCAAAAGTTAATTCTGAAAATGTTGACGTCTTTATATTTTTCCAGAAGTCAAAACATTGTAAAAACATTTAGTAAAATAGTTATGCATTATACAGATGTTGATATTTCTAATAACTTCCTGCTCTGTATTTTGAGAAGGACCATGGTTTTGAGAGCCAAACTAATAATATTTCAGTGAGGGTTAAAATTTTAGAATTAAAACCCTTGATATTGTATTTATGTATTTTTTTGTTTGCCTTAATTTTAAAATAGTTTATGAAATGTATGCACAAAGATATGTTTTTCAATGATTACTTAAGTCCTTTATTTAAATGTAACTAAGTACTAGAGTGACTATCCACACTATTAAAAGTCTTAGAGATAACTCAGATATACTAGAGAATGTATTTGTAGTAGAATTAACCTAATATAGAATAAAAAGAAATAAAACTACTATTGTACTATAAAGTTGGATATTTCTTAAAAGACAGTAATGTAAACTGCCTCATTATATTGGAAACAGTAATTTCAATTATTGTTCCCCTAACTGCCTTATTAATCAAGTGTCTGTGAAACTTGGAATATCGTAATCCTGGACCTCAGCTTCCCTGCTGAATCAGTCTCTGGAGGTGAGACTGGGAAAATGTAATTGAAAATGCATAAAGAGAAATTAAACATATGTACTATAAATCCAAAAACATGGAAATGTAATAAATATATGATTCTTCAAGGATTCTCCTGTGCAGCTGTAGTAGATGTTCTTCCATATCTCCTTCTATTCATAAAGAAAATATATGTGTGTGCACATCTGTCTCTAGTTCCTGTTTTGGTTTCCTTTGGGTACAGAGGCTTGG
This sequence comes from Chinchilla lanigera, assembly GCF_000276665.1. Taxonomy (NCBI): domain Eukaryota; kingdom Metazoa; phylum Chordata; class Mammalia; order Rodentia; family Chinchillidae; genus Chinchilla; species Chinchilla lanigera. The sequence continues at coordinate 20,019,205 of NW_004955430.1, forward strand.
GGAAAGGACATCTCAGGCACTTAAATACCAAAACTAAAGCTATGAAGCCAAAAACTTGAGAGCACTGGGATGCGCTCTTAGTTGAATCGGTTGGACTGATGAGTGATGGTGAGATGGTAAGCCATCGCAGACCAGGAGGGCCACACACACAGGCTAAGGAACTTACAGTGTATCCTGAAAGCTACGGAGACTACAGGAGGCATTTCAGATAGTGGGATCCCTTTTCCATTTCACAAAGACACATCTTCAAGTGGAGCACAGTGAGTGGGAGTAATCCTGCAGGCAGGGGGTCAGTGAGGAGACTGTTTCGGGAATTCTGTTTTGAAATTGTAGGAGCCTGGATTATGGTGGTGCTACAGCAGAGAAAAGTGAATAGATCCTAGCTAAGTTAACATCAATAGGTTATGGGGATTTGGAGACTGAGTATAGGAGTGAGACAGAGGGAGGCGTTAAGGACAACTCTAGGATTCTAGTCTTCACAATATTATTCAGTAAAGCAGGAATACATGCATATTAGAAACGTGAAACAAATATTGAGTTTAGACTAAACTGTGTGAATTCAGCAGAGATTATGTTATTCATTTTCTGACTAAGCGCGCATTTTAATACCACTCTGAGAACCAGAGTGACTAAGAATAGCCTTTCAACACATTTAAATTCGAAGTGCTATGAAACAGCGAAGCCAACGCCTTTGTTTTCTCTAACAGCTGAATTTACTCCACAGCATTTCAGAAAAACTTTCCTCTCGTTCTTGGCAGTGATTTTACATTCACATCTTAGAAGATGTTTGAGGAAGAAATTGATCACATTTTTCGTTACTGCTTAGAATCAACTATAACATTTTTATAATTACATTTAAAAGACTTTCTCTACCACCCAAGGGTTTTATATGAATCTACACCTAGTGGATCAGTTATGTGTTCCTGTTGGTGGAAGAGCCAGTACTCATCAACAACAACTTTCAATAGCAAGACACTGAAATTTTCCAACTGAGTTCACCTCTACCATGTTATAAATGGTAGAAGTCTGGGATTTTTGCTAAAGTCTGTGTGCATGTGAGCAGCTCAAAATGATTCTGAGAACAAACACTTGGTTTGGTTTTGTTTGTAAAGGAAACTAGAGTCTGTTCTCAAGAAGAGGCTGGGACCAGCTCTACCCATGTGAAATGTTTTCAATTTTGAGATAGAATGTGCCCAAGAGAAAGAGAAAGGGAGCTATGGACTAACATTTCCATCTTCAGAGCTCATGGTTGGCAACTTGTAAATGCCCTATGTTTAGAGGCACCTGTATAACATGGACCAAGTATATTGGTGGGACTGTGAATCCAGAGTTTGGACTTTCAGATCTTGGTTCTACCACCTGCTCACTGGGTGACATGAGGCAAGTTGTTGAACTTTTCTGAGTCTAAGCTTTTTTCCATCTATAAAGTGAAGGATACTATGAAAGAAATCAATATACATAAAATGTAACAGTCCTAACACATGGAAAATCATGCTGGTGATGAATATGCTCACTGTCCTTTCCACATCAATTCTCTTCTCATCATCTCTGCCATGCCTCTTGGGTTCATGTTTCTAATATGCATGTATTCCCACTTTACTGAAGGCCCTTGTCCGGGGCCTCATGGACAACATACTTATTCACACAGAACCCAAAGTGACAGATGTGCCTCTGAGGGACTAGAACTGAGGACTGTATATGATTAGCTGAATTTTAGGGCAGGCTCAGAGGTGGGCAATGCATTGCATTCATGGCTGGATTTTTTGCTAGGTTTCAAGGACAATATCATAAAAAAAATTGCACCTGCCCACCAGGGTAGGTTAAATTCTAAGTACATCAGTTACACCAAGTTTAAGATGTGAAGCAATGTGCTAAGACATCTGTCCAAGCATTTGAGTTGAAGTATGAGCTCCTCTTCATTCAGGTTGAGAAATATTTGACTGAATCCACTTTGGTATGAGTTGGCCCAAGCCTTTTTGCTCTAAACCCTATAACGTATTAATTTATGGAAGGTCTGGACCCATTGGAAGACTGAGTCCCCAACTAGATCTATGGACAGTGAAGATCTGGTCAATAGAGCAAAGTTTGTTAACCCTGTATTTCAAGAAGTCTTGGTCCATTTCCCTGATGCTAAAAGCTGAATTTATGTAAGAATTCTCACTGGTAAGAAACTTGACTCTATCTTTTCTGGAGACAAAGAGTGTGCTTGTTCTGTGTTAGTCTTTGTTGCCACACACAACAATGGCATAAAAACAAACATGCGTCTATGCACATGCAAAGTCTGTATTGTCTACCACCTTGAATTTACTGACAGTGTAATGTAGGGTGTTGGAACATAGTTAATCCATACACAAAGAATCCTAGGCATAGTTGCAAAATTGTAAATTTTTCTATCAAAAATAATTGGTGTTTATCTCTTTCTGCAGGAAACTTTCATTCATGAACCTGGTGCTTTTGATGGAGGCAGACCATTCCACCATTTAATATCTCTACCAAATACCTAGTAATCCATGACCCCTTCACTTACTTGAGACTAACACATAGTAGAGTTCTGCTGAAGATACTTTCAGACTGGTAGAATTTAAATCTGTGCCCCTTCCAAGGGACTGGAATTCTGTAATTTTTCCAAGATATTTTAAAAAATACTTAGAAATGTCCAAATTTTGCCCCAATATATCTTATCTCTAAAGGAGATATAGACTGTTAGGCTTATATATAGATGTTTCCCCAAAGCCTGATACCTTCATAGGTAAGGCTTTTCAGAAGTGGCTGGACCTACAGCATGTGATACTGGTATTAAGGATGTGTGACAACATCCTTATTATTTTAGTATATTTCTGGCTATGGAACATCCTAAATTATTTTAGTATATTTCTGGCTGTGGAAATGGAGACTCACCTTAGGTGTGGGTAGCTCCACCCAAAAGACTTGTAGTCTGGATGGGATAAAAGAAAGGAAGGCTAGCTGCTGCTGTTTTGCTACTTTTCTCCCTGCCCTGACATGCCCTGTTTGTTATCTTCCCTGCTGCTGTACTATGACACCCTGCCTTGGAGCCAGCTGATTGTGAACTGAAACTACCTCAAGCAAATTTTGACTTTGAGTATTAGGTATTTTGTCCCATCAATGAAAAAAGTAATTGAGACACAGACATTGTACACAATTTAAATTTCTAAGTCCTTTCTCATAACTGAACCAACTCTTAATGCCTTTCAACAGTGTTTTAGGTAAGTAGTTTGGAACAGATAAATAGGGCCATCACATGTAAATAGGACATTCTGTGCTGGCAAATCTAAATATTGAAACTTCTCCATCCACTCATTTGTTGTGTGGTGTAAGTACTCAAACCAGGGAGCAGCACGATTAAATGAAAGGGCAGATGAGGAGAGGATAAAGTGGTTTAGAAGAAAAATTGAAATAATCAACTGTTTGCTTGTAAGTACACAGAACAAGGTACTACAAGGGAAAGATATGTTCAAACTCTAAAAGAAAAGAAAAAGGTCAGTTTGCAAATAGAATTCAGCATCTAGGGAAAGCGTGAAAGTTGCTGAGTTAAAAAATAAAATTGTTCTTATCTTCAGTTTCTCCAGCCTGAAAATTTCCTCCAATTAAAATATAGCTTGAGACAGAAAGTCAAGGTCCTGCTTTTCAAATTAGGCCAAAGGAGTAAAAAGCCAAATCCAGGTGGCTTGCAGGAAAATTTGACCACAGGGTAAAAGCCCAGTCCAGGATGTGACTATCACATTGCAAAATATTATATCTACTCTTAGTAGATAGTTTAGCTAGACACAACTTCCTATAAAGCTCCAAGACATGGTACCTCAGCCAGCTGATGCAATCAAGGTACCAGTAATTAAATTTGGAGAGAAAATCATCTTGAAAAAGTGTGATTTAAACACATAGAATGAACTGGAATCAAATAAATAGAAAACCCACTTAGCTGGAGACAGGGTAATACTACCAATGACTGAAACTGAGGAGAGACAAAGACTTCTGAGCCTCCAACTTTCTGCAGCGAATTTTGTTATGCAGCATTGTTATGGCAATAGCTAACCACCACATTTGACCTTATGCTCCCAGCAAATCTTCTGATGGCTTCCATTTGTACTGGGCCCAAGGGGTGTTCTTGCCTTAGGGCTGTGCTACTAGCAAAATGGTTCTATTTTCTGGGTTAGACCAGCATGCTAACTTGAGGCCCTTTACTCAACAACCTTCCTATACTTGTCTGGAGCTGGCCCAAACTGGACTTCAGCTACTAGGGACTCAGGCCATTTTGTGCCCAGCCCACAGTGCTGAGTTTTGTTTTAACTTGAATTACATTGTGTATCAAGGAGACAGCATGTGTACAGATTTATAAGGAGAACACCAATACAGCCAACATATCACTCATATCATTTAGGGTTTATTGAGCAGGTCACTTATTTTCCTTATGTTTATGCCATGATAATCACAGAATAAGCATTGGAGAAACACCCATAATGGTGGGATATCTTAGTAAAGAAAAGTATGTGTATAGTTTCATTTTCTTTCTTTTCTTCCCATGGTGTCTTTAGCATTTTGTCATTGTATCAGGATGTTGAATTACAAAGCCTGTTTGGGTCCAGGTTTTACTTCTTAAGTCATCTAAGTCATGCAATCAATAAATAAAGGGGACAGAATTTGAGTACACTTTCTTCTGGTTTTGGATCTCAGGCCTTTGATTACTGTCTTCAATATGCTGCTTACTGGCTGGCTGGGTGATAAAATGATCATCTAATTTCCTCATATATAAAATGGCAAAGGAACTGTCTAAAATAAAGCATTGTGAGAATGAATGAGGTATTTGCTCTGAAAGTGGTTTGTAAATCAACTTGATTTTCAATGGGCTCTTTCCAGAAAGAACCAAGTACATCTTTTAGTATATTGCAATTAAGAAATTGCTGAGATAAATTGTAACTATACATTTGAAACTATTGCTTTTATTGCTCTTGCTCTTATTTGGTCTACTAGTCACCAATATCAGTTTCCTTTTTCTCTTTTTAAAAGTTCATCTTTGGAAACCAGTAGCAGCATACAATCTCTTCGAGGGGTGTGTTAACAGCAGCTGTCTTTTAAGAAACATTTCACTGTTGAGTTTTAGAAATGGCCTTAAATCACCTTGCTTTCTTCATAAACATTCCATTAAAAGGAAAGAAGGAAAAGTCTTAACACTGACGAGTAGTGGTGAGGCTCTTTGTCATCTCAGATACATTTCACTAAATTCCTGAATGTCTTTTGAAGGGAACTAATGTAAAGGACTCTCTCCTCCAGGAAGCTGGAATTTCAGCCCAGGCTCAAAATAGGTTTTGAAAGCCAGGAAGCTCACCTAATTTTTGATCAGCACTAGTCTCTTTTATTGTCAACACTTCCTTATTTCAAAATGAAGTTAAATCTCATTCATTCAAAATTTTATAAAACAATCCTCTTGCAATTTTCTCAGAGAAAAACTAAAAAGAGATAGAAAAGAAATGTAAATGTGATTGTACCTTTTTCTTCTGGGGCTTACAGTCTAGGGATGGAAAATGTAAATACACACAGGTAGCCCACCAACCAGAAAGTATGCTTGAAAATTAAATGTCTGAAAGTAGAAGAGCGTACACTTCCAAAATAACTAAGAGTCATTCTTTATATAAACTATGGATACAGTTCCACAGGCTCCAGTGATTCTGCCAGAGGTGGAAATCATCTCACAGAATCTAAGGTCAGCAGATAACTTAAGATTTGACGTGATGACAAATGTCCAAAAAGAAAGTTAAGCCAGAGGTAGGACATTGTTTGCAAGCCTCTTTCTTGATTCCTCTTGAATTGTGGAAAGGGCCAGTGGTAATACTGGTTTTCCAATCACTAGGTCTTGGCCTTGAAAGGACTTTGTTTCTGAAATCACAATTGGATTGGGTCCAGGTACTCTGTATGACCACCACAATTGCTCCTCTTCACTTAGCTGCCTGCCTGAAATTCACTATTCCTGCACCTTCATAAATACCCTGACTACCATGGATCAAGCGTAAGAAGAAATGGCCAAGGACACTCATCTTGGATGGTGGATCTATGTAGCCAAGGAGCTCTTCGAACACTTTCATGTCAGAAAGAGACAGACAGTGGATGAGGAAGGGGGCACGGTTGTCCTTTTCAGGGTAAGCGGCTGCCAATCAGGCGCATCTTACCTCTTCCATGGATGCCTGGCCCTGTCTTTCAGTAGCAGCTGCTGTCAAACTGTGCCAGAACAGGAAAGTACCATTAGTCAAATTATCTATGAAAGTCTCACTTCTTCCAAGAAAAGGCAGATTGGGTGTCAATCTACAATGATCTGTGAAAATACAGATTATTTGGAAAGGGGAGACCAACTTTGTGAGTTAGAATGTATTAAGTACTAGGGTGGAAATATTAAGGCAAAGTGGAATTATATTAGTTTTGACTGTAAGACTGTAGGAAGAGCTTCATTGAGACGTTTCTTTCATTCATTTTATAATGAACCAGGTTTGTGCTAGGCATTAGTAATATAATCTTGACCAAGATAAACTTGACTTCCATCCTTATAATTGACACTGACCTCGGGACAAGTTGCTTTAACTCATTCTATGTCTCATTTATCTGAAAATTAGGATGGTGGTAATGATAATGACATGTTGTTAATAAAAATACCAATGTCATACCATAGAGTAATTGAACAGAATAAAATAAAACAATGCATGAGACAAGGTATCTTGCACATTGCATGCTATTTCTGTCATAGTTTTACAGGCTAGTTGGTGAGAAGAACCCATGAAAAAAGCCTTTGTTCTATCTCCAGCCTTTTTTCATTTTTATTTTGAATTGTGTTCTCACTAAGTGTGTACATTGCTCAGGTGGGGCTTGAATTTATGATCTTCCTGCCTCAGTCTCCCAGAATGCTGGGATTATAGGTGTGAGAGGAGGAATTCTGGGAGTTAAAGCCAGACAGTGCAGGGGATTTGCTCAAGGAGGACCTTGTATAGCACACCAAAGAGACAGTACTATAGTTGTCAGGGGAGCCACATTTTTTCAGTAGAGAAGAGCAATGACTGAAATTCCTGGGAGAGAAAGTCTAGAATTAAACACCCAGGGTGCTGTCTGCTAGGTGCTGGGACTGGCTTAGAATCAGACCATTGTGTGACTGGCATCCATCAGAGAGCAGCAGGCAGACATTACTATGCCAACCAGTGCCCCTGAGTCTGAGGAAATCCATGCCCTGATGTTAGCTCAGGTTGTCAGCTTCCACAGCAAGCCTTAGGGTTGCCAGCAGGCAACCAGGGACTGGAAGGTTAGGTGTCTCCATGAAGCCTTATTAAACTCTCTGCTGTCTGGGAATAATGCACCACAGCTACACAGTTTTAAATGGCAAAGGGTCTGTGACGGTAAGAAAGGTTACAGGAAGATGCTTTCATTTGTCCTCCATGAAAGCTTAATATCATTTTCTTCTGTTCAAATCAACTTACAGACCTCATTACTTCAAGTTCATCGGGTGGCTAAAGTAGGTTTTTTTATTTTAATATGCTTGGAGAATCATATTGGAGATGAGCCAATGCATTTTGAACCAACTCCAGCAACTTACAGCTGTGCTGCAGTGTATCCATACAGTTCTTGATAATTCTCCGAGAGTAATATCTGCGTCAAGGGAGAATCTCTCTGTGAGTGCTAGAAGTAGAGGCTATGTGTCTTTTCATTTTGTGACCTGCTCACACTACAACATAGTGCTTTGCATTTGTTAGAATGTCAGTTCTGTTTTATATTGATTTTAAGATTCCTGTCAACCTATCACTTCCATATCATTGTCTCACAAGCTCTACACTCAAACACCTCTGGTTTGAATCCAAGGTACTGGTTGTTTTTCTCTTCCAACTTCCAATACCTTCCAACAAAGACATGCTGCAATAATGCAGGGTAACAAGCCACTTCAAATTGCTAACCTATTTTTTAGTTGGGAAATATGCAGGTTCAGCTAGTTTGGTCACTTCCAGTACTTGAACTCGTGTCTGTGGTCAGCTGCAGGCTTACTGAACCCTGGCTTTATGGATCAGCCAGACTCACTCAGAGGTCTGAGGACCAGACAGCTGCTGGTGATCTAGAGCCCACTCAGGTGGTGAAATTGTAGCAACTCCTCATCTTCTGCAGGCTAGCCCAGGTATTTAACAGACGGATGAAAGCAACATTGCGTCCCACCATGTCAGTGCTTACCAAGCCTCTTGCTTGCAGTTTGCTAACATTTCTTTGAGCAGATCAATTCACATAGCAGACTCCAAAGTCACATGGGGAGGTCTAGATGAAGGACATGGGTATAGGTCTGAGTAATCTGCCTACCACTCGTGGTTATTAAAGAAGGGAAAGTTTTAATAAGAAAATGCAAATCATCTGCAATTCTAAGGAAAACAGATAAATCATTGTTGATCTTTTAAAAGTCATTAGAAACTTATTTCCAAGTAAACATACATTTTTCAAAACACTTATGAAATACTATCAATTGCACAAGTATTCCCACTGCTTTCTTCTAGTAACTACATATTGAACATATTTACGTGTCATAGAGTATTATTCTGAAATACGATTTTAGTAATTACTTCCCTTTTCACTATATAGTCACACAATGAAATGAACCCTTTTGATGGAAATCTAATGTTTCCATGTTCCACAATTATAAACCACTTTGCCACAAAAATCCTTATCATTCAGTCTTTGTATGTATGCATTTATCAGTTTTGTTCCCCACCATTTCTTGAAAAGGAATTGATGGGTCACAGTGTACAATGCTGAGACCTTTTGTGTACCAATTTATTATCTCCCACAAGATCTGCATGAGCATGTCTGTTCATCTCTGTGGCTGAGGATGGTTTCTACTTCAATTTGATATGACTTGATACATTGGATTAATCTTTGTCTTAAAGAACATTGACTAAATGACTCTGATTTAGGTAGATTTTCCCCTTAATTCCTTAAAGAGGGACAAAAACTTGTATTAGCATGGGCCATAGATTTGGACCCAATAGTGACTGAAATAAGAATAATAAATGTGTCAGGCAGCAGAGGAAAAATGAAATGCTAAAAGAAATAATTGGTCATTTTATTTAGATGTTACATGTACTTTTGGCAAATCATTGTGAAAAATAATAACAGAGAAACATTAGTCTGATAAATATTTTGGTGGATTTATAGAATTTAAAACTCTAGATTTTATTTCATTTTGAGCATGAATAGGGGAGTAGAAATATTAATGAGATCAGTTCCTACTGATTCCTTTTGTTAAGGTGGTGGTGCTGTGGCTTGTGGTGATGCTTAATCTTGGTTGTAAAACTGATTGGATTGAGAAATGCTTGGGAAATTCAGAGAGTACTTCCCTGAGTGTATCTGTGAAGCGGTTTTCAGAACTGGTTGGCACAGGGAGCTTAAGGAGAAGGCTCGTCCTGCATGTGGGCAGTACCATCCAGTAGGCTGGAGGCCCCAATGGATGGAAAGTAGAAGAAGGAGGAAGCCTGCTGGCACATACTCGCTCCCTCTCTACTTCCTGGCTGCTGTGCTGTATGCAGCCTTCCTATATCATTTCACAGTGCCAAAATATTTCACCTTGCCATAGTCTCAAAGACATTGGAGCCAGCTGATCACAGACTAAAACTGTTGAGCCCATAGGCAAAGTAAACCTTCCCTCATTTAAGCTGATTTCTCAGGTATTTTGTTATGGCAGCAGAAAGCTCACTAACACACTTGCCTTACTGTAGTATAATCATACCAGTGAAATTTTTATATTAAGTTACTTACTGATAATTTCTAAAATCCAACATTTTGGGTGTTAAATTGTAATTTCTTGTAATGAGGGTACAAAAATATTTTAATTCCACATATGTGTTTAATTTTGTGTCTGTGGTTTCCATTTATTTTGCCTAGGTTTGAATATAGTTCTTGTCCCTGTTCAAACAGAAAAATGTGACGCCTTTTCTCACCCATCAGGAGAGTCATGACTAACACTCCTGCCACCAGGCAAGTTAGCAAGAGAAAAGCACAATGAATTTATTAATGTTTTTCTTTGGTATTAGTGCATTTGTGATACACAATGAATGCATTCATCCCAGGGAGTTGATACATATATATACCACATTAAATCCTTTTTAATTCCCCTTCCCTTTTTATCTCTCTACTCTTCCTCCACCCCTGAATTACCTTTCCTTCTCCAAAAGGTCTAGCTTGCTGTTTCCTATCATCTATCTTTTACCTTGCTCTATAAATTATTTAAACTTTGGGTTTCTCATCTGAGAGAAACCATGTGATATTTAACTTTGATTTATTTTGCTTCTCATTATGGTCTCCAGGTGCTTCTATTTTCTTACAAATGACTCAAATCAATCATTCCTATGGCTTAGTAGTGCTCTCTCTCTCTCTCTCTCTCTCTCTATATATATATATATATATATATATATATATTTTCTTTATCCATTCACTTGTGGATAGACACCTAGGCTGTTTTCAAGATTTAATTATTATAAATTGTGCCACTAGAAACATGGACACACACATATTACTATAATATGAAATCTTTAACTTTTTGGGGAAGATACCAAGAAGGCAGTAGCTAGGTCAATTTCTATTTTTTTAAAGGTTTTTGAGGAGCATTCATATTGATTTCCATATGATTGTACTAGCTTACTTTCCAACCAACAATGTAAAAGAATTTCATTTTCCTCACAACCTTACCAACATTTACAACAAATTAATTTAATCATAGTTTTTTGCAACATAGGACACTTCAGACTGAAGAAGCAACAACTCACAAAAGTGTCTTTTTATGCTTAGTTTTAATAAAGAATTTGACAGTCATGCGGAAATATGCTGGGCAACAAGGAGCTGATCTAACGGGAACAGACTTAAAAGGTAACCAAACTAGGCCTGTCAATCCAGATTCTTTGTACCGCTTTCTCTTCTCTTGGATATTAGGCAGGGACCTTTCCTGAGCAAGTTTTATGGCCTGCTATAGAACAAAGAAGAGCAAAGAGTTTCTTATGGCCAGCTGTTATACAGAAAGAGGAGAAAATTGGAGGAACATATTTAAATTTATTCAAAACCATTGTTGTTCTATAATTTTTACGGTACACACAATACATTATGAATACCTTCAGGTCATGGTCAGGACTTATAGATTTTATGATCTCTAGACCTTACAATAAGCAAGGTATTAATAAATATTTGTTGAGTACATGAATAAATGGACTTAATGTTATTAAAATACCTGGAACAAATGCCCATGTCCAAATGAAAATTAATTTGTCATCTAACTTACTCTTTTCAATTATATAGGTCCAAGTTCAAACTTATTTTCACAACTTTGCACTCACTTATACACAGTCATGTGTGCTTCATTACTGACTCCAAGAGTGGGGAAGCCAGTCTCCGAGATGATCCTCACCTTTCGGTCTTCACTCCATTGTGTATTCAGTACCCTTCCTCACTGAACGGGACTGACCTGTGTAACTATTAAAATTTTGCAAACACGACAGAGGGTGACCTCCAAGGCTAAGTCATAAAAGATATTGTAGCTTCCTTTGTGCTCTTCTTTGGACAACAGAGCTGTAATACAGTGAGGATACTCAATCCTGTGGAGAGGTCCACGTGGGGAGAGCCCAAGGCTGTCTGCTGAGAGCACTAACTTGACAGCCATGTACGCAAGCTTTTCTAGAAGTAACTGACCACCCCATTAGGCCTTCAGATGACCACATCCCACCCAGGCCAATGTCCTGACTGCAGCCTCATGAGGGTCCCTGAGCCAGAACGCAGCTGTGCTGCTCGTAGATTCCTGAACCATAAAAACTATGTGAGATAATAAATGCTTATTAATTTAAGCCACTAATATTTGGGGATAATTTGTTACACATCACTAGGTAGCTAATATAATGTTTCACGGATATGCCTCCCCAAATATGGGAAGCACTTGAAGAAAAGAACCATATCTTTCATTTCGCACAGTGGCCTCCAATATAGTAAAATATTAGTCTCAAAAAATGGTGTTAATGTTTCATAATTACCCTCTAGTTAAGTCAACAAATGTCTATTTAATGCCCGATAGATGGTCTTCTAGGTGCTAAGAAAATCAGTAAAAAATGGAAAAGAAAATTCTAGGGGGGAAGACAGACATAAATGAAATTGATATGGACCAGATCAATGAAGACATGAAGCCAGAGGAAAAGCATAAGAGGTAGGGGATGCTATTTTACATAGTTTAGCTAGGGTATTGGAAAGCATTCTCTGATAAGACACTCGAGGAGCGAGGGAGGCAGGTCTTAGAGGAGAATCCTGTGCAGAGTGAACCAGAGTGCAAAGGCCAAGAGTCTGGAGAAGATGACGTACTAAATAAGGCTGACGCAGCTTGGGTTGGGTTCACTGTTCCTGATTTCACCTTTTAGTTAATTGAGTTTCTCACAGTTATAATTTTACATTTGAATTTCTCTCAGTGACTTAGCTCCCTCCTTCCCTTTTTTCCTCAACCTAAACAGGGCACCTGACAGGGGTCTACTTTAAAAGAATCTATTCATGCAAATTTATCATTCTATAAAAGTATAAACATGACATGTTTATATGGGCTAACATTTGTAGGTGGAATGAAGAATTAGAAAATTTACTGATTGCAGTCTTCTTATTGCTCTGCTCCTTAAGGTTTGTGCCTTCAGTAAAGCCATTAGTGCCCACTATTAAGTTGCATAGCTTTTATAGTAACATGGATATGTTGGAATGTTACTGACATTGCATGAAAGGATTAGGCTCAATCAATATATTGTTATGAAGACATAAGGACTCAGATTGGCAAGTAATTAGTTCTCCAGGCACAAGGACAAATAAAATTCTATTTTCTATATATTCTGTCATTCTGTTATGGTCTCTGCCTTTTCCTCCTCTTTTGCTGAAAGAAACAAGTCACAGTGAATTGAACGATGAAGGGGTAATGAATTCTGTCTTGATTACAGCATCTTAATGATCACAAATAAATGAAATTGTGTTTGTATTTCATAAACATTTGCTTTTTTAATTTTACATTTCACTTCAGATAAATATGTGTATCTTTAATAAATGAACATCCCTCTGAGAGGAATAATGCAGAATTTAAATTCACATTTAACATGTTAAGTTAGCATGTAAATAAAAGCCCTTGAAATTTTGTGTGCTAACAGCAACTGGTGTTCTTTCTTTATAAAAATGAGTGGTTTTCTTTCTTTCTTGTTCTCTTTTATAGACATGACCTTGGAAATTAGTGAATTATTTTATTCTTTCTTTAATTCATAGAAAGGGACACAAAGAGCAAGAGGGAATAGAATAGAATATGAGAGAATCAAAGAGATAAGCCAGGACGGGAGCATAAAGATGGAACGCTACAAGGAAAAAATATCCCATAGCTTGTGTGACTATGCTTGTGTGCGCATGTATGCATGTAGCAAGTCATGACAGTAAAGAAATAGCCACTGAAATACAACCAGTAAGGAACAAGGACAACTATTTGGAGGTTAGGATTTGTTGGTGGGTAGGAAGAAGAATATTTTATATTTTTTGAAAAGTTTAATATTGGAAAAAATATTACCATATATGTTTTTCTTTCTAAATAAAAATATGATCGTTCAAATTATGGAGAATCAAAATAATAGAAATAACTGAAAAGAAGCACACCGAGCAAACAGTTTACCTGGAAAGCTACTTGAGTAAATTTTTATCAGAGCAGTTTAAAATGTATGAGAACTATTTACCCTGTAGTATCAGTTATAGTTAATTTTTCTTAGCTCCAAATGCTTCTACTATGTAACATGTGTTATGAAAACAATTCTTTAAAATTCATATCTTGTTTGCCTAATAATGCACAGGCAAAGGTATTTTAAAAATCTTTCTTTGGTGTATATTTAAGCTTTGTTTGAATCAAGTAAGTGCTATAAAACAATTTTTCAAATAAAAGAAAATTTGTGATTGATGCAAGAGACAACTTGGGAGCCTTAGTTACTCAGAATTTAAAATCAAACTCAGTGTGTATTTGCTTTGATATTCCATTTTCCTCTATCTGGATAATAGGTAACATTTACTAAATTTTATTACATGGTTGGCACTGGGCTAAGCATTTCAGTTTGTAATAAAACATTTAGTTCTCACCAGTGAGGTTGGCACTATTATTATCTGTGTTTCACAGATGAGAAAATCGACTCACACAAAGGTTCTGTAGCTTACCCAAAGCCTAGAGCAGAGCGGCAATAAAGTTCAGTCTGGCTTTACAATCATGTGCAAAGGTTTCTATGTCTGCCAGGAAATTTTATACAAACCAAGGCTCCAGAGTGTAACTCTTGTCAGACAGAATGCACAACATATCAGCCAAAGCACATTTATTACTCACAGATAAGCAGCAAAGACAGACAGGCTTGGCATCCACGTAAGCAGATTCCTTTGCGGTGCAGGTGAAGCTGCCCAGGGTGGATGGAGTCTCTTCTGTCCCTGCCCTACCCCACACTGTAACTGAGAGACCTCCAAGCACTCTGCTCTGGATTTATGCTCTTAGCGTTACTTGGACTGCAGAGTGCAAGTGTTCTAGAATGTCCTGTTTTAGGAGAAATGAGGACCTATCACATATCCAGTTGTTCTGGACAACTCCTCCTTATACTGTATTCTCAGTACATTGTGCCCAAGAATTGCAAGCAATGGGAAGAGCCAAGTTGGTCGCCCGTCAGTCTGTTCTCCTGCACCAGCGTTTGCAGTACTAACTTTACCACTTAATGGATAATCCGATGTTAATGATGTGATGGTTAATTCCGTATGTCAAGTTGACTCTGCCAATGGGGTGCCCAGGCTAAACACTTATCTGAGTGTCTGTGAGGCTGTTTCCAAAGAGCTTAACATTTCTCTTGGTAGACTCAGTAAAACAGGTTGCCCTCCCCAATGTGAGGGAGCATCAAGTGATCCAACATGGACTTGAACAGAAGAAAATGGTAGAGGAAGGAGAAATTTCTCCCTTTTTCTTTTCTGCCTACATTCCTGAGCTGGGACATTGGTCTTCTCCTGTCCATGGAATACTTCAGCTCCCTCGGTTTTCACACCTTTGGAGCTGAACTGGAATGACATCAGCTTTTCTGATTTTCCTGCTTACAGACAGTAAGTCTTGGGACTTCTGAGTCTTTACACATGAAGCATTTTCATATATTAAGCTTATAAAATCAGCTCTATTTCTCTGAAGAACTGCCTAATTCACATGATTTATCTATCCTGCATTTCTTCTTTTAGTATTTGAAGTCATGGAAATTATTAACTGTGACGGTGAATTTTAGGTTAATTGGCTGCAGTTGGCCACATATTTGGTTAAACATTATTTCTGCGTCGTTCTATGTGGATGTTTCTGAATGGTAAGAACATTTGAATTGGTAGACTGAGGAAAGCAGATTGCTTTCTCCAGCCAGTTCACTGAGAGCCTCAATGGAATAAGTAAGAAAGTTGGTTACTTCTCTCTTTTCCTGCCTACATTATTACGTTGGTCATCCACTGCTTCAGACTTGGACTTGGACTAGAAATTGTACCACTGGTTCTTCTTCTCTCAAACCTTCAGGTTTGAAGTATACGCTATGTCTCCTGGGTCTGGATTTATCAGGTTCCTTAACTACATGACCCAGTTCCTTGTAATGAAACACACACACACACACACACACACACACACACACACACACACTTGCACACATCCTGTTGGTCTATTTCTCTGGGGAATCCTGGCTAATATACATTTTAGTACCAAGAGTGGTTCTAAAAAATGGAATTTTAAGGATAAATTATATGAATTGGTTCTGGGTTTTCATGGATTGTCTCTCTGGTCTAATTAGATTTAAAGATACTAATGATATTTTTAATAGTAAGGAGAATACTGGTAGGCAATGGTAGGAACTCTTTATTAAGATACAAAACTATCTCCATTTGATATTCCTAATCAACTATTTTATGATTCAAAGAACAAAGTAACTCTGTATATAAAACTTTTGAAGTTTTAGACATCTAATAAATATGAGCTTGGCTTGTTGTGCCTAATGTCACTAGATAAAAGTGTTAAAAAAAGGATAAACACAGGGATTAAATTTCCAGCTCAACTGCCACAAAAGTGACCTGAAAACTTTTAGGTGTGCCCTTCCTGAAGGAAATCCATATTTTCTGCAGCTGCAGGGTGCTGAAAATCAAATACAGAATCTTATGCTGCAGTTGACTGAGTTACTGAACAAGTCGAACTCCAAGCCTGACAGGGTGGCTACCATTAAAGTGAGGGTATTGATTAGAAAGAAGTGGATCTTCTAAATTAAAATGGGAGTGTGTGGGAAGATCTTCATATACCTGGGGCCATTTACCCTCCAAATCCCGACAGATGCTCTTTTTTGGTGGAAGTGGCTTTCCTAGTGGTACTGGCCTCTCAGCACAATCAAATGTACTTTACTTTAGGAGAGTGTAATGGCCTCCACTAAGGTAGTCTGCCATGCAATTCATGCTAATTCTCTTCATACCCATCTGTGGTACCCTTCTCTGCTTTTGTAACTTAACTCAAGTCTCCATAGGTCACTAAAGGCAAGGTACAGTGTATCACCCATGAAGAGGTACACTACACTCCAAAAGAACTGCACTTGAAATTTTCTAATTTATATAGACAAATCTGATAAATATGTTTGAGAATGGATTTTGAGGGTGTGAGATAATGGCAGAAGAAACATAAAATTGAATCAGGCTGAATTTTTGGACAGGGGCTCTCTAAGCAGAAATTCTGCATTTAATGTTGCAGCTGGGAAGTTAGGAAGCGCTCTAACAGTAGACTGGCTTGGCTGGCTAAAATTTAATCAAAACAGAAACCACTCTCATAAGGACTAGAAATGCCAGACTTGCCTTGATTGAATGTATAGGAAGGAACTGGAAGGGGAAGAAGTATTGGGCTGTTAGCAAGTATTTGTCATCTAAGACATGCTCAGCTATCCCAGGAGGGTCCAGAAAACATACTTTGTGTCAATACTTAGAGAAATAAATTTGTGAGGAGAAGCTACATATCTTTGAAGAGCTCCATGATCACCTTTCTCTTTAAGCCTAACCTTAGGGTGGAGATTTCAGTGACTGGATTGGGAAGCCAAAATGCAAGTGGAATAACTGGATCTCAGAGTGGCAGAAGCCAAGTGGAAGCATCAAACTGTTACATGTGTATAACAGATTGGAAAATTGTAGCTGAAGCTACCTCTTTGATATCCCTTAACATACAAGTGAAAGCACATAGTACACAATTTAAATTTATGCCATATGATATTTTGTGACCAGAAATTATTTGATTAATAAATTGACTGACATGTCTTTTCTAAAATTGTATGGTTGAAATGTCACTCCTTGTAACTTATTTATTTGTGTGTACCTAAATAAAAATTTGCTGAATGTCTCTAAATGAGGGGTAGAATAGGGACAAGGCAGTATAGGAAACATAGTACAGCTTTTTAAAATAGTAATGGTTTTGTAAACTTTTAAGTAATTTTTAACCTTGGTCATTACATTTTTAAAATTGAAAGCCAAAATTTCTTTTGGCTTTAAGTATATTATTGGAAACTAAGTTCAATGGCAAAGACAAATTTGGAAATACTCATTTGTTCTTACAAAGAAGGAAGTATTCCTTAAAATGATCAAGAGGCCAAGAGTAATTCTATTTTCATAAATGGAGGGAAGAGATACTCTGAATTATAGAACTCTGAGTTTTAACCAAATTCTTGGAAGGTTGTAGTCAGATATCATTTCAAAATCTAGTAATAAAATTCAGGAAAAATAATAAAGGTAGACACAAACAGAACCTTCTCTGAAAGGAAAATCCTTCTAGCTATTAAATTCATGGAAAAAGTAAATAAAAATAATTATAAACTGGATTTGATGAAAGTAATCTACCTGAATTCTTAAAGGCTGTGAGAAAGCTTTTTAAATAAAATAGGCAAAGGAGCCCATACAGCTCACAGGACAGAGCTCTGTTCTTCACTAGCAAATGGAAGAGGCAGCGGTCACAAAGCAGCGGCCTTCTGAGTATAAACCATGAAGCCCAGCTCGTCCAAGGAAACAGCATTTTATAAGAAGATATAAGTGCCCAGTGGTCATATTTTACCATTGATGACAAACATTTATGCTGAGAGAAAAAATTGCCTTATGAGACATTTCAGGAATGGGTGAAGAAGAGCAGAGATGATGATGGCATTTGGGTTTTATTGTTATTTAGTTTTCGTGATTGCTGTCATCATATTTAGAACTGAGTGAGCTGTTTAGCAATCAGCAGGATAAAGGGATACCGGCTGAAGGAAGAATCAGTCGCTGGTGTGACCAGTGCAGATGGCCCTGCTGTAGCAGGCACCGTTTGCAAGGCCTTCCGCTTCTTGTATACAAGGAGATCTGTGTTCCCTGAGATTCTCAAGCACCCTCCTCAGCTATTTGTCTCTCAGGAATTTTGAATTGTAAACTGAGAAACAGAAACTGGGAGTGGTCCCAGTTTAAAGACAGTTGTTTTTGAAAATGCCTATAATCTTGGATACTGAAAACTCACCCTGATTCCTTTTGTATCTATTAGCTGTCACTGTGTAACAAATCAGCCCAGACCTCAAGAAAACAACAATCGTTCATTGTTATAATGCATACATTTGTGGGTTGTTTGACTTCCCTGGGCTCACCTCCTATATTTAGTTGAGCTGGGGCTCTGATCCCAGCTCAACTTGACTGGAACAGCGTTATTCCATACATCTTTTGTCTTGGAACAGAGGACTAGGTCCAGCGGATCTTTCTGTGGCAATGCCAGAAGTGCAAGAGAGCAAGCGGAAACATGCAAGGTTTCTTGGAGCCTGGGCTTGGATTCAACACACTGTCATCTATGCTTCCTTCTATTTGTCCACCACAAGTAGCACTGCTGAGTACAAATACAAAGGTTTGTGCCGTGGTTTGGATGTTTACACCCCCTCCCAAATTTATGCTGAAGTTTATTCCCTGTTGTGGTGGTATTAAGAGGTGGGGTCTTGGACGAGTACTTTACAAAAAGCCTTTCAATGCTTTCCACACATTTATTCCTTCTGGAGAATGCAGTTACTTAAAAGAGAGACCAGACCTCTAAGCCAACACCAAACTCACTAGGGCCTTTTACTGCATTTCCTAGCCTTCAGGACTGTGGAAAAACAAATGTCTGTTCTTTATAAGTTATCTAGTCTTTTTCTATTTTGTGATAGCCATGCAAATGGACTAAGACAAAAACTGAAATTAAACGCTGAAGTGAAGAACTGAAGTGAGAAGTGAAATGTTGCTATAACAGATACCTAAAAAAGTGGACATATCTTTGGAACTGGGTGATAGGTAGAGAGAGTAGAAGAGGTACACTGTGCTCAGTGATATAATTATGATGTCAAAGGAAAGGCCTCAGGTGACTGCAGGGCATCAACATTCTCTAGTCTGCACTGTCCTAAGAGCTCCTTGCATCTTTGTGCCGTGCTCCTTGGTCACCCCAGCTGTGACTGAAGTGGATCCAAATGGATCTTGGACCACCACTCCAGAAATACAGACTATAATCCTTGACAGTCTTCATGCTAAATCTCCAGCTGTGCAGGATACAACAGCTATGGAGGCATGATTCCAGCTAGATTTCAGAGGATATTTCAGGGAACCAGAGGTCCGTGAAGAGAACCGTCAAAAGGGCAAAGCCACTGCAAAGAGTCCCCAGCAGGACCACACCTCATGGATCTGTGGGAGTAGAAGTGCTGCACAGAGCCCAATTACAGCAACACTTGGCCAGGGGGCAGTGATGCCTCGCAATTCCAGACCTGTAGAGCCACTCTTGTACGGTGTCAGCCTGGAAGGGTTGAAGGTCCCTGACTACAGCTCCCGAGAGGTGGTAGAGTAGGAGGAATGACAGGTCACCTGTAATCTAAGACATTCCAAACCACGTATTTGAAGTTCAGTTCTTATTCGAGTCACTCAACTGCTCTACTTGTTATCTTCCTCGGGGAACCTATACCCCAGACATCCCGGAAATGTTGCCTGCTGTTGTTCCCAGTTAAGTTCTACCTCCACCTCCTTGTGTTGTTATCCCATTAAAGCAAGAGCGGGGGAGTTGCTGCCTCTGGACCCTTCATTTGGTGGTGGTTTCTCTTGAGCTGATGATCATGGTGCAATATGCCAAGGCTGGAGATTACAGAGGACTATCTACCCAGAGGAATGGGCACCATTTTCTAATTTGCATACAGCTGTTACTTAGATCAGTGATTGCCCTGGCTTTCCTAGTGCTTCCTGGGTGATAATCCTAATGATGGGAGACATTTTCCCAAGTTAGTATAAACAATAGTTACCTTTGTGGTTCAAATTATGCTAAGGACAACTTTTACTTTCTAGTATGTCTTATAATCACCAGTTGTTCTAAACTGACCTATATTTCCAACTTTTACATTTTGAAGAGAGCTTACTTTTCTCTTTGAGTATTAACTTTGCTTATTTCTCAAGAACTATTTGAACTTCAGCATACTAATATATTTCATTTTCAGTTGTGCTGCCAGTCTCTAGATGAGGCCAGGCCCAGTTGCTTGTATGCAAAAGGGCCTTCACTAATATATTAGCCAAGGAAGTAGTGCAAAGAAACACCAGGATTGCTTAATCAACATGGCAGCTTGAGCTGCAAAATTTAAAAAAAAGAGAAGCCAAAGTACTCTTGGCTGTATTAGCAGTATCAGGCAATCACGGGATCTGCTGCAATAAATGGCCGAGGTTATGGCACCCATAAAGTTTAATTTGCATTCTGAATATTGTGTCACTAAGAATGCAAAGCAGGCTCTGCAGGTTGTGAGCAGCTAAATTAGAGTGCATTTCAGAATTTATTTCATTCATGCAAAGGCAGGAGGAGAATGACTTGCCGGTGTGTGGTCGGCTTCAACCTTTGCCTCTTTCAGCAGGACATATGGAGCATTAAAGCAGATGGTCCTTCTAGGCTACCTTTGGAGGAGAGGGAGTCACCAGATGGTCTGATGTGAATTGTGACTGGGCTGTGCTGTAGCCAATTGGATTATCTGGGTCATTTTGGAGATTAATGGAGATGGTCAGAAGATTGATTAGGATGCCATGATTGGCACCTGCTGGTATGAGGGTGAAAATGGTTCTGCCCATCGTGCCAAGTGTGTACGATTCCCAGTTACCTAGTATGAAACAGAGTTGGTACATGCAGAGATAGCAGAACTGGATGAGAACACCATTGCTGTACAACTAAAACACGTAGAGAATTATATTTCCAGATCAGTAAAATATATAAGAATCCTACTACTGTGGGAAAGGCAGTTCTAAGCCCATTGAACTTTCCACAGCTGCCTCATACTTACCTGGGATGCATTCATCAGCAGGCAAAGAAGAGAGCTCAGAATTCTGCCTCACACTGATAAACTTGTCTGCGCGGATGTATGACTGCCCTGCTGTGCTTTCTTCCGTTCCTAGGCACCTCCTACGTGACAGCATTTCCCATGAATCCACGTGAGAGAAATCTGTTGACAACTGCGCAATTGCTACAACTAAGGGTATTCTGCTAAGATGTCTGCCTGCTCCATATCTCATTGCCTGGTCACAGCCACAAGTATGAAAGGCACCAGTCTTACAAGATTATAGAAAGCTTTAGTGAAACAGGTAGAATTCTGGGACACCAGCAAGAGGTTCAGACACTGGTCAGAAGTGTTTCCTATCCTGTGTTCTCAGAAAGGGCAGTGTCAGGCTGCACTCAAACATGACCCCGGTTGGAAGGTGGCGCCTTCATTTGCCTAATGCTCCAAAGCCTCAAGGTAGTTCATTCCACTTAATCTTGCATGAGGTTTTAGGCAGAAAAGGGTGAGTAGGGGAGTGAGGTGCTCCCTGCCTATGGCTGAGCCTTGTAAACATCTGCGCGGACTGTGACAAACGGGGGACTATCCTGAACATTTTGTTGCATCACTGAGGACAGAAACTGGGTACCAGCTGTGAATTCCAAGCAGAGCTCTTTTACCTCATTTGAGATGCTGCTGAACTAGAATTTTAAAGTTTCTCCTGATTTATAAGTGAGTGGACACAATTTTTTAGAATAAGGGCTTGACAAGGAGTTTTAACAGTAGATATTTTATGTATTAGAGCAGAATTCACACATTAATAAACTAACCTTCATAAATGAACATATGAAGCATAGTAAACAATTTTAAATGATTACAATATGAATTACTCCAAGAAAAATACAACCTAGGAAGAAAATAAAGTCATCCAAATCACCTATGTGGATTTTTGGGGTATTTTCTTGGCAGAATTTCTCTGTCTTTCTCTCTGTCTCTGTCTCTCTTTCTCTGTGTATATTTAAAATTAGATAATTGGTATACACACGCTTTTCCATTAAACTTATATTCATTTTATCTGGCTGCCATAACAAAATATCACAGTCTGACTAGCTTACCAGAAATTTCTTTTCTTGGCTGGGGATTTAGCTCAGCGGCACAGTGCCTGCCTGGCAAGCACAACACTGTGAGTTCAATTCCCAGTACAAAAAAAAAAAAAGAGAGAGAGAGAGAAATTTCTTTTCTCACAGTTCTAGAAGCTGGATGTCCAAGATCAGGTATCAGCAGGTTTAGTTTCTCTTGCGGCCTCTGTCCTTTCCTTACCCTTAGACATCTCTCTGTATTTTTACTTGTCATTTTCTCTATGCACACACACTGCTGGTGTCTCTTCCTCTTCTTGAAAGAACAGCAGAGACTGGACTGGTACCTTTACAAGCCAAAATGTGGCCAGTCTCCAGAAGCTGAGAGAAGTAAGGATGTCCCCTGAGCCTCCAGAGGGAAAACGTAGTCCTCCCCAATGCTTTGATTTTGGACTTCTAGCCTCCCTACCTGTATGAGAATAAATGTCTATTTTTTTTAAGAAACAATAGCAATCATATTGAATTGGGAGCTCAGCTTTATGACTTCATTAGGCCTTACCTTCCTTTTCTCTGAATGTAACTGTAGTAGAGGTTGGGGCTTCAACATGAATTTGGGAGAGGTGCAGTTCAGTTCAAACACCTTTTAATATTACACTATCACCTTTTCTCCATAGCATTAAGTAGTCTTGAAACATATTGTGATGTCTATATTGTAACTTTAGGAAACCTTTCTGATTTTTAAACCAGACAAATTTTATGTTCATGAATGACATAATATGAACATCTACTTGTATAAATGTAAGTGTGAATAATAGTCTTTCAGTTACCTTTCTAGTTGTTTGATAAGGGAATTTTAACAAATCTATATTACAGAGATAAAAGCTATCAGGGAGACAGTGGTGCTGAGACACAGACCCACCAGTACCTGTGGAATTGACTGCCCAGTTTTCCCTACTTCATATTCTGTCCATGGACTATCAGCCACCAGCATTGGCCCCAGGACCAGGCACTTGGCTCTCAATTATGATCCTATCCCAGCTGCAAGAAGCTGGCTACTCCTGCTTGGATACCTGTGCCATGGTCCCTAGTTAACTTTCCCCTGGTCTTCTAAGTTCCCTGTCCAGGCCTTTCCTTCTCTAACTTCCTCTCATAATCATGGACTGTCTCTGACTTAGTCCTTTTTTCTGTTGCTATGACAGAATACCTAAGACTGGATCATTTGACAAGAAAAAAGGTTGGCTCTTTTCTTATTGGCTCATGGTTCTGAAATCTGGGAAGTCCACGAGCCTGGTACTCACATGTCCTTCACCTCTGAGGGCCTAATGCTGCTTCAATACATGGTGAGAAGTGGAAGGGGAAGTGGGTTCACACAAAAGAAAAACAGAGCTCAGCTCTCATAATCCTAATTCTGTCCTATAAGGAAGATGTTAACCCCTTCCAAAGGGTTTCACCCTGACCTAATTACCTGGCAAAAGGCTAGGTAATTCTCCAAATACTGCCACACTGAGGAACTGAATTTCCAACACATGAACTTTTGGGGGATACAACAACACCATGGTGATCTCCTTACTTTAGTACCATTCTTATTCCATAGTACTGTGCTGCTTTTCCTTCCCTAATTGAACTCTAACTGATAACAGGAAATTTTCCCATCTGTACTCTATTATCCCCATAGAAAAGTAGGACCAATAGTAGTGTCTGTATCATAGAGCGGTTCTAAGAGGGGCTTGGAATGGTACTTGGCACAAAGAAAGGATGCAATAAAGTCAGGCTGTTTTCCTATGCCCAGGTAGTTTTCTTAGATTTGTAATTTAGTGTAAGTGTGAATCTTAGCTTCTTGATTTTAACAAAATTTTTTTTCACAGAAATATTTGCAAAGCATAGTTAATTTTATTGGGTACAGATAGGAGGACATGAAAGAGGATTTTCACATTATGGCATTGCAAACAATTCCAAGTTAAGGATCTAGCTTTGCTCTGAAAGTTTCTTTGGCTGTATACCCCTGGGTGTTCCCACTTATTTTTTACCCAGAGCACCCAAAAAGCTCCTCTTGCTCTACCTGTGTTTTTAGATCCCCTCAAATGCCTTTCAGCCCTTCTTTCTGAAGAGCAAACACTTCTTTCTTGTTGTCATGCAGACTTGGTTAGCCATGAATGGAGTCATTCCTCAGACGGTTTCAGTGGCTCTCAACAATGGAAACATACTTCCTGTGTTCTGAATGAAGTTTGAATGAGATAGCACGAGCATAACTAATATTTACCAGTAGTTCTTTTTTTATCAATGTAATTACACTCAATGGTTCCGTTAGAATTAGCAGGTACCCTATATATATATATAT
>NW_004955430.1:20048619-20049695 GCF_000276665.1 Chinchilla lanigera
TTTGCCAATACCATGCTGATTTTATCACAGTAGCTTTGTAGTATGATTTCAAGTCAAGGATTGTGATACCTCCTGCCTTGCCATTGTTGCCCAGGATTGCTTTTGCTATTCTGGGTCTCTTCAGGTTCCAGATAAATTTCAGGAATATTTTCTCTAGATCTGTGAGGTGTTCTAATGGTAATTTGATCAGGATTGCATTGAATTTGTATAACAGTTTTGGAATATGGCTATTTTCACAATGTTAGTTCTCCCTATCCATGAGCATGGAATATTTTTCCATTTTCTGAAATCCTCTTTGATCTATTTTTCCAGAGTACTGTAATTGTCACAGTATAGATCTTTTACTTCCTTTGTTAGACTGATTCCTAAGTATTTCATTCTTTTGGATGCTTTTGTGAAAAGTATGGTTTCCCTAATTTCTCTGTCATTGTGTTTGTTCTTTGTGTACAGGAGTGCTATTGATTTTTGAGTGCTGACTTTGTATCCAGCTATGCTATAGAATTTGTTTTTTGATTCTAGGAGTCTTTTGGTGGAATTTTTGGGGTCTTCCATGTAGAGAATCATATCATCTGTGAATAATGATAATTTCACTTCTACTTTCCTATCCTTGTACCTTTTATTTTTCTCTCTTGTCTAATTACTCTGACTAATGTTTCTAGAACTGTGTTGAATAGGAGTGGTAACAGTGGACACCCTTGTCTTGTTCCTGATTTTAAAGTGAAAGCTTTCAGTTCTTGTCCATTTAGTACGATGCCTATTTGTTTGTCATAGATGGTTTTTAACAGATTTGGGTAAACTCCATCTATTCTAATTTTCTGCAGGGTTTTTTTTAATCATGAATACGTATTGGATTTTATCAAAAGCTTTTTCTGCATCTGTTGAGATGATCATGTGATTCTCATCTTTGGTTCTGTTGATATGATGTATTACACTTATTGATTTGCATATATTGAATCATCCATGCATTCCTTGGATGAACCTCACTTGGTCATGATATATAATCTTCTTGATGATTTGATGCATTCTATTAGCTAGTATTTTATTAAGAATATTTGAATCTATGTTCATTAGGGAGT